>NC_064873.1:8742917-8772917 GCF_943734745.1 Anopheles darlingi
AGAATACAAAAGTAACAAAGGAAGTGAAAAATAAAAGAAGAAGGAGAATAAAATTAAGGATAGAAGAAGAAGAAGCAAAAGAAGAAGCAGAAAAGTAAATAAATAAAAAAAGAAGAAAACGAAAACGAAAAAGAAGAGGTAGAAGAAGAAACCGAAGAAGTAGTAGTAGAAGAAGAAAACGAAAAAGAAGAAGTAGAAGAAGAAACCGAAGAAGTAGTAGTAGTAGTAGTAGTAGTAGTAGTAGTAGTAGTAGTAGTAGTAGTAGTAGTAGTAGTAGTAGAAGAAGAAGAAGAAGAAGAAGAAGCCGAAGAAGTAGTAGAAAAAAAGAAGAAGAAGAAGAAGAAGAAGAAGAAGAAGGAGAGGAGAAGAAGAAGAAGAAGAAGAAGAAGAAGAAGAAGAAGAAGAAGAAGAAGAAGAAGAAAGATCGCACAATTCCGGCACACACCCTTTCAACTGTTGCACGCCGTCCTTGTTATGCTCCTGCTCACGAGAAACAGTTGCGTAGGTCCGTAAGTTAACTTCCGGATGGATGGAGGAGGAGGGAAAAGACGTCTAATGCGAAACATCTGCCGCGACGCCGCGAAAGGGTTGCTGCTGCTGCTGAGTTTTCGGCTTTCGCTTTCGGCAAAACAAATCGAATTCCAATCGGCAGCAAGATGCCGATGCCGATGCCGAGACCGAGCCAGCCTACCTGGGAGTGGGAGACGGGTGGTGAAGAATGGTGGTGAAGGGTAGCCGCGAAACCGCGAAAACGGCAGCGTCGTCTCCTTGTTTGAGCCCGGAACCACCCGGAAGGATGCAGCTCGCGGAAAGGAGAATCTGGTTCGCTACGATGAGGTCGAAGGAAAGGGAGGGAATCCTGGAGGGAGGAAGAGGACTGTGTCGAATGTCGAACCACAGCAACGGCGTGCCACTGGCTTAGAGGCCGTGGAATCGAATCCAGATCCAATTCCGTGGATTCAACGGAACACCTCCGGATGGAAAGGCAGAAGGAAGGGGGAAAGGGGTATTTTTTCGGTAACCACCACCACCAGGCACCACCAGGCACCACCGGACATCCGGTTTCGACGTCCTCGCTACAAAGCTGCTACAAAGCTGCTCCGAAAGGGCTCCGCGTTTTCGGCGGCCCCGGACCTTGGGTCCGGTGGTCTGGGATAATTAACTTTTAATTGAGATAAATAGCGGCTCGTGGTCCGCGGCATCCTCCCTCCCTCCCCTCCCCTCCCCGTTTGGCACACGGCAAAAAACCACCACCACCACCACCGCTACCACAGGCAAGTCGAGTTGCCAATCGCGCGGCGCCGCGAAAGAGTAAATTGACCCTCGGGGATAACGGGTGTGTGTTGGGACGTGCCGGGACGATTCGCGGGGGTATTAGATGCGTCGTTCGGCGAGGCTGGTGTACACCCCCCCCCCCCCCCCTGGGACGCGGCGGGGCAGGCGGGTTCACATGTTCACACCATATTTACATTCATACCAAACTGACCTACCTGGGTTTTAGTTTGGAGACCAGAGACGCATTGTGTGTATGTGTGTGTGTGTATGTGTGAGAGAGTGAGAGAGTAAGGGAGGGAGGGCGGGGGAGGAAGGTCTGGTGCAGGAACTGCTGGAAATAAATTAATTTCCACATCGAGCGTCAACGTACTCGGATGAATGAGATGCAACAGGGCAGCAGCAGCAGCAGCAGCAGCAGCAGCATCATCACCAACACGATGGTGCTGCTGCTGCTGTTGCTGCTACTACCACCCCTCCCCCCTCCCCACCACCACTACTATTGATACTATGAGAGCACAAGTGCGTGTGTGTGTGTGTGTGTGTGTGCTGGGGCGATTGTAATGTTTATTTCACAAATTGAAATGGATATTGCTTTTTCGGCACTAAAAAGTGATTTTACCCCCGCATCCCTTTCCACCTCCCCTCTTTCTTCACCTCGTTCACCCCGTACTACAGAGAGTGTGTGTGTGTGTGTGTGTGTGTTGATGGCGAACCTGTCCGACGGGACAGGATTTTCGGACCGATTGCCGATTGCCAATCGTGCTGCCGTACGAAACGGGTTGGGGTAGGAAGATTTTGGGGGGGGGGGGGGGTTGAAAGGCAGAGTTGTTGAGGGCGCCGAGGGGTGTTGGGTTTAATTTTTCGCAAGTGCGGCCGGTTGGCAAGTTGGCAAACAAATGAAATTAATTAGATTTTATTTTCGCCACAAAAGCACGCAAATCGAGATTTGTAATGATGCCCCCCCCTCCAGTGTATGTGTGTGTGTGTGTGTGTGTGTATGTGTGTGTGTGTGTGTATTTAAGGGAGTATCTTTCCGGCTGTGTGTAGGTGTGTGTGTGTGTGTGTGTGCATGAATGTTGAATGTGTTGCGTCTGCTGGAGTTGCGGCTGCAACGGTAACGGTTGTTACCGCTGCCCGCTGGTTTCTAATGTCCGGTGCAGCGCTCCATACACCCCGCTGTAGCATGCCCCCCTCCTCCCTTCTCACATCCCTGCTTCCCTTGCCCTGAATGTTGTTAATGAGCTCTAACGCATCGAAGAAACCCAAAAAAACCGGCGATGGTCGAATGGAAAGAAGGCAAAAGACCGTTACTTATGCCCCGTTAAACGCCACCTCCCTCCCTCAGCGAAGCATTCCTACCTGCAGTGGCCAATCCCCAGCCTCACTCTCTCTCATCACCTCGTCTCGTCGACATAATACTGGCATCACCGCCATCGCGTATCGTTGCGTAGTCACGATAGCGGCAACGGCGAGTGCAGTCGAGTGTCGTTGCTGTAATTAATCCTGTTGATTGTTGCCGGCCAGAAAGCTACCCGGCCCCTCCCCGAAACACCCCCCCCACCCCCCCTGGAATCGGCGTGAAACTCGCTCGAGGGGCGAAAAAAAACGAAAAAAAACAAATTAAAAAGCGAAAGAGATGAGAGAGAGAGAGAGTTGCCAAAGGGGTGTGTGTGTGTGTGCGCGCGAGGGGATGAGGTGGGCAATGGTACGGAAAAATGGCGGCGAAATCACTGTTTGACTTTCAAATTCAATATTCTAACGCGTTCGCGTTCGATTTCAGTTTCAATAAATTTAAATTCCGTTTGATCCCCCGCAGTACACAGGGAGGGGGCGGGGGGAGGGTGGAGGGAAGGGGTGAAGAAGGGCTGCAAAGTTGAAATTTAAAATGCCAACGCGCGAGAGCGCGCGAGCGAAAGAGAGAGAGAATGACAAAGAGCGAATCGCACAACAACAACAACAACAACTACAACAACTACAACAAAAATCAGGACCGGGCAATCCCTGGTGCAGATGTGATGGGACCAATGGCTGCATTCTCGTTTTTTTGCAACCCCCACCCCTCCCCGCGTGATAGATCTGCATACGTAAGCGTAGGGGCGCGCGCGCGCATATGTGTGTGTGTGTGTGTGTCTGTGGATACGGATAGAAATGGAAATTCACTTGTCAAATAATCACCGGGCAAATGGCAAAGGAATGGAGGAACGCTCGCTCTCGCATCAAACGCATCATCAATCCTCGCTCTAGGTGCGCGCCGCTTAGCAGCTACCAACAAACAAGGCAAGACAAGGCAAGGCAAGTCTCTGGCATTAGTAAAAGAGGAGGAGGAAAAGGAGAAGAGAGGGGCGGGGGCAGCTTTAGCGAACGAGAAAGAAGCATTTACGTCACGCCATAGCGAACTGATTATTGTTGTTCCAAACACATTCATGTCCAACCGTGTTTGCGTGCGTGAATGTGTGCTGTATAGATATACAGAGAAGAGAAAGGGAAGAAGAGAGAGAGAGAGAAAGAGAGAGAGAGAGAGAGAGAGAGAGAGAGAGCAAGCGACATAGACAATGTTGCGTTCTTGCGAACCACTACCGATGTCCTTTCGGGCGTCCTAGACCAGAGCTTATAGACAAACCATTTGGCGGTTTTACGAAACGATCTGCTGTTCACACACACACACACACACGCGCGCGCACAGATACAGACCTACACTCGTCCTCGTCCTCGACCGAAATAAGCGTCTTGGGATCTGGGGATCTTGGAGAAGGTTCTTGCGACCAAGAACCTTTTTTTTCTTTCCCTGGGTTTTCTTGCTGCCCAACCCTCGGTCTCGGACACATACACACACACACACACACACACACACACTCGGTCGCTTGCTTGGGACATTTATTTTAAGAAGCTTATATTTAATTGTTTTCCTCTCCCGAAGCTTTGCAGCCCCCTCCCCCCGCTTCCTCGGTGGTGGTGGTGTCCTTCTTTGGTGCCGCTCGCTCCATGGGAATGAGGGGGTGGGGGGGAAGGAGAGGGTGTAGGGTGCTGGTGGTGGTGGTGAAAATATTACAGTGCATGAAAAATCGGGTCGGCGTCGGCAAAGCGTATGCCCATTGCCGCGGCCCATTGCCGGACCAGACGTTCCTTCCTCTTCGTCCTCTTCCTTCAACCATTCAGCTACCCCCTCCTCCTCCTCCCCATCCGGCACCCTGGCGCGACAGTCCAGACGAGAGATTCCGGCGACTTCGCACTTTGCTGTTCGCTTGGCAGTCGCAGACGCGCGTGTTTGTATGTGTATGTGTGTGTGTGTGTGTGTGTTTACCGCGGTGAGGGGGTGGTGGTGGTGGTAGCAGAGGAGGGTTGCAGCTGAAGTAGGTAGGCCTACCTACTGGAGTAGTGAGACATCGCCTTAGAGGAGACAAACCGCAAACCACGTCGTTCGGGGTCTAATCGGTTGTTGCTGCTGCTTTGGGGGAGGGAGGGAGGGGGTGTAGAATAGCAGCAGCTGAGATCGAGATTCGTGGCGTGGCGTGGCGTGGCGTGGCGCGTTCGAAAAAGGGAAATGGAAACCATTCGATGCACAATTGCAATCGAATGGTGAGCATGTCGCGCGCTCACCGTTGCACAACCTGGCCTCCCGACCTGTCAACGCGAACACTGACAGAACGCCATCCGCCATTCCTCATTCATTCCCCTTGCACGACTTCACTCGTCGTTTGTCGCACTATAGCGCTGGTCGCTCCGTTCGCATAAATAAACGTGGATCGTTACTACAACAGCAACAAGCCGCTTACTGCTGCTGCTGGTGATAGTGGAGGGTTGTGTGCTGGCTGGCCGGAAGTGACACTTCTCTCTAGGCAGATGCCAAGATGGTGGTGGTGGCCCGTACTACCTTAAGAAAATTATACAGACGATAGCCAACGACGACGGTAAAGCAGAGACGCAGCGAGGGGCGGTAGCTTTATGACATTTTAAATGTACTTCCCGTGTATGCAACCCTGTCAGCGCCCGGGCCCCGTTGCCCGGTCACCCCTAACCCCGAATACCCCCTCACCGTAACCGCGTTTCGATGTGCGTGTATGGAGCTCTATCGATCCCCTTGCTATCGACGCGTTGCATACCAGGCAAGGTAAGGTAAGTGAGAGGCCAAATGTCATCGATTTCGAGATGCAACAGCAGGTGAGTGGATGTGTGTGTGTGTGTGTGTGTGAGAGAATGTGGAAAGTGTCTTGCGAAAATGCGAAACGAAGTGTTGCGTTGCGATTTCCGAAGGTCTGCCACCATATTGCTCGACAGCCCAAAAGGAAAGACGCGAGAGAGAGAGAGAGAGAGAGAGAGAGAGAGAGAGAGGGAACTATAAGGCCATCATTACCATTACCACCAGAAGGAGAGAAGGCTTCTTGTCTTGCCTATTGCCAGCGAGCCTATTGCCTATTGTCTAGCGAACGCGCGCCGCCGGTGAAAAGGTTTGATTTTTGAGGTTATGGTGTCATCACCAGTTATGGTCCCCGAAAGGGATGAACATGCGGAAGCGCCGGGGAAAGCGAAATGCAGATGCAGATTGCGAAGAAAGGCCCTGCCCTGTGTGTGTGTGTGTGTGTGTGCAGGTGAATCGGTGCGGCAGCAAAATGGCCAACGCGCACAACGCGCGCTCCCGGTGACACACACACACACAGACACACATACCGCGAGGGTGTGTAGCCCGCGGTGGGTCGGGCACATCCGGTTATAAGGGGGGAGCGCAAGGTGCACGCCGAGCAGGATAGCAGTTTTTAATTAGGCCCCCCGGGCTCGGGGCCCTTACCATAACCATTTTAGCCACAGTCGCCACACACACACACACACACACGGCAGTAGAAGCCCGGCTCCGCTTCTAGTTCGGTTCCGTGAGTCGGAACGTGTGTGTGTGTGAGTTATGCATTCCTCGAAACAAAAGCCTTTGGTTGCCCTGACCCCTCCCCCCCTTTCCAGCTCCCCCTTTCCATTTCCGACTCCTCCGGTATGCCGGTATGAGGTGATGAGCCCTGCGCCACCCCCTCCTGTCTGGTTTGCGCTGACATGCCGGAGGGCGAGAAGACAGCAAGCGCACATCCGGTTTTTGGGGCGGGGAGGTGGGAGGGAAGGGAAGGTGCCTTTTCTTTCTTTGCATCCCTCCTGCTGCAGCGCTGCACACCTTACCCCCTTCCTCCATCCACCCCATTCATATGCACAGTGAGGCAAGAGGCGCTCGTTTTCTCTCTCTCTCTCTCTCTCTCTCTCTCTCTCTCTCTCTCTCTGTCTCTCTCTCTCCCTCTCTCTCTCTCTCGCCTGAAAAATTAGTTGTAATGTGGTAGCTCAGTAGCATGGGGAAAGCAAAAGTTTTCACCCCCTTCTTGCTCCCTTCCACCCAACCTTCCGACCCGACCAGGCTGTGTGTGTGTGTGTGTGTGTTCGTGTGTGAAAAGGCCTGGCCCGGCCTGGCCCGGTGTGGATACCAAAAGAGATAATGATGACGCCCGTGGATGATGACGTTCGGTTTGAGGTTACGTTTACGTTACGCGAACCTCAAATTGAAAGGCCTTACGAGCGTTTGTGCCTGTCTGTGTGTCTGTGCATGTGTATGTGTGTGTGTCGATCTAACGTAGAGGTGTAGAAAGGTAGAGGTGGAGCACAATCATGGAGGAAGAGAGGGAGTAGCGGAGCAGCAGAACGGAAAGCAGAACTGGCGACTTGGCACATTAAGGAGGCGAGTAGGCGAATTGGCGAATGCCAACCAGCCAGCCAGGTAGCCAGGAATTGCAAATTGCATCGCACTGTATCGCGGCCGGATGTATCGATTTCCGGTCTAACCCCACCCGATGGTTGGACCCGGTTGGTCATCGATCCTTCGGTTGGAAATTAATTTCCCAAAAATAAAAACAAAAAAAAATGAACCCAATATCCGAACGCGCACCTCCGCTCTGGACTGACTTGACTTGGTTACTGGTTGCGCTCGTTAAATTGTTGCCCATCCACCCACATACGCACGCACACACACACACACACACGCACACTAGCGCACATGTACAGGTACGCGCGTAGGGAATAAAATAAATAAAAGGGGCGACCAAACGATCAAACGATTGGTTTGATTACTTTTATGCAAAAAAAAAACCAACCAACCCGCGGGAGGAATTTCGACAATTCGACCAGCCGATACCAGCTTGTAATCGCATGTGGACCCCCCCCCCCCTCTCTCTATCTCTCTCTCTCTCTCTCTCTGCAACAATAAAACGTAACGCAGTGAAGCGAATTTCCCTCAACAAAAAAAAACGAATAGCAAAAAAATAAGGAATACAACCAAAAACAGGGCATATAAAAGGACGAACTAGAGTCCAGGTACAAAGAGAGCGAGAGAGAGAGAGAGAGAGAGAGAGAGAGAGAGAGAGAGAGAGAGAGAGAGAGCAACAACAACAACAAAAACAAAAACCACATCTCATGTGCCCCTTGCAAGCAATCCGTCCGGGATCCCTTCCGAGGTCCTTCAAAAGCATTCTTTCGCTTCCTTTCCGTCGTTCCGTCATCTTCTTCTTCTTCTTGCTGCTGCTGCTGCTGCTGCTCCGTTGATCTCAAGTGGTCCACGGGGAGCGCCACGTGGAATGGTGGGGTAGCGAGGTGGAGTGGGGGAGTGGTGACCGGTTGAAAACATGATTTACGTAACGTTATTGGAAAAAATCCATCGCCAGTTGTGCCTCGCTCGCCAGCGCCAGCCTCGCGGTAGCGTTAGATTGTGTTTGCATTCCACTCGAGGCCCCGGAGGCCGTACCCCCGGGGGGGTCCGGGGTCCCGAACCATCCCTTCTTCCCCCTCCTTTTTCCACCTTCTTCCACCGCGGACGCGCGTTTGAGGTGGAAACTTCAAAAAACTAAAAAGTACTCAAAAACAAGAGAGAAATAGAGAGAGAGAGAGAGAGAGAGAGAGAGAGAGAGAGAGAGAGAAAGAGAGAGAGAGAGGGAAATGGTGTCCGCTGTTGAAGGAATACGGGACTGCAAGGAGGCTGCTCACAAGGCACAAAGGGGGAAGAGGGAATGGGGAAGATTAGATCGAATGTTGCTCAAGGAGTTCGACCTTCGCACATCCAGCAACCTAACTAAAGGAGGATCATTGCGCCCACATGCCGGCGCTCTACGCTAAATTCATTAGCTTGCCTCAACCCCCTTCCTCAACCCCTTCACTAGCACCCCCCTTGGGCACCCCTTTCCTGGGGGGATGATGATTTTTCAATCGCACAAAAAGAAAGATGATTTTTTGTTGTTGCTAAATTGCGCTCTCTCTTCCTCTTTCTCTCTCTCTCTCTCTTTCTCTCTCCCTCTCTCTCTCTCCTCTCTCTCTCTCTCTCTCTCTCTCTCTCTCTCTCTTTTCCCTTTTGTGACTTTGACCTTTGTGTGCATTGCATTGCTTCTGTACGGTATCTGATTCCTGGAGTGGAGTGGATCACCACCAACACCAACACCAAAACAGCAAATGCACTTCGTCCTGCACTCGTCGTCCTTTACGTGACGTGACGTGACGCGACGCGCCAGGAGTCGCTCATCATCATCATCATCGCGGAACGTCCGGAAGAAGTTATTGACGCGAATTAAGACCGAAGCCTCCGAAGCATCAGTCTCCTGACAGTGTCTGCCTGTCTGTCTGTCTGTCGGTCTGTGTGACGCTGCACCCCCACCCTCCACCCCTTGCCGGCAACAATCCCCCGATCCTGATCTTCGACCACCGGCACCAACCGTGGGACATTGATATTTGTTAGGCAGTGGGGATGGGGGATGATGGGGGTGAGAGAAAACCACAAAAGGATAACGAAGAAAGGTGCCTGATCCTGTTGTTGCTGTTGCTGTGAATGGGGCCACACCGCGCGTGTCACACTCACACGCAACATACAAAGCGGAGCGAACGCGCGGTGAAGAAGGGGAGTGTAGGCCAGGGGATGGAGGAGGGGGGTGGCAGAAACACTCGACACACGCAGGCATGCAGACTGGGCGGGTGGGATGGGGTGGAGTGGCGTCACGGCGCATGAAATCGTGCTGCTGAATTAATTTCAATGATTATTGTTGGGAATATTTTGTTTATTGTTCAAACGTAAAACATCCACCCCTGCCTTCTCGCTCTGCTTCAACCCCTATTCCAGCGTAGGGGAGTGGAGAACGGGTGGTGTGGCATTCAACACGAGACAGCACCAGCCAGCCAGCCAGCCAGCCAGCCAGTCAGAGAGGCAGAGAGTGTTTACGGTATGTTTGATTCGCCATTTTCCCTCCGCACACACACACACACACACACACCAACCTTCTCTTCGTTGTCGTCGGTGTCGGCGTCGTGCCAGCACCGGATGACACCCACCCCGTGACACACACACACACATCTCGTTTTGCGTGATTTGTCTCGCGCGCGCGCGCCCCAAAAACCGCGCGTTGGCCACAATTTATTTGTTCGCTCTGAGCGGGGAGGGGGGGGGGGGAAAGGGGTTCCTTTCGTCCGCGATCCGTCACAGTTTGTGTGTGTGCGTGTGTGTGTGTGCGCTGGTTAAAGGGCTGCTGCGCCCCCCTCCAGGTGCAGGCTGGTGTGTGTCCATCCATTCCCGGCGGTCGTCAATTGTCGTCGTGTTTACCGATCCAGGGCAACCAAGGCAGGGCAGTGGGAAAGTGGGAAGGGAAGGGCAGGGGCTTTGGAATAAAATCCTTTCATTCCCACCCCCCCGTTCCTCACCACGCATGGTGATAAAACAAGGGCGGGGCACTTGCGGCACTAATGGAGCCGGGAATGGAGTGCTCCTTCAACCCCACCCCACCAAACCGGGCTTCCGGTGTCCGTGTGTGTCCGTGTGTATTAGTGTGCAGCAGCGCGTGCATGTGTGTGTGTGTGTGTGTGTGTGTGTGTGTTTGGGTTTAATGTGAGCCAGGTCGAGCAAGATGTCCACCTCTCCTCTCCTTGTGCCAAACGGGGGTTAGAGGATCACCAATCGCCTTCCGGCTACATCCCCCTCGGTATCAGGGGGAGGAGGAAGGGGGCGTCTGTTTGTCTTGAAGTTTGAACCAATATTTTGCCACCTGGCAGCAGCGGCTGCACTTTGGAGCCGCAGAATACAAGACGCTTGCTGCAGGACGCCACGCCAGGTGTCAAAGCGGTAGCTTGATTCCACCCCCATTCCCCGGGTGGGGGTGCGGGTGCGGGTTGTGATTGAGTTTTGATTCGCAGCGTGCGAGGGAAGAGCGGAGTTGAAGCGGGGGGAAGGGGGTAGAATATTTGATTTGATTGACCGACCACCACCCCGGGGTTCGGGACCACCGATGGCCGGCGGATGTCTTGTTGCAGCGCCAGGACAACGACGACGACGACGCTGCTGCTGCTGCTGATGATGATGATGTTTGATGATGATGTTGATGTGTGTTCGAGTTGTGTTCGAAAGTAAATTTTCCCAATCACACACTGACACACACACACACACACACACACACTCATACACGCGCACACAGACACGCTCCTACCCTGTTGGTGCACCCTTATCCACCCTTCTGTGCAACCCTTCGCCAAACGCTCACCGCTCGTCTCTAAGCTCACCAGAGCTCACCGGAGGACCGGCCCGTGACCGGGTGCCAGGCCAGGAAAACCAATACGAGCGTCAATCCCCCCGGTTTCTCCCTTCCCTTCATCCCCATGCACCACTGCCCCGAATGTCCCGAAATTAACAGCTCATGGATTATTCAGTCGAACAGACGTCAGGAGCATTAATATGGGCTTTTTGCAGTGTGCAGTGTGCGCGCGTGTGTGTGTGCCCACCCCCCCCCCCCCCCACCACCGATTTCTGATTTTAGGCAGACATAGTTCACCTGCACAAACAGTGGCGGTACAAATCGCCATACACCATACCGTACGCCGTGGCCTACAGCGTGTGGCGTGTGAGGATGACGAAACGACCAAACGCCACGCCACTCGATGCCCTCCACCCAATGAGCATTCATCTGCTGCAGCAGCAGCGTGAGTGAGAGGTGGTGCTGGTGGTGATGGAGGAACAAAGGGAGGGTGGGGGATGTTGTGCGTTTTCGGGGGTAGATGCAACGCACCGTGAACCGTGAACGCATTATTTCGATTTATGGACAAATGCATTATGGCCCCGGTTTTAACCCACCAGGGCTGCTGCTCCACACACACACACGCACACGCGTGCGGCCGCCCGAAACGGGGATCGATCGATCTTTTCAATACACACACACACACACGCGCACGCAAGGACACATAGAGATAATAAAAGCTGCAACAAAAGAGACGCGGCCACGACCAGGGGAGCAATGTGTGCGTGTGTGTGTCGCGACACTTAAATCACCAGGACCCGTGAATTTTGGGGTTAGTGGTTGGGGGAAGGGGTGTAGTAAATCGTACACCCACTACTACTACTACCCTTACTACTACCACAACGAGCTCGATCGGCCACCGCAAAATCACGTCGATCAACCGACCAACACACACACAAACGATTTCCCTGTCGTGGTACAAACGACCGACGAGCGCGCGCGCACACGTGTGTGTGTGTGTATGTGTGTGTGTGTGTGTGTGTGTGCACAAAGCCTGCGGGAGGACTGCGCCGGCTGCAACCTTTCCCAGCGAAAACCGGGTTCGATCGTTTCCGGGTACATTCTCTCGGGTACCTCCCATTCGTTCTCACATACACAGACACACACACACACACAAAAGGGAGGGGGAGGCGAGTCAACCAAAGAGACATTTGCAATCCCTTGCAAATGCCGGGAGCTTCATCGCCGTCGTCGTCGTCGTCGTCGTCAGCATCATCGACTGCGCCTGCAACTCGCTCGCTCCCTTGTGTGTGTGTGTGTGTGTGTGTGTGTGTGTGTGTGTGTGTTAAGTGTGCAACAAGAAATTCATCAATATTCATGATTGTTCCACTCGCTTGTCTCTTCCACCTCCACGTTTACGCCCAACGTGTGTGTATGTGTGTGTGTGTGTTCCCCACCGAAACAAACGCCTAATCGGCGACGACTGCGGCGCTGGCGGTGGAGAAGAAACCAGGCGTTGCTTCCCATTGTTTTGTGTGCCCCATATAGGTCCCCGAGCCAGTGTTCGACCTGTCGACCACACTCTGCCGTATGTGTATGCGTGTGTATGCGCGCGCGTGTGTGTGTGTGACTTTTAATGTCAATGTCGTTCGGGCGCGATCATCGCACACACCGACAGAGCGGGTACTGGCGGTGCGTTTGCATATGAATGGATCGCCCCAGGATCGATCCAGACGACGCTGGTGTGTGTGTGCGTGTGTGTGTGTTGGTGGCTAACGACCTAACAGTGCCACGGTACCATTACTGTCCGCTTGCTGCTGCTGCTGCTGCTGCTCAGCACACAGAAGCAATAGACAATTATGGCGCCCTCACCCCCTCCCCCACACCCACACCTCTTCCCACCTGCTTCAATCAGCCTCAAAAAGCCTGCGATTCGCCCCCATTCTGGCCGCCCGGACCCTGACCGGACTTCCTTAAGAAGTTCTGCTGCCAGCCAGCCAGCCAGCCATCTCCCGCCGACACCCCTCCCCTTACCCTTCCTCCCCCCCACCATTTAGCAGGAGGTGAAAGTAAATTTATCGTGAAATCTGAAAGCGATTACGAGTGCCGACGGCGGGCCGGCCCGGCCCGGCCCAGCGCAGACACCGGCGCGGTTTTTACCTGCTTTTTTCCTTTTTTCCTCTGTTCTTCTTTGTTTTTGTTTTTTTCTTCCTCTGCTGTTGCTGTTGCTCCAACTTTTACTGCTGCGCCTCATTGAGGACGACCCTACGCGGGAGTGCGAGGCAAGGGGGACGGGTGGGTGGTTGGGATGTTTAGAGGGGAAGAGAGAGAGAGAGGGGAGAGATACCGGAAGAGGACCCGGAAGACGAACTTTCGGTACGCTCAATTACCCTCGCTCAAGCCCGGATCGGATTTAACAAATGGTTGGACCAGGGAGGGGGAAAAGGGAGGAGAGTGAGGGCGGCGTTGAGTGCCAGACGTGTGTGTGCGTGCGTGTGTGTGTGTGTTAGGCAAGGAAGAGAACGTAGTGGACAGCGACAGCAGCGGTTGTTACGCACATCGCAGGTGACATCGCAGGTGACGTCTTCGCTGCTGTGTGTGTGCGTGTGCGGATGTGTGTAGCAGCTCGACAACAACAACAACAACAACAACAACAACAACAACAACAACCATCAAATGGCAAACCAAACGCCGGGGAACCCATTGTCAGGTCAATCCGCGCAGTCAGTTCGCAGTCCTTCATTCCCTTTTATTGATAGAGGAGGGGGAGGGAGGGAGGGAGGGAGGGAGGGAGGGAGGGGGGGGGAGTAGAATTGGGAGGCCACAGCTGGAGTGCCGTTGGTTTAAAAATATTTAATCATTTTGGTCAGTTTCTCTCTCTCTCTCTCTCTCTCTCTCTCTCTCTCTCTCTCTCTCTCTCTCTCTCTCTTCCTCTCTTTCGCCGTGTCTGTCACTGGGATCATCATCTTCGAGCATCCTTTTGTGTTCGAGCTCAAACCGCAGGTAAGCGAGTAGTAGCAGCACACACACACACACACACGCGCGCGCACAGAAGGGTGAGGTTGGGTTGGGTTGAAAGAACCAATCCACTTGTAATCCACTCCGCAAGTCGCATCCACCACCGACAGAAGAAGAGGAAGAGGAAGAAGGAGAAGAAGAAGAAGAAGAAAAAGAAGAAGAAGAAGAAGAAGAAGAAGAGGAAGAAGAAAAGGATGGTAACTCCTGGCCGGCTGGCGTTGCTCGTTTGGCAACCAGCAGCCCTGTCACAAGATCAGAAAGCAAGTGAAAGAGACGCAGAAAGACTGAGGGAGAAAAAGAGAGAGGGTGACGAGAGAACACCTGTCACACACACACACGGAGAGAGGGGTAAATAGGAGAACCCTGGGAAGAGACCGAAGCACGCGCGCCATCGCCGCCATCGCCACCGCTTACGCCGAGGAGTGGATGTTCGACACAAAACTAACCTCACCCCCACCCGCACCCAGCAGCTCCCCCACCCCCAAGCCTGAAGTGAAGGCCTAGTGGAAAGCATATTACGTTTCCTGCCAGTATCCTACGGAGCCGGTCATCAAAAAATGAGTGGCCGTCTCGACTCGACTGTGTCTGTGTCTGTGCTGTGGGGGAGGGGGGGAGGTGTGTGCAAAACGAGCGAGAACATCTTTTGTTTGCCAAACCGAAACCGAACCGAACCAGCAACACCGTCAGCATCACAGCGTTCGTGGCTGAAGCCTCTCTCGGTGCTCGCCATTGTCTTCCGAGGGTGCGGGGTCTGTCTTGTGGGAGAGGAAGGGAGGAAGGGTGCGGATTGTGGGTGAAAGGGTGAGGTGAGGGGGACGGATGAATCGGAATCAACCTTCCGCAGATCACACGGGGACGGGTTTCTTACCGGGAAACCTGGCCAGCGAAGTGCACAGCTCACTGGTGTGTGTGTGTGACCGACCACAGAAGGAGCCATCCCTCACGCCCCCCCACCCCTTAGCCGTAACGCGTAACCGCCATCAATGTCAAGCAGCAGCAGCAGCAGGCCGAGGGTCCTTGGCCGATGCCGATGACGAAGAAATGCAGTGGCAGGGGGAGAGTGGCTAAGGGTTGAAAGGGGTGAGGGGAGGGGAGGGAGGGAGGGATCGGGGGACATGTTTCACAAAATATTAGAAACGTTTAGTGCGGTTAAAGCACTACTGAGTGTACAGTGTGTGTGTGTGTGTGTGTGTGCATAGGGGTGGCCAATCTAGGGGGTCGGGGAAATTGCGAGAAAAAAAAGAAATCGAGCGCAAAAGGAGGGCCCAAGGCCAGGGCAGGTACAGCTGGATGTGACACCTGGCCTGCCACACCACATGCCCTTCGTGGTGGTGGTGGTGGTGATGCTGGTGGTTTACTAAGGGGTATGGGGGAGGGCTGGGTGCACCCCCAACAAGGGTGCAAGTACCAGCGAGAAGCTGAAAGAGGATCACCTGCAAACCCCCCTCTCTTTCTCTTTCTCTCTCTCTCTCTCTCTCTCTCTCTTTCTCTCTCTCTCTCTCTCTCTCTTTTACTCTCTCTTTCGTCGTTGGTTGGCATGGTGTGCAACAATGTCGCCACAATTTCACCCCCTTCCCTTCATGAACGGGGGTGCAGGCACATGCCGACCATATCCCCCCACCCCCACCCCCTGGATGGTCAGCAGAAACATGGATTATACTCGTTCTTGATGCAGCTGCTTTAAAAGGGCGCCAGCTTGCAGGCTGGCTGGCAGGCAGGAATATATGATTGGCATCATCTCCACTCCCCCCACTCGCTCGACAGCAACCACATGGCAACCACCCTTCCCCCGGTTTTCCTACCCTTCCCCGGTTTGAAGTTGTGGTCGCTTTGTGCTTTGCAGTAGCGCCGCTCGCCTATCAATTTCAAGCACCGAAACGCAGTTTGGTGGTTTAGTGCTCTGCGAGAAGTCAACACAAAGAGAGAGATAGAGAGAGAGAGAGAGAGAGAGAGAGAGAGAGAGAGAGAGAGAGAGAGAGAGAGAGAGAGAGAGAGAGAGAGAGAAAATCTGTAACCGAAGACCGAAGTGAAGGGGGAGGGAGTAGAGGGTTGCTCAAAAGGGATAACCGTTTCGGATTAGCGGGCAGCGGGCTCCTTGGGGAGCGGGGAGCGGCAACTAGCAACCCCCTTCCCCCCTCTCTCTCTCCCCTCGCACCACCTCTGCGCACGTTCCGTTCAGGATCAGGTATTCATAGACTTTGATAGCCCTAGAGAGAATGCTCGACGAGAATGCCACCCCCCCCCCCCCCCCCCCCCCATGGCTCCTGGCTTCCTCGGACCACCGGAACACCGGAACACACTACCCCGGCGGTGGTGGTGGTGGTGGTGGTTGCTAGCGAAAATTACGAATTTCAATCTGCG
Organism: Anopheles darlingi; assembly: GCF_943734745.1. Taxonomy (NCBI): domain Eukaryota; kingdom Metazoa; phylum Arthropoda; class Insecta; order Diptera; family Culicidae; genus Anopheles; species Anopheles darlingi. The sequence goes on from NC_064873.1 coordinate 8,759,072, forward strand.
ACCAAGATTGGCGCGACCAACGCGCCCGCACAATGCACCGAGACGGATTGATAGTGTGCGTGTAAGTGTGTTTTTGTGAGTGAGAAAGAGAGTGAAGAAGAAGAAAGCGGACACAGGGCAAGTCACATTTTTTAACTGCACTGTTGCTGGCAAGCAATGCAATCTATGATCTCGTTCCTTTATTTTTAACACACTTTTTTTTCAGCAAATGGCTAATGGAAAAGCGGGGAGGGGGAGGGAGCCGGAGAAAAGGGACGGTTAGAGGTAGGAAGGGAACATCGGACCTCCTTCCTCCACACGTCCGAAAAACCCTCTTCCCCTCCTCCTCCCCAGCCCGATTGGCCAAGCTAATACTTCCGTTAACGCTTATTATAATATTATTTGTTTTATTTCGTTTTGTTTTGGTTGTTTTGTTTTTGTGTTTTTGGTTTGGGTTTTGTTTTAATGGAGCGGTTACGACGACGGTTACACGAAAAAAAAAACGTTGGTACTGCTGATGCGGAGGCCAGCCAGCCAGCCAGCCAGCCAACAAGCCAGTCGCGGATCGAGACAGGAAACACAGAGGGGTTGAAATGAAGGGGAGGGAGTACTGTGAGGCCTGGTTACAAAGCTTTTCAGCTGCTATTACTCTGCTTCCGTGCTTTAGGGCTGGAATATGCTGCCTGCCGCTCGCATTCGTTGCGCAATGATATGTATCTTATGTTGTACAAGCAAGCCTCCCTCTCTCTCTCTCTTTTTCTCTCTCTCTCTCTCTCTCTCTCTCTCTCTCTCGCTCGCTCTCTCTCTCTCTAGCTTTCTCCTTGCCGTCTCGTCCTGTCACTCTGTCTTCTGTCCTGTGGTTTTGAGCGCAAAAGAGATAGTGAATTACCTACCCATCCCCCTCCCCCTCCCCCACTCCGGGGGATGAACCTGCCTTGATCGATCTACAGATACATCACTGATGACGTGCGGAGATCGGATTGACGGCACCTGACAGCAACTCCTCGGCTCCGGTTCCGGCTCGCCAGGGCTCGGCCTTTGGTTCTACTTTAAGGGTTATATATATATATATGGGAGTTACAAGTACTCTGCTTTGCGCCCCTCCTACCCCAACCCCCTCCCCCGGCGCCACATTTCTACCTAACGCAGCAGAATAACGACGAATAACGTAACGGGATCGTGTGTAACGAGTGAGAACGAGTGGAAGCGGCGAAGACAGAGAGGGCGGGCCAGAGCGGGTATCCATTCGTAGTCACAACCCCCTCCCCCATCCCCCTCCCTTCTTCCCCCTTCCACCCCTCATTGTAGGCCTTCGAAGGCAGCAGTTCGCCTGCTCTGCTGTTTGTTTGTCGTAATTTTCGTAAGCTCGTGTGTGTGTGTGTGTGTGTGTGTGTGTGTGTGTGTGTGTGTGTGATAGTGTGTGTGTGTGTGTGTAGGGAGGGACTTGTACAGTTGCTGCACGCAGTAGCACCTGGAGTAGTTGGCCTGCTGACGACTGCTGTTTTCACCTGCAGCCAGTAGCAAGCACAGCAAAGGGTGAAGGGTGTGTGGCGGTATGCCGCACCCCCCTCCCACTCCTCCTTCCTCCCTCTCCCTCTCACCAACCGGGCACACTCTGCTGAACCGTGGCGTCGCGGCATCGGCAAACATTACCTGCAGATCGCGGTATCGTCGGCGGAGCAGATGCTGTTCGGGGCGGCCAGGAACAGTTTGCCGCTCGAGCAGGCGCACAGCTGGTAGATCTTGGTGCCGGCGGCGGCTGCGGCGGCGGCAGCGCCGGCTGAGCTGATCCCGCTCCCGCCCATACCCCCGTACTCCCCTGCACCACCCCGTCCACCATACCCGGTGGAACCGGCGAGAAGCGACGACGATGAAGAGGAGGAGGATGAGGAGGAGGAGGTCGTGTAACCCGCCAAACCGAGACCACCGGCCGTCCCCTGCACCGTCTTCAGGTTGGGCATGTAGATGGCGCTGCCATCGAGGCGAATCTGTCGCGTTGCGTTGCGAAGAGGGGATGAAAGAAAGAAGAAAAAAAAAACACAAAAAGAAACAAATTATGATGCTAAAGAGTGTGCCCGGCCACTGCTAAGGGTGTGTGTGTGTGCGTGGAAGGGTCACTTACGCTTCCGGCGACCGAGTGGAGCTTGAGGTCGTTGAGGCAGGTCGTCTCGATGCCACCGGCCCGCGACTGGATGAAGATCTCCTGCGTGGCGCGCGCTTCCAGTGAACGCGTCGGCGACTCCAACCTTGAAGCACGAGGTACGAAAAGAAGTAGCAGAAGAAGAAGAACAAGAAGGTGAAGTGTGTGTGTGTGTGTGTGCCGTTCGATCGTCACAGTAGGTAGCGACTTACTTCAGATCCTTGCCGGCGTCGGCGCGCACGAGCGGCGTCTGGATGGAGTCCCGGAAGATGACGCCCCCTTCGCCCTCGACCCGCAGCGAACCGGCCCCGACGATCACCTCGTCCCGGTCGACCGCGAACAGGTTCGTACCGTGGGTGTCCGTGATGCGGAAGTGGTTCGCCAGCACCTCCAGCCGGTCGTGCCCGAGGAAGAGCTGATTTTCGAGCGTCCCGAGCGCGCTGCGTGTGTTCACGCTTAGGTTGCGGGATGATTCTGGACAAGGAGAAGTAGATGAAATAGAGGAGTGGTACACTCGGAAAACATAACCCCCGGCGCAACTCACCGATGGAGATCGGTTGACCGTGTTTCGAGCGAATCGATGAGGCACGCAACGTGTTCAACACTAGCGCTTGTCCTGTCAGTTGAATCCCGCCCGGCACTATCTTCAGCTGGCCCATCCCGTTCTGCGGTTTGATGGAAGAAAGCAGCACCGTTAGCAGGGCACATAGCACACCCCGGGGCACCTTTACCCTGGGCAAACTCGGGAAACATGCATAGTCTAGTCTGTTTCCTAATAACAAGTCTCACTAAGGATATTAAATATACTACTATGTCCAAAAAGTAAGGTGACACGGTGTCCAAATGGCCCGCGTAAATGGATATCTTTAATTTTGTATTTTTTGTAGGTTGTCAGCACTGTTATTGACAACCATGGCAAGTTTCACGTTAAAATATTCATTAGTGTTTGAGATACGTATTTATTTGTGAACTGCTAAAACTGCATTCTTCGTTTTTCTCCATGTCGCAAATTTTTAAGCCAGGAATTTGCATTAAAAATATTTTTTCTATTGCGGATACACCAATGCGAATTGTACAGAGTGCCTTTAGTGACGATGCTACGTCGAAAACAGATATTTACAGTTGGTGGAAAGAGGAAGAACGCTCTAGACGACCACCAACGACAATCGATGCAGTTCACGCCCAAATAATCAAAGATTTGGCGTTGGAAAACCGTCGATTAACAACAAGAGACTTTGCTGATGATATTGGCATAGCAAACATATCCGCTAATTACATTTGGAAGGATGTTTTTCATCTCAAGTGAGTCAGCGCTCGATCACGAGAATGCACCATCTCAAACTTCGTTGGTTTTCTGTGACTTTTTTGCCAAGATTTTCACTAATATCGTTCCAATAAAACCGTATGCGGCTGATTTGGTTACATTTGGCTTCTGGCTATTAGACAAGCCCGAAATTTCGTTCCGGAGACACTGTTTTGACACGATAGAGCAGATTCAAGCCGCTGCGAAAAAGGTACCGATGGCTATTCCTAAAGTCATTTTTTCACGAGTTTCTAAAACTGGAAAATTCGTCGGCATAAGTGCATTGTATCTAAGAGAGATTACATTGACGGGGAAAAATTTGATTTGGAAGAAAAATTAGGGAACTTTCGAAATACATCCAATGTCACCTTATTTTTTGGACACAGTAGTACGTAAATCTAGATGTTTTTTTTAGAGCAATGATCCAAAAAGCCAAACTGTTCTCTATTAACAACGGCTGCTCTCTTCTCTGAAAGCTGATGTTTAGTTAATTGTTTTGTATTTTTATCCGCTTGCTTTCTCGAGTAACGTTGTTTCATTACTCCTAATAGCTTAAAATTGGCACCAAAACAAAAAACATACCAAACAAACGAAAAAAAAAAATGTGGATCTAGATAAAGCTTGGAACAAGTTAATATTTGGCCGCACAAAATAGGTCATATCTCAGCCAAAAAATGACGTATTTAGAATTATTGATGCAAATTATTCATTAGCTTTTTATGTGACTTATAAAAAACTATATGCAAGTGCAAGCCTATATATATTGGGACAGTTCAGTTTTCGAGTTGTTTGGCTCTCTCAATCCACTTTATCCATTCCATTTTCCATTTTCCAATCCATTTTTATATTAAAAACAATCAATTTTCAAGATGCTTCCGAACAAGGAATACAGCCACCAGGAGACAGCGAGAGGATATCCGTATGAAGATGCCGTTCCAGGGAAGTGAACCTCCCGGGGGCGGAAGGTACCGGGATGAAGGGAAGTTGGGGGCCGACGCCGAACCCCACAAAAATCGAAAAACAACTTAATCAGCCCAAATAAACATCGGGACGGCCCCGGCCAGCACAAATATCACCTGGCAAGTCAAGGAGTCAAGGAGTCACGGGCCCGTCATGAAAAGGAAACTTTGACAGCTCAGCTCAGAACCGGGGATCAGAGCTCTCCAGCTCTCCAAAGAGAACAACAAGACAAGAAGAAATAGAACTCCGAACACAATTGGACGCTCTTGATCTGACCTCGGCCGTGTCTGTGGTGAGTGGTTCGGTGAGGATGAAGCGTGAATCACCGCACCCACACACACACACACACACACACATACAAACAACAGCGGTGAAAAGCAGAAGAGAAAGCTGCCAGTTAGCGGTCGGATGGGGGGTTAAATAAGTAAACATCGTGTCCCGGATCTTCGGCACGTCCCTGTTTTGAGAGGCGAACGTCTCGGGCGTGCCGATCCCCCGAATCGGACGACCTGACACAGGGCTGACAGCAGCAGGTGGGGGGGTTGCGGGCGCAAAGGGCCTTTGACCAAAGTTTCAATTGACCATAACATCACACACACGCGCGCGCACACACACATCGTCATCATCGAGGTGTGACAGGAGCTTCTCTCTCTCTCTCTCTCTCTCTCTCTCTCTCTCTCTCTCTCTCTGTGTGGGTTCGTTTGACCTTTCGCGCGTGACCTACTACTTCTGCGGCGCTTTGTTTGTTTCGTGACGATCTGGTTCTACTACTCACCGAGGAGAACTCCATCACCTTCATGATCCAGAGCGTCAGCGCCATGTTGATGATGATCATGATCGTGAGGAGCAGAATCAGGGCGTACAGGCACTTCTTGCGCCAACCGTAGAGGGCAAGCTGTACCCGGGTCGAGCCACCGGTACCGCTCGGTACAGTGCACCCGCTCTCCTGCACCTGCTGCTGCTGCTGCTGATGCGTTCTGTTGCGCCCCGCCTTGTGCACTCCATTGGCACCACCGCTGCTACCGGGTTCGCTGGCCATTGGTGACGCTGAAGTTGGAGCCGCCACCGGCTCGTCCTCGGTAGGCGCAGTGATCGGATCGGGTGTCGACGGTGGTGAAGGACTGGCTGCTGCTGCTGCTGGTGACTGCTGACCGCGGCTGCTGGTTTGGCTGGCAGGCCGCGTGGAGAAGGATACACGCGATGCGGCGTGCGGTGCACTGGTGGAGGGGGGTGGACCGCCACCGCCGAACGGGGTATACGATGGTTTCAGTATACCACCAAGAGCTGGGGTGCTACCAGCTGCAGCCGCTGCTCCGGTGCCATTCGGACGATATCGAGACGACGATCCTGGCGCTATTGGTTCACTGTTGTTGTTGCTGTTGCTGCTGGTTGTTGGGGGTGGGGGTGGTTTGTAAGGGGAGCTGTAACCGGTACTCCTCACGCCGCCACTCCTGTTCGTCGTCGCCGGGGCGGCTGTAGGACGGACATCATCGTCGGCGTCGTGGTCGTCGTCGGCGGCGACTTCGTTGAGTGCCGCCTTCGCCCCGTACCCGGTGTTGTTGCCGATGAGCCGGGCTGGCTGTGCTGGATAGAGGATCGGAATGATGCGTACGACCGGTGCCGGAGCGACGGCGGCGGCTGGTGGCGGCTGCTGCTGCTGTTCAGCGGCCGGTTGGACCTCCTTTTCACCTCCAGCCAGCGAGGTCGAGGCCAGCGATGGAGTGGTCCTCGGTGTTCCGCCGAAGAAAATCGATCGAGGGTCCTCCCTAGGGATGGGGGTTGAAGGGGTTGGGGGTGAGGAGTAAGAGAAATAAGAAAATGGTCCAAGTTAGCGTCGAGGTCGAGATGAAGCAAATATCAATCAAAGCACACGACACGATCCGTGCGGTTCGCGCACCATTATGAGCGCCCGTTATAGATGGGCAAACCCCTCACTCCCCTCCCCTTTCGCCGTTGGTTGCGGGGGTTGAAAGTGCTCCCTGTTCAGGGCCGCAGGGAGGGTGGAAAATTAAATGAATAAAAAATAATAAGAGAAAAAAAACAAACGCACAATAATACCCACGTGGGATGGTGGTCCGGGAAGTGGGAAGGGTGCGTACCGGAAATCTAAGCGTCACCGTCGTGGTCACGTTCCCGATATTAATGTCTTGGAGCTGTTGTTGCTGCTGTTGCTGCTGCTGCTACGCAAAGAGCACTTATTTTCATCTAATCACGCTTTCACTACATCCCTTCCCTCCCACCGCGCTAAAACAGGTGAAGGGGAGGGGGTGAAAAGCGGCGAAAGATCTCAAGGAGTAGCACACCACTCCCCTCCCCACCCCCACCTTCCCCTGCACATTGATTGTTTGCTTTTTCCAACTGGGTGCGCCCGGTTTTCTCCGACGTTCGACGACAATTTGCCACCCCCTCCCTTCCTCTGCCTCGCTTGCTCCTCTCATCCTGCCGCTGGTTGCACTTGGTAGCCACTGCCATTTATCCGATTGGTGTGTGTGTGTATGTGTCGAGCTCGAGGCGTACAATACACCAACGGGACCACTGACCATGGGCCAGTGAGCAACGAGCAGCGGAGCAACGAATGCTGAAGCACGAAATCTGGGGTTTTGTGGAGGGGGAGGGGGCGGGCAACCCGATGATCCCGAGGCCGAGAGTCTGACCAGCTGGTAGACTCGTACTACTGTTGTGTACGGTTCGCATCGCATCAAATGCGGTCTGAAAACCCTAAACTCGGAGTTGTTTAAGGGGGAGGGGAGGCTAAAGTATTTAATATTTTTTATTCACATTTATTTATTGCATTTTTTTTGTTCATAAATGCTTATCCCTTCACGAGTATTGGGTGAAATTGGTAGATCAATCGAAGTCAAACTAACAAAGATATCGATTTGTGACAAAATCACGCTCACTAAATTGGAACGGTTTTCCCAAAAACTGAACCGTTTCCGAAGTCGGTGCCCATCGTAGCATAACAAACTACAGGACGGCTCGATTTGAAATGTTGGACACCTTTGTTTGTTGAAAACTCAACCTTGATTGGTTGAAAACTTGTTTTATACATTTTTTACCCCCTTAATTATGAAGAATTAATCTTTTGAAGCAAAATCACAAACACCATCACTTTGTCAACTTCATAAACCTATCAAAAATCAAAAAATTAAAACCTCAACCACAACTCGACGGGGCTAGCTGGATAAGCTTATGGTCTAACAAAAAAAGAAACTCCCTAGAGTTGTATACATTCTGTCAAGAAAGTACCGGGAGTAGTCGATTTACATCTGACTGGGCTGTCGGACCAAGTTAAGCTTTTTTTCCTAGGTTGGTACAACTGTCCTTAACTATTGTGCAAAATTTGAGCAAAATCCATCAACTCGATTGTTTACAGCATTTTTTTAAGTAAGTCGATGTCAGTAGTGAGCGGCGATTTGTTATCATGGGTGACGACATTGAACAAAGAATTTTCTTAAAGTTTTGTTTTGCAAATGAAGTTCGTGTGCCGATGCATTGACAATGTTGCAAAAGACCTTTGGCAATAATACTCCAACGAAAACTCGTGCATATGAGTGGTACAATGCCTTCGAAAATGTTTGGGCAGATGCCTTATTTTGATTGTTCATTAACTTCCTCAACCGATGAAAACATCGATAAAGTGAAAGATATGGTGTTCGAAAAACATCATTATAGATTCAGAGAGTTGTTTCATGAACTTAACATATCGGTTCGTAACATTTTGATTCTTTTTTTGGACATGAAACGTGTTGCAGCAGAACTCGATCCAAAAGAAGTCTTTTTACATTTTTTTTTCTATTTTTCGCTCTAAAACTAAAAAAATATCATCGAACAACCACCGTATTAACCAGAATTAGTTCCCTGTGACTTTTTACTTTCCCCAAAACTTAACTTGCCCCTTCACGGTATCTGTTTTGAGTCGATTTAAGCCATAAAGCAAAAATCGCTTCTTACTACTGACATCGACTTACTTAAAAAAATGCTGTAAACAAACGGGTTGGCGGATTCCGCTCAAATTTTGGACAATAGTTAAGGGCAATTGTATCAACCTAGGAAAAAAAGCTTAACTTGATCCGACAGCCCAGTCAGATTTAAATCGACTATTCCCGGTACTTTCTTGACAGAATGTATTCCCGATGATCCAGCAACAAAAGCTACATGCCATGAACGCAGTTTATAGTAATCTTATCCTTAAAATACGACCGATCTTCTTCTTGAAAAATTGTAGCTAAATATAAAATTTGGTTAACAAATAAAGTGGAATGTTTTCTTCAAAACCTCTTCTTTTTCTTAGCTCCTTTTTTTTGGCCCGAAATTCCAAGATACCCATCTGCAACCAGCAAACAAATATATAAGCATGAGTGTAATAATACTACAAGTACTTAAAAAAAACTCGCGAAAGAACGGACGCTTCACGCAGATCCCGTGAACGATGAACGTTGTGGGACTTGTAAAAGTGTTGTTCAATTCAATGTTTTCCAAACATTGCGTCAACGAGGGGTGTCTTCACGTTGCCGCTCACATCACGGCAGGAAATTTGAAGTTCGAGAGTTTCGAGACGTACACCGAAGTGCGTGGCAACAACGCGGTCAAAACCTGGCCACCAACTGTGTTCTCAGCCAGCCAGCCAGCCAGCCAGCCAGCTAGCCAGCAGGGTGAAATCACAGCCGCTCTCTCTCTCTCTCTCCCTCTCTTTATTAGTTTTGCCTGACCAATCAATTGGCCCTCCCTGTTTAGTGCACACCAGTGCGCGAGTGAAGATGACTCAAACCTCACGCGACGTGCCAGAGCGGTGCGTACACAACGCGTACGGGCGGGGAAATGGGGAATCAGTAGAGGGGGGGCCTCATTCGAAACCGACTTAGTGGGTCTGGGTTTTATAAATATAAACATCGCGCACACACACACAAACACACCCTGACAGGGTCATTATATGCGGGAGAAATCTGGTTAAGTGGAGTGTCGCGGGGTGGTATACTCCGTTTTATGCGTCTGCCACTTCTTCTCACTCTCGGGGTGTGCGGCAATTGCAATTGGCGCTGGCCTGATGGTCACACTCCCCATTCCCCTACAAGTGCATCTCGAGACGCCCCAACGCCGCCACGTCAACAGTAAGGGATGGGGAGAGGGGTGCAAGGGGAGGGGTGCTGCTGGCTCGATTTCATTTGCGGCCAGCCCAAAAGGCGAGTTAATGCGAACGGTGGTTTTTGGTTTTTGGGAGCTTGTTAATGGTACTAAATCAGTGGCTAAGCAACCGGACCAGTGCCGTGTATGGGTGTGTGTGTGCATGTGAGAGGGTGCCAGCCCTGGGTGGGATGAGGGATGCGAGCGACGAGCGGAGCGGAGCGGAGAGATCCGCAAACCGCAATCCGACTATACAGCTCCTCCGAAAACCAACTACCCTTCCACAAAACACGGGGGGTTGAAAACTGAAACCTTCCTCCCAGGAGGGGGGAGGCGAAAACGGTGGGGAGGGAATCGAATGGTGAGGTGAGCCACGGAAACCACCGAGAGTCGTAAACTGCTCGTTTTACACAGGGACGAATTATAAATTCAAAAACACCCCAACACCCTTCACCCCCTACCCCATCCCCCACACCTCTAAAACCGACAAAAGGGACACAGACGCACTCACGCACGCACAAACGCACACACGCACGCACACACAGTGTAGTGGGTTGGTTCGATCAGTTAGGAGATATTACAGCGTATCTCTAGCCGCGTATCTAGCCGGGATTGTATGGGCGGTTGTCGCCATTTTGCGCAATCTGATTGTCCAGTCACACACACGCGCACACACACACACGCGCACACACACACACAACACAGTGAGCACGGTGCTCGGTTCCAAATTGGGATACATTCTAACTCAACGCCGCGCGCGGCGCGGCGCGTTCTGGGATTGGATTTCCCCTCAACCCGGCACTCACCTCACCAAAGAGCATCACCTCCTCCTCGTCCCTTTCCCTCTCACTCCCTTTCTTCGCTCTCCCTCACTTCTCGCCCTACGCGGGCACATCACCAGGTGATAATGAGTTTACGCACCCCGACTCGGTCACTTTTTGGTTTAGGGGATGAACCGCGAGGGGTGGAGGGTTTTGCAGCTGGGGTGGCCCTTCGATTGCTCACTGCTCCTGCTGCTGCTGCTGCTGCTCCTGCTGCTGCTGCTGGTGTTCTGGCAGGGCAGCCGTAGGTAGTCAGGTTGCTGCTCTGTTCATACACCCGTGAAGGGGATGCCACCCCTTCCTACAAGGGGTTGTGAAGCGGCTGGTGAATAGGTTTGTTGGTTGTTACCGTGTGTCTCGCGATGTGTGTGTGTGTGTAGATTCCGCTGATCAAATTCCGCTCGCAACAGGACAACATCCGGAACAGGAGCAATGGACATTCTTCTGCTGCGGGAGTAGCGCCCATGAGCCCCTTTAGTGCAGCGCTATAGCTCTACCTTTACATCAGCAGGTCCACAGCAGGGGATGTTTGGGTTACGTATGTGTGTGTGTGTGTGTGTCACGTTCCAGGTCCTGCTGGTCGTGGCGATGGTGATGCTGCTGGTGATCCAGAACGGGGTCAGGGGTCCGGGGAAACCGGCTACACGGTCCCACGCTAGAGACCTTATAGGGACCCTGTTAGACGCGTAGCTGACAGTTGCCCCGTGATCGGAGCGAAGCTCTTGCCTGGTACAGAAGCCACTGTACTTGCCATTAAGTTTGTTTGTTTTTCTTTTTTTTTGGGGAACACTACAGCACCCCCTCCCTCGTTCCACAATCCTCCCAACAACAGGAGTTACTCGCTCGCAACGGGGCAACGCGAGGCCAAAGCCCGTATGCCCGACGCTTAACACGTCACTTGACCATCCAATGCAATCGTATCGAGATTTCTAACCACACACACATAACCTGTTCCTCATCCCGCGTGCACTATAAATAGCACCCCCTCCACCACACTTCCTCTCTCTTTCTCTCCCTTTTTTTCCTTCTTTCTCTCTCTCTCTCTCTCTCTCTCTCTCTCTGTGTATCACTCACCTAGCGTAGCGCGACATGCTGGTGGATGAAGCTGGTCACAGCCACGGCTGTTGACTGGGACCACCTAGCACCCCGCTCTCTCAAACCTCGGACACCGGGCACTTGCACTTGGGCAGAGTGTATCGTGGGATGACCTCGACTCGTGCTGCGGCTGCGATGCGGCGGTTGACTGTTGGGACCAGAAGTCCCAGATTGTAGGCCCCAGATTGATTGCCTGATTGAGATGCCGGTTTGATGATGGTCTCGCGACCAACTCACCCGTCCCTCCCTCCCTTCCTTCCTCCCTCCCTTCTTTCCACCGGACGGAAATGAGAAACGCGGACAACGGCGTAAGTAACAGTAACGGTGGGCCCCGGAATGTGCGCGATGCGATACCGCTGGCGGATCGAAACCGTGTGCCGGGCCGGGCCACGCGGATCGAGTCACCAACCCGCCAAGATGCGAGCTTCCCCCATGGCCGTCGCCAGATCGTCAGGCCAGCGGAAAGGAGCTACATTCGCCGGACGGTAAATCTCAGCAGTACAGCTAAGGAGCTGGGTGGTCATCGGCTGCGCGCGCGCGCGCTCTCTCTCGCTCGCGTGCTCGTACGCGCTTCTGTTCACACCTGTCAGCCAGTCAAGCCGTACCACCGACGGCCACCATTTGACGTGTGTGTGTGTTTGTGTTGCGAACCGATCCTCGACTTTGGTTCTCGATCGTTATGCTCTTCATGGGAAGAGGAGTTGAGTTTCAAATAAAAAAAAAAACACAGAGAGAGAGAGAGCGCGAGAGAGAGCATGCCGTCACCGCAAAGTGTCAACCTGAGCGCGGTCGCGACTCGACGCTGATCGGCGACGCGTCGCGCGATGGTTTATTAATAATTTGACCGTTTTTTTCTTTCTTTCATTCTTTCTTTCGTTGTTCTTGTGTCGAAGCACTCCAAAAACTCCCAAACGGGCGGGTCGCTGACGGACGCAATTTGCTTCAGTCATCGTCAGGTCGTCAGGGGCCGAAGGGTAAGGGGGGTGTGCAATCAACCCCCTGTCGCATGCATTGTAGGAGCTGAGAAAGAAAAATGGCACCCACACCAGAGCGCAATGTGCGCTCAAATGGTATGATTACTGATGCACTTCCACAACCGCCTTCCGGGCGAATTCATATGCACGCCGATGACGCATCGCTCTCTTCGCCCCCGCCCCCATGCCGCCCCCTCTCATCATCGCCCCCCCGGGGGCCCAGATCGCAACCACTTCTCGCAATCACTTCTCGGAGTCTACTTCAGCAGCAAAGTGCCAAAGATGTTAATGAAGTCGTCGTGTGTTTGTGTTTGTGTTACGGTCGAAAAACCGAAGGAAGTGATGGTCCAGATGGTGGTGATGGTGGTTGAGGAGGCGGCGGTACAATCGTAACAAAAACCCCCCCTCCGGCTCGTGCGCGGTGGCGGTGCAAAACAAACAAACGCGGAAGTGAACCGCTCGCGGTTGCATACACACACACACACACACACACACACACACACACACACACACACATATACGGGCGCGCGTAACGAACGGCGTAACGGCTCGTAAACGCGTCAACAAGCGTTCGACATTCAAAAATAAATTCCAAATCTTAAGTGAGTCCCTTCTTCTCTGTTTCTTCCCCTGTACCGCACGCTTTGCCATGGTTCCCATCCCCCTCCCCCACCGTCTTGCCTCTGCCTTTTGCTCCCACGGGTGTATGGTTTGCTCCCGATCTGCCGTTCTATATTTAGGCCACACACACACACTCACACACACACATGCCTCGCGTGTGTCTCCTGCGCTGGTCTATGCTCACACACTCACACACACATACACGCGCTCGCGCGCGCCCATTCGGTTCACTTTTGCGGTCGAGTTGCGTTGCGAGTCCGAAGTGTAACGTGGCATTCAGCGCAACGGTTATTGAAGGTGAGGTGAGGTGATGATTTCACCCATAAATTATGTATCAACCCCCTCCCCCCACCCCTCGCGCCCCTCGAACCAAGTGCAATGCAATGCTTCTTGGCACCTTTGCGCCTCGCGCTCCACTCTCTCTCTCTCTCGTTCTCTCTCTCAACTACTTCTCACCCCGTCTTTCGGGCAGACAAGGCATCGCATCCGCTTGCTTGGCAACCGCTTGCCAAAGTAGTGCCCACCAACCATGCGCCTCCATCCGTTGGCGCCTCCATCCATTGGCGCCTCCATCTGCACACCAACAACCACCACACGGCGCGGTGTGTTTCGCGAAACTTTTTCCGCTTTTTTCTCCGCGCCAACACCAGCGAGCGTATTCCGGGGGCGGCGGCTTTTGATTTCCGCGGCTGCGGCTTTGAAAAAAAAAAACGGGCGAGAGGGCCTAAAATTCGATTGTACACCCCCCCCGCACCCCCTCGCACCCTCGGCATCGCCGTCGCCGTTTAGCTTCTTACGGATGTTTGAAGTTTGAAGTAAAAGTGGCCAA
>NC_064873.1:8777917-8785417 GCF_943734745.1 Anopheles darlingi
CAGCGAACGGATGATGATGATGATGCGTTGTGGCTGTTGTGACCGCTTGTGAATGAACCGCTGCGAATGCAACATTCAGCTAATAGCATTCCGTCCGACCGACCGAGCCGTTCCGTGCCCGTGTACGAGAAACTCGGAACTCATTACCGCGTATTACACACATACACACTGGCCGCCGCACCGATACACCAATCCCCCTAAGGTGCACGGCGTACTGGACCAGAGCGGGACGCATCAGACGGCCGAAGACAGCACCTCATAAGACCCTGGAAGAGCTGAAGCGCTGAAATTGGTACCGACGTGGTGTCGGTTCCGGTGGTGCGCCACTCAAAAATGTGTTCAATTGCTCAGTGTCGGTGCAACCCCGTCGGTCGGTCGGTCGGTCGGTGACGGCTCCCAGGTGGGCTACCGCGTTCCGACCGGGAATGCTGTATGCTAGACCGTTGCAGCTGCTACTGCTGCTGCTGCTGGTCCGGTGGATTGGTGATAAATAATAATTTGCCCGGTGGCCCGGTGGCCCGTAACTGGGACGGGAGAGATGGGAAAAACCCCGTTTTCCTAGAACACAGAACAACCCTAAGCAACCCTCATCCCCATCCCCTTAAACACTCCGGGGTTTTAATCACATCAACATCAACCATCTAAATGTCTCGCACTGATAGGAAATGGGGCCCTGCACACACACATACACACACACACACACACACACACACACACAGACGCACAAAGTTGATTTGAAATTTCAAGGTGCAAGGGTGCAAACAGGGGGTAGGTGCGCAACCAATCAACCAGCTAACCCTTAGCTTCGATTCGTCGTCATCGTCGTCGTCGATTCACATGCCGCCGGCTCGGCCGCCCGGAGCCGAGAGTCATTTCGAATGAATATTAAATGTTTCTTCGTGTGGGGTGTGACAAAAACGGGTAAAGGGGAGAGGGGGATGGGGGATGGGGGTGGGGCGGTTTAGTAATGTAAATTATGTCCCCGCTGACTTCATTAAAAAGCGATGGCATCTGTGGCCAACCACCGAGCTACGGTTTCGGGGCAAGATCGGATCGGACCGGATACCCGTCCGGGTGCCGTCCGGTGAGGGGGTTGGGGGTGGGAAATTTGAGGGTCCGGTTCGGAGGTTCGGCGGGGAAATGCCATAACATAAAAAAGGATATGTTGGAGCTCATCGAAAAAGAGCAAGTAGGGAGAGAGAGAGAGAGAGAGAGAGAGAGAGAGAGAGAGAGAGAGAGAGAACGAAACTCGAACAGGCTGCTGAACACATCGAGCAAACTAGCGAGCAGTTGACAGCCGTGGGCGATAATGATCTGCTCCACACCGCGTTGATGGTTTTGGGAGATGGAGGGGGAGGGGGAGGGGGGAGGAGGTTTCTAGTTCGATCTCTCGCTCACTCGCCTCATCAAACCTCGTCCTCGCCTCGCGTTTCCCTCACCCGTGATCCCGTCACAGCCCGGCCCTGCGAAGGTTATATTACTTGGCCCTTGGCGGGCTGGTTGGGTGGCTTTTGGAGTTGAGTTGGACAGCCGCAAGGAGGACGAGGAGGAGGGCGACTTGGCTGTCTTGCGGTCGGTCACACAAACACCCCCTCCCCCTCCCTTCATTCTTACCCTTTTCAACTGTGAGCTGTGGCTTGCTGTTTGCTAAATTAATTTGTTTATTCCTTCTCCCCTTCCCCACCACCACAAGCAACCCAAAAACATTATCGTTTTGTGGGACGTTTCGGTCTTCCGGTTCGGTCGCCGTGGTTGGCGTGGCTTTTTCGGGGGAAAGATTGTGGAAGGAGTTGTGTGCCGTACAGCTGGATTGGCATTGGGCCCACTGGGTGAAGGTGTGACACCACAGCAAAAGCGCACACCAACAAGGCAGGCAAGGCAGAAATCAAAAATGAAATCCAGCTAAGGAGTGTGGAAGGCGCACCCTTTTTTGACGGGGAGGGGGTTGGCGCAGGGGTGGGAGGAACGGGATGCGTTAAGGGAATGAGAGGCAGCAGATTGGAGATTTAAATAAATTTTCCGACCCACTAATTTCTAACGGGCGCTGACATATGTCGGGCCCCCCTTCCCCGTCGACTCGCTCTTCGAAACCGATGATTTCGATCAGTGAGCGGTCCGAATCCAGGGGTAGTCCACCCCCGTCCTCCACACCTTCTTAAGGAGTTTTGGAACCCTGGGGAAGATTCAATTTTGCATTATTTTTCTGCGTCAGTTCTGCCTAAATCCAATTTACAACAAGACAACCACACACACACACGCACTACGGGTGAGAAGGGGGCCTTTACACGTCGCCGCCGCGTCAGGAAATTGGCCTTTCGATGCACACATGCTTGCACATTCCAGGAGGTCCCCAAGTGGCGGGCAGGTGCATAATCATTTAATCAATCTTTCATGACAAGGGATGGAGTTGGAGAAGGGAGGAGGGAGGTTGGGCTAGCAAGGACATCGAAACCGTTCCTTTTCCTCTCTCTCTCACACACACACACACACACACACATACAATTTGTGTCAAACAATTGGGCGTCGCAGGGTGTTAATAATTAAGAATCGACGCTACGGGGTCGTTGGTCGCGATTTCCACGATTTCCACGGCACACTTTTCACGCAGACCGCGGTTTCGCGCGACGCGCGCTCAATCCGGCGGCACTTTCTCAACCTTTATCTTCACGACGCGACGCTGCACTGGCCTGGCCAGACTGGCCTGGGCACGATCGATCCAAGCTGAGGCTGGATCCAGCTTAGGCAGCTGGTTTAAGGGTGGTGCATTGACCTCGAGTCGAGCTTACGAGCAGCGTGCAGACGGATCGCGCAACGCATACACAGCGCAGCGATCCGCTGGCTGGTACAGAAAAGAGCGAGCAGAGACTCCTTTTGTACCCCCCGAAAGGCTCTCGTCCAGGGCCGGCATCCGGGCGACTTCACTTCACCTGCTGCTGCTGCTGCTGCTGCTGCTGCTGCTGCTTTCACGGTTCTTACACGTCGGTTAGTTAATTATTCAAAGTAAATTATTCACGTTGTATGCATGGTTGTGTGTGTGTGTGTGTGTGTGTGTGTAATGTGCGCGCTGGCGGTTTGGAGGCAAACTTCTAACCAGCACCCGTAAGCTTCTTAGCGACAACTTAGCTGGCGCACGCGACGCGAGACGCACACGACGCAACGAGTACAAACAGAGCCACAGAAAATGTAAGTTTTCTGAGCCAGATGAAAGATCTGTGTGTGTGTGTGTGTGTGTGTGTGCAGCAAGCAGGTGACATATTCCGCGTACGAAAACGGCTCTACTCGAGCGCTCGAGTCGGTCAAAGTCAGGCCCGGTTCATACATGTAGCTGTAGCTCTCATAGTCCTCCACGAGACACTCGTGGCGTCGTCTCGCCACGCACGAAGACTGGTGCGCACCCCAGCAAAATGGTGAGTACATTATGACGAGCTACAACGAGCCGTGATTAGGGGTGCTTCCCTGCTCCACCTTCTCCACCCCTTTCCTCACCGCGTAAGTGCCACCATTAGCGGCCCTCCCCCCCAAACGACCTACCACCAATCAAATGTTCATAATTAATCAGGCGAGATAAAACCAAACACACCATACATACACACAGACACACACACACATGGTGGTGTGTGCGAGCCAGTGCAAGCAAACAAACACACACACACAAATGGGTCCGCTTTCACCATGAGCACCCCGCTCATCCTCGCTACCCGCTCCCGGGAACTGTAGTAGTAGATTTGGCTTTTTTGATTTCCACCTTCCACCAACAGGCGCAGGCCAACAACTGCGGGGCAAACTCTAGCCGGGGAAAAGGCATGGGGGCCGGAATCAATTTGCCTGCATCAATTGTTTGCCTTTTTGGGGGCAGTGAGTCAGTCAGTGAGGGGCGCGGGGAAGCTAATGTGTTGACGCAGTGGCCACACACACTCGTACAAACGCAGACACGCAGGCCGCGTCATTCTAGGACGAAGCGTGATTTCTTCTGGTGACTGCTGATCGTACGGTGCCCTCACTAAACCCAATCTCGTGTCGATCGAGTACACCAGAGACAAAGCAGAGCCAACCAAACACACACACACACACACGTGCAAGCACACACCGGAAGATTGCGCTGTTACTGCAGCTGCTGCTGCGTTCGAAATCAGATCAGATCTCTGGTTGGTTCCCTCGAGAATGATGGATTGGCGAACACACACTCACACATCAATGCACACGGCGAAACACGAAGCAGGAAGCGAAAGGGAAAGGGAAAAGATAGATCTACTGGCTACTTACCACCGAGCAAAGAGAGCTGCCCGGAGATGACGTCTCGTTGAATGTGAGGTGTTCCTTGTTGTCCTCGCAGACGCTTGATTGCTGTCCCGATCAGTCGTCGGGCGTCGGAGTTCGCCTTTTTTCAATCAAGGTGCAAAGATTTTGATTCTCGTCTTCCTCTGTTGCCTCTGCTTCTACACCTTCGCGTAACAACAATCCCCAAAAGCAAACAACAAAGAAAAAGGAAACACCGATCCCGGACCCGGAAGCGATCCCGCACCGCAACAAGCAAACAAACAAACAAACAGACGAACAAACGCAAACTGTCACTGTTTTCTCGCCTCACCACCCACTGAAATCACCACACCCACCACCAGACTAGGAACCCGGACCCGGAGGAAAACCCGGGTTCGCCGTTTGCTCGTTCGCGGACGTTTCTCGGCGGGGGCGTTTCGCATTCGCCGCTGCGATCTGGCGTGTGTGTGTCTGTGTGTTTGTGCGTGTGTGTGGTGACCGGCATCAGGAGGGCATCATCTGCACCACACGCAGCCAGTCCTATGCGTGTGCGTGTGTGTCCCTTAGTGGATCACACTAACTATAACCGCGATCATCGCGTACCGCCGCGACCAAGTCGTTCGAAAGTGTTGCTCCAGTTGCTGCTGCTGTTGCTATTGCTACTGCTGCTGCTACTGCTGTTGCCAATTGCCGGTTACCAGACGAGTGCGGTGCTGTTGGTGTTGTACGCCGGCCGCCAGAGCTGTCGTACGACTGTCGACTATCGACGACGACGATGACAACGACGACGGCAGGGCCTCGAATCCTTGAGCATCGGCTTCGGCTACGTCCGCTCGGGCTGGATCCCTGCACGCTGGTTGGCCCAGCGGTTGTCCAGCGAGCGAGCGAGCGAACGAACGAACGAGGACCGCCAGCAGGAAGAAATCCGAACGAAGCGCAACCGCGGTTGAGGTGTACGAGCGAGCGAGACGACCGAGCGCTCGGCCGAGCTCGGCCGAACTTGCTGGCGCGCGTTCGGCCTTCGTTACGGTCGCTTCCTTCTCCTCGTCTCGCCTCGTCTCGCCTTATCACGGACCACGGTGACGACCGAAATGCCTGCACACCGCGAGGACCGCGTGTTTGTTGTTTATGTTGTACGCTGGGAACGGGCAGCAGTCCGCAGCCCGGCGGAGGGGGAAGGAGAAGGGGTTGACGAGGGCATTAAAATAACGCCGGTCCGTGCGACAGCGACTGATGAGACTCATCATAAACCTCATCGAAGCAATCGTCCTGAATATCCTGGATCATCCTCCCGCAGTGATCCTCCCGCGGTGATCCTTCGGCTGCTGTTATAAAATCCAGACGCCAATGCGGGGGTGGGGGTGGGGGTAGGCTGTTTGCCTTTTTAACGCTTGCCACGATCGGCCACGATTTGACGCGTTTCGGTCTTCTGATTTCCTGCCAGCAGCAACCCCCCGGTAAATACTCGATCATTGCTTGCTGTTGCCGTTGCCTCAGTGTGTGTGTGCATGTGCGTGCGAGCGTGTGTTTGTTGTTGTTGACACATAACTGTCATCGTACACAATGGGCAGAGAGAGAGCGCATCGTCGTCACCTGTCAAAACGGTTTCCCAGTCCTGACCGCCTGCCGAGCGATTCCAAGGAAACTCAACCGCAGGGGCGTAAGGGGCGAATTCACCCAGAAGGGGTTGGGGTGAGGGATGGAAATGCACGCAGCTCCCCGCAGGGCCCTTCCATTCCTAGCAAGCCCGGGCCGCCCGGGCTGAATGGGTTGGTGCGTGCCAACCCCGTGACTCCGGTACTCCTGGGCTACTGCACCCCTGGGCTAGAGCTGCATTAATGTGCACCCCCACCCCTCTCCGACACTGACGGTGTTTTGCATCATTTTGCAAAACCGAGCCGCGCACCGCCACTGTCCTGGGAGTCCTGGGAATGCTGGCAGGTGCTAATCAGCGATTGGAAAACATTTCCAGCCCACCCGCCCCACCAGGGGTAGCGTATAGCGGGTTGGTTGGTGGTTGGCGACGGCAGAAGGATGTACCGCGAGATATGTTGCACACACACGCACGCACACACACGGCCTGAGGCAATGAGTGGTGGCAGCGCGCATGCATGCACACACACACACTGTATCAACAAACTGGGCAACTGGCCACCCACGTGACGACACACGACCCCCCATTTCACCCCCTTCCCCCACCCCAGTTTGACCAGTACCAGCTTCTGGTACGCATCCTCCTGCTTTGGTCGCTAAATAAGCCCACCAAACTCCATGTTTTGGAGGGAGTCGCTCTCCAAAACTAGAAATTTCACCCCCGCCACCCCCCTTTCGGTATTGGATGATTCGTCATCAGTTTAATTGTGGAAAGTTTATGAATTTCCTTTTTTCCAGCTCGTTCTCTCTCTCTCTCTCTCTCTCTCTCTCTCTCTCTCTCTCTCTATCTCTCTCTCTCTCTCTCTTTCTCACTCTCCCTGTCAGTACTTTGTTCGTCCTTTCGCCCCAGTCCAGTGGATTAAGGGACGCCGCGAGAGTGATGGACTCCAGGAATCATAGTATCACGTATAAAGGACGTTACCGATTAGCGCGCGCTGCTTGTGCAGGATGCTGGTTGCTGTCCGCCTCCTCCTCCTCCTCCTCTTCCTCCCCTTCCATCGATGTAACGGAAGCATCCTCCACCACCACCACCACCGATTCCCGTTCATCAGTATGCATGCCTTAAGCAAACAAACGCCCTTCCACAACCTCTCATATGACGCCCAGAGAGGAGTGCCCTACTCACTCTCCCTTCCCTCCAAGCACCCTTCAATCCCACCCCCCACCCTCTCACCACGCACCACTCACTGTGATTCGTTTCTTTTTTGTTTTGTTTTCGTTCCCGGCGATGTGTTCGCCCGGCCACGCACAGGCCACGTTTTGCATCTTGCTTGTGGGCTGCCGGGAAGCCTGCCAGCACCCTCACTGCCACCCCCCATTCCTTCTTCCATCCCTTCTCGGCGCTTCCCTAAATTATGGCACATTAACGGGCACTTTACGGGCACTGGTGCGCGCAGAAAGGGCAGAGGGGTTGTCCAGAGAGGGGGGTGTGGGGGGATGGGGGGGTTGTACTCGCAGGATTTGCACGTAGAAACAGCGAGCCCACCACTAGTGACTGATTTACGTGCGTGACTGTGCACATTTTGGGGCTGTTCTTTGATTTAATGGGTCATTAGAGAGTTTTTAAATTTCACACCACCATCATCCCCC
>NC_064873.1:8790417-8835417 GCF_943734745.1 Anopheles darlingi
GCTAACATGTGTTTCCGGTTCACCCACATCATCCCCCTCCCCACCACTACCACCGCTCCCCCTGCATCTCACTTAGAATCTGACCTCCACGCCACACACCAAAAGGACACCAGATGATGATGATGATGATGATGATGATGCCATAATGAATAGTGACAAACCGGGGTGGGGGTTGGGCAAGATCCTCTTCCCTTCATTTCACTCTCCGCCACCCCTCCCTCCCCTTTGGTCCCCGTGTGGACTCCATTACGATAAATCCGGATAATTGCTCCACAGGATCCCCCGTTATCGCGCGCGCTCGTAATACACTCCCTGCCGGCGTGCGCGTGATTCGTGAAGGAAGCAAACCGGAAGCGGAACCTGGAGCTACTCAGCACGCACGCACGGACGCGTCGCGGGGCCGCCTCTGATCGAACTGATTAATGGAACACCCAGCAGCTGATAACCGATCGCCGTCCGCTGCCATCACCAGCGGCAACAGCAGCAGCAGAAACGCGATGCAAGGGGAAATTGATGAAACACCAGCAATGGTACCAGTAGCACCAGCCACCAAGGGCCATCATCCGCCCCTGCTGCTGCTGCTGCTGGCTGCTGACCATAGACCAACACCCCTAAGCGTGACCACCACCACCACCACCACTAGCAAACACCACAAGGAATCGCGTGACCTAGCGCCATACATAACGCTACTGATTGGGAAAATAGGTTTCTGCACTGCACCACCACCACCACCACCACCACCATCACCCACACCGCCGATACCAGTGCCGATGGTGTGTCTGTGTGTGTATGTGTGTGTGTATGTGTAAGATTGCCCAAGAAAATTTTATCCTCTTTCGTCACCCACCCACCCACCCTTCCAATGCTCGCTGCATTTGCACCCCCCTCCCACACCAGCCCGGGGGGGTTGTTTTTCGAAATCGTAAATCATCGGCCGCTCGCCGTTGTGTTCGGTTTGGCATTTGAATTTTGCCCCCGCAACGGCGGTGGCGGCTGCGAAATGATTTAAGACAAAATGAGCAATATTTTGCCTCTCCTCCCGCCCTCTCCTTTTGCCTTCACGCCCTTCCGAGGCCAACACGCTAGCGGCGACTACTTAGCGGCACTGCAGGCCGCATGCTCGAGAGTGTGTTCGTGTCCGGGGCCGGGTTTGGGATAGGAAGAGCAGGAGGGGATGGTAAATTGAAGAATGTTTTATTATAAAGTGCCCCCTCGGTACATCTCTCGGTCAGTTGGCGCACACACACACATACGAACAATATTAGCAAAAATAGTGTAATGCACGAGGAGGGGCAGTGCATGAGGCCCTAAAATGGTGAGAGCGCGGAAAGGGGAGAGTAGGAGGAATAAGAAGGGCGAGAAGTAGTAGGAACCAGCAGACCGCAGCTGGCAGCAGAGAGTAACAACAACAGAATGTTGCATACACAAAAAAGGGGGGAAAAGCAGCTCGAAAATCGAAACCGAAATTATTTCCTCTGTCTCTCTCTTTCTCTCTCTTTCTCTCTCTTTCTCTCTCTTTCTCTCTCTCTCTCTCTTTCTCTCTCTCTCTCTCTCTCTCTCTCTCTCTCATACATACACGTACTTTAAGCAATTCTTACAACATCAACCCTTTGACTGATTAGGTTTCGATTTGCGGGCGCGTTGATTGATGTTAAGCTGTTTCTCACACACACGCACGCACACACACACACACACACTAGCTCACACATGACCACAAATACTGTGCGATCTGCTCTGCTGCCCTCTGTCCCTGTCCCAAGCGATGGCTTATCGAGGGATGCGGATGGGGTATATCTGTGGGTGGCTGTTTGGATCGCAATTGAATTATCAGTTTGGATACATCTTGACCCGAGAGAGAGAGCCACCAAAAGGGAGGAGAAAGAGGCCAGGGCAGGGGGGGGGGGGTTTAAACAGTTCATGTTGGGTTGCGTCGCTCGTTCCTCCTCCCCCTCTTGCCCCTCCTGCGCTTCTGGGATGTCTAATCGCTTCATCGCTCTTTCTCCTCAATGGAGTCCCTTCTCCCCGGGTAAGTCCTTTAAATGGCGGGTGGCGGTGGTTTTTTGGGCAACATAAATTCCGATAGCCCGCCTCCCCCCGCCGCCGCCACTCCCACATCCTCGTCTTGTGTTGTGTTATTTTTTTGGTTTCGTTGTTTTTTTTTCCTCCCCCTAAAACTCACTCCCGTCAGCAGACCTTCGTGGTAGTGTGTGTGTGTGTGTGTGTGTGTGTGTGATGGCTAGTGCGCCGGCGGAGAGCCATCGAGGCGAGCGATCTCGTGTGCTCCTTCAGCAGAAAATATGAATTTAACCTCTCATCCCCCAACCCTCACCCCTCCCCGGTTTTGAAACACTCGCGCCCCTAACCACGGTTCGATTCGAAAGGCTTCGCCTTCGCCGTTGGTGTAAGGCCCGAAGGACTGAAGCCTTTCTTCTCCTTCCCTTGGCACCCGTACCCTCGCCCCCACTCTCTTCCCTCTCCACCACCAAGTGGACCAAGATAAATTGGTTTGAAAACTTTTCGGATAGTTCGATTATCGGCGCGCACACACACTCGGTCGCCGCCGTTGGCATCATTTGTCTCGATGGTGCAAGCGCGAATAGTGCTGATGCAAGCGCAAAGTATCCGAAACCTCCCTTCCCCTTCCCATCGAATGGGAACTCGTGCTGCTGGACACCGCAGCGTACGCAGACGACCCTTGCGATCGCGATCGATTGCGATGGACGATGCGCTTGGCATGCGCTTGCGGCACACGGTACGATACATCTCTACATACATACACTATCTGCGTGCTGGATCCCCGCCCTGGTGCCTGGATCCATATGCTACCACCACAACGGCAGCAGCAGCCTCTTCTACGCTTCCTCTTCTTTTTCCTTCTGATTATCCTTTCCACCCTTTTTCGCTAACGCTTGTTCGTTTTCGTTGTGGAAAATGATTGTGGTTGTGGTGATTGGGGAGATGTGGGGTTTTTGCCTCTGCATCACTCTGGGAATGTCATGATCAACACGATGGTGCATTAGCTGATCTCTACCGTCCTGCTGCTACTGCTGCTGATCGGATTGGGTTGCACGCGGCATACAGCGACACAAATCATTCCCTTCCCCGCTTTTGTGCGCACCCGGGGCACCTCCATCCCCCTCCTCCACCACCCCTTTGAAATCTGGAGTGACACGAAACAAAACAAAACGAAAGAAAGAATTATAATGAGCCACCGCTGCCAGCACTGCCGTTTTCTCTCTCTCTCTCTCTCTTCTCTCTCTCTCACACAAGCAGCAACAGCACCAATATGCCGGTTGGCCAAATTTGACGAACAATCACACACACACACACACACGGGCGCGCGGGCGCGCGCACACATAATTAAAAGGGGTACAACAGGGCGCCTCCATCACTAAGAACAGAGAAAACAAAAAAAAATGGCCGCAAAGGCCGAAAGAACCATCAAAGGACTCGGCGGGCGCTGCTAGTTCTCTGCGCTCCCACCCACCCTCCCACCCACCCTGGCCACCCCCAGGTTGCCCGCCGTTTTCGGCTTCGTGCGCCCAAAGTGTGCGTGTGTGTGGGGGGGAGGTGGCTGTGTGCATCTTAACCACCACATGGTGGATGGGTGGGCATGAAATCGGGGGGAGGGGGGACGCAAAACCACAATTCTTTCTTTCAACCTTCTTTGGCTGCCATTTGCCAGCTGGCGGCGTTCGCGGTACGTTTGCCAGTAGGGATGTGGTGTGCCACCCCCACCCCTTCCATCCCCTTTCTCACTCCATCCCGTGCGCTTTCTCTGCACTCATTTTTCCGCACCGTCGTCGTTGCTGCTGCTGCTGAATGGTGCAGGCCATCATTATTGTCACTGCGCCCGGGGGAGAGGGGGAGGGGGTGCAGGACTGCAGGACTGCAGGAGCAGCAGCAGAAAACCTAGCCGCACACACCGCCGACCGCCCTTTTGGCGTGGTGCATGTGTGTGTGTGTGTGTGCTGTGTAAATTCAAAGCATCCCCGAGCATTGCACCACGCCACGCGGAGTTTCAAGGGCAAGCGGGGTTACCGGGGTGGGAAGGGGAGGAGATGCGGGACTGGAGGCTGCTTCCGGAAGGATCTTCTCCTCTGCTACTTTTTTTTTCGTTCTTTCTTCCGTTCCTTCTCGAAGGCCTCGGCGTCGACTACACTAACGACACTCCACAACGCTTTGGTATCCCCATCAGCAGCTCGTTCGTTTGCTCGCGTCCCCATTGTCTTTCTCATGATGAAGCGCACACACACACACACACACACACACACACACACACACACACACACACACACACACACACTCACAGGGAAGGTGCCCCCGGGGGGGGGGGGGGGGGGGGATGTGTAATGAGGCCTCGGTTTCACCCTCGCTACTCCTGCGCCATCGACCACCCTCCCCCTTAATTGTTTGCCAAGGTGACTACGGGTCATCGCGCCACACAGATACCAACCGAAACGTGGATAATGTGCGTCGTCGACGACCTCATCTCTCTCCCACTCTCTCTCTCTCTCTCTCTCTCTCTCCCTCTCTCTCTCTCTCTCTCTCTCTCTCTCATTTTTCTATTTTTTTTTGTCTTTTTATCTCTAGAAATCCTAGTAGTAGTGCCGCAGCTCCAATGTGTGTGTGTGTGTGTGTGTGTGTGTGTGTGTGTGTGTGTGTGTGTGTGTGTGTGTGTGTGTGTTTGGCAGGCGGTGATGCAAACACTGATCAATGATCATCTCAAGGCCATACCTTCTAGGGAGGCCGGCCGGATTTTCCGGGGGTGAGGTGGAGGTGGGGGCGGGGGTGATTGCCCGGAGCATTAGCAAACCGCACACCCAGCAGCACTCCGCCCCACCCAAGCCTTCCTGGCCTGGCCTGTCTTTCGACTGTTAATGCCTGCTCCCTGGAGGCAGAAACAGAACTCGCGCCCGCCTTACCCTTCTCCTGCCGCACACACACACACACACAGGCACACAGACACACACACACATCCCCCGAAAGGGGGGAAGGAGGTCACGAAATGTTATTAAATTCCATTGGAAATTTATGCACACAACGTGACATCAACCCCACCACCCCGGCCATCCCCCTCGAATCGCATATAATTTTGTAAAGAATGATGTCGAGTGGAGCAGCGCACCCCCTTTCCCCTTATCCAACGAGGTATGTTTGTGTGTTTGTGTGTGAGAAAGGAATCTACCGCTACGCTACGAACTACGGCTGGTACAGGTGTTGACAGCACAATTCGCTCAGAACCTCAGCTACCTCGAGTCGAGCGCCTCACATTCGAAGTGAATCGCTACAGTGTGGGACCGGCGGAAGACGAAGGGGGGGGGGGGAGACAGTGCCTTTAAGAGGGTAAAAAACAGAGGGTGACACTCTCAGAGTGTGAGAGAGAGAGAGCGAAAGAGATGAAGGCACAAATTAGCAGATCGGGATCCGGAAAGAAGAAGAGAAAGGTGAGGTTATTGGTGAGTCCAAATTCAGTCAAGCCACGCCAGCCTTTCTCTCTCTGGATCCGCGCGCACTTGTGTGTGTGTGTGTGCACGCGACATCGCGTTTGTCATATCCGTACAGTTCATGTGACACCACCCCCACCAACCCACCCACCGGCATCCACCAGCATCCGAACCCGAAAAGGAAAGAACGAACGAATGAATGGACGAAACCCGAGGTTGTCTTTCCCTCGTAAGGGGGATGAAAACGAGTGAAGGGGGTGAGGGGGGGGGGTGGGAGGTCGATAACTAACGCGCGCCACCTCGCGCGCACTCCATACAGCCGACTTACCAGACTTATACACCCATGGAGTAGTGGTAGTGCGGCGTACGGCGGCGAGAGGGTGGCATCCGGAAAGCAAATTATTATTAAAGAAGAATCCCGGAAATGGCACGCACCAGCAGCATCCCCCCCCCCTCCGATCCCTTGTGTGTGTGTGTCACTCGTTCGCGCACATCTAATTGAATGTCCTTGCCAGAAAAGGGGGTTGCGCCGTACGGGGAGGAGAGAGAGAAAGACGACAGGCAGCAAATAAAGTAAGGGTAGTAACGTTTACTATAACTTGTGTTATTAAAAGCGTCAACGAGGAAGCACCGTTTTTAATTAAGCCTTTCGGGGGAGGGTGCGCCCAGGAAGGGGGTAGGGGAGGTTGGAGCGCGTTATGTCGTCATTTGAGGGATTTAAGGGACGGAAACAGAAGGGTGTTCCTTCCCCCACCCCTCCACCCCTTAAGGAAAGGGAGAAGACAATCACCGACAATGGACTGCAGACTTCGCAGACTGCGTTTTCGGAGGTGCATAAATCATGCACGCACCCGGATCCCGGACGATTCCCGGACCACCTCCCTACACCATGCACCCCCCTCTCCCCCACTGCTTGGGACTAACTTGCTTGATTTACAGCAACTAATAGCAAAGACCACCACAAAGAGATGACACAGCGGCATACACCGCACGCCGGGGTTCCCGGGGCCACTCATCGATGCCGATTACCGTCCGATGACAAACGATTTAATTGTCGCGCGTCATTTCGTCCGGGCGTCCGGGCGTCAGGCGTCAGGGCGTCTCGCTTCATTAAACCCTCCACCCCTCACCGTCTCAAACGCTCAGCAAATGCTGTAGCTGTACGGCGGAAGTGCTGCTTTACCGAACGAAGAAGACACGCTCGGAACCGGGCTACGTGGGCGCTACCGTTTGGACGCCTGTTTGGTATGCTCAGGTATGCCAGCACAGCGCAACCCCCATCAAGCCAGCCAGCCAGCCAGCCAGTCATCATCATCATCATCCGTGGCACGTTCTGACATGAATTCCTCACGTGCGGGACGTGCACGACCACGAGTACGGTATGGCCATGGCCATGACAAATTCCTCTACCTACCCCCTTCCCCTTTCGCCTCCCCTGGCTCGTATTTTCTCGTGCTCGACCAGCAGTAGCAGAGAGCAGTAGCGGCCCAGCCAGCCAGCCAGCCAGCCAGCCAGCCAGGTACGAACGCGCGCGGCCGGCGTCCAATATCCGGACGGCGGAAACGAGCAATCGGCAGAGCATTTAAATTGCCCCAGTTCGGGGTTCGATCTTTCTCTCCTTCACCCCCATCCCCCACCCATGGGGGTGTCCATCACATGCGTCACCTGACGCTCCCCGGGCTCCTCCCCGGAGTCCCCCGGACTCTTGCTGACTTCCGATCCATCGACTGTAAGCATCCGATAAACATCACCCACCCCAACCCCTACCAACCTTCCATCCCCCTCCTAGACATAGGGAATGAGAGTTGCCCTTTTTTTGCGGGTGGTCCACCGGTTTCGCCTCGTTTCCTTTTTGGATCCTTTCGGCGAGAGGGCCCGAGCCCGAATGACCGTCGCTGATCAGCGGCAATCGAGCGGAAACGAAACGACATCGACGCAGATTGATAAACAAACGGACGGGGATAGAAGCAGCAGCAGCACCAATCCTATTATACGGCTTGCCAGTTTAGTAACTGCGGAAGGGGGGGCGGGGCAAGAAGAACGGAGAACAAAGAAGATGAAGAAAAAGAAAGAAGAACGAAGCAGACTGCTGTCTCTGGCTTAGTACGCTCAGGCGTAAGGCGAAAGAAGGGCTCTCTGGCAACACTCTCTCTCTCTCTCTCTGGGTTCGGGAAAAAGTTTTTTGCTGAAATTAAATTCTTCACGGATGATTTGCTCCCCCCTCGGCCTCGCCCGTTCGTCTACTCCTACCTCTCCTGGTTGAGTCCATTTGTGGCGCGATCCCGCCCCCACCCCTAAGACGGTTTCTCGGCGGTCCAGCGGTCCGGCGGTCCGATCGTTTCATTAATTCCAACTAAGCTGGGTCTGTTGTGTTTACGGCTTTAACTTGTAAGAGTGGGGCCTTGTAAGGGTAGTAATGAGAAGGGGTCTGAGGGTAGGGGGATGGAGGGCTGGGGGTGGTTGGTAGCAAGGACACACGCATGGACAATGGCCATCACCAGTCGGTCGCTATCAACACATTTGTGTCGAACCTTCCGTACCGTACCGTCTCGCCATCCCCCCCCCCCCCCCTCGTTTCATCCCCCCCCCCCCCCCCCCCGGGTTGTTAGGCTGTAGGCATTGGCAGCACGCACACACCCCTCTCACGTCGCTCTATTTTACGCACACAAACCGACACACACACACACTAAGCTTAATGTGCTTTTAAGGATATTGTGTTCACTAGCTGGCCGCCTCCGTCCCTAGCCCCTGGCCCCTGTCACTCCGGCGGCGCTTGAACTGTCTCGATATGACAGCCAAAGGAATGGGGGGGGGGGGGGGGGTTGCCGTACCAGTGGCCCAGTGGTGTACCACCACACTCATCACCTCACTCTTCTACCCACGCTCTCCCGCAACTCGGAATGGGCCACTGTAAATGGCGCTGACGTTTAATAGGAAGCCACGTTAATAGCGGGGAGAGAGGGAGGGAGGAGGGATGTGTTTTATCCCTCCCAGAAAGGATATTGACAGTTGCCTCAGATGACACATTCCTTTGCATAATGATGTGCCGACAGCTACTGTGACAGAAAAATAGATAGAGACGGCGTGCGAAAGAGAAAGAGAGAGAGAGAAAGAGAGAGAGAGAGAGAGAGAGAGAGAGAGAGAGAGAGAGAGAGAGCGATTCGCTCAGGCCAAACGCGCGCGTCATCATCACCAAACCATCAACATCGGCGTCTCGGATGGTTTGGGTTTGGGGAGGGATGGAGGAAGGGAGGGAGAGAGGGAGGGTTTTCAGCAGTAGGAAAGTTGGTAACCAGCCGGACGTTGGATATTAATTAAACCAAAATGCACGGAATGCGCGTGAAGAATGTGCGCGAGCGCGAAGGTAGGTCGCTCCTTGGTCCCCTCATCCCTCAACCCAACCCCCCCACCCTACATCCTCCGTATCAAGCGCGAAACCCCCCCCCCCCCCCGGTTTGCCTGCCCTTGCGCGTTGACAAGTGGCGCGCAACTGACTCGGTCTGATGGATCGGCGCTCGGTCATCGCATCCCTCTCCGCGAGGAGGGGGATGGTGCCGGGGGATGGTTACCTGACACCCTAACCCTGCCAAAGTAATTTCACCTTTTTCAACCCCCTACTCCCCTCTTTCGGTGCGTGCTGCGACGCCCCCCCGGGGAATCGGATTCACCCCCAAACAAACGCCCACCTCACCCCCGCACCGGCTGGCTAGCGGCACGGTTCTAGCACCAATCATCTAGCGGGTCGAGTTCACCACCACGCTTCATATGCGTATTCCAGGGGGTGGGGAGAGGAGGGCGGGTGGATGGGTGGGTGGGGTGAAGGGGAGGGCCGCCATGTGCCATTTGGCTGGTCGAGAACGAGAGCAGGAAAAAACGTAAAACGGATGCTCGAAGGATATTAGGTTATTTCCGGCCGAACTGCCAAACTTACTTGCTGACTGGCTGGCTGGCTGGCTGGCTGGCTGGCCGGAGCGTATCTAGAGGGCACATTCGAGAGCATCAAAAACGGTCCCGGAGTCTCTCTGTGGGAGGGAAATTGGGAAGGGGGTTGGGGGAGACCGGGGGTGCAAACGAATGGTGGCGACGAATTTCGGGGTTGCTGGCAATCCGGATTCGGTTCCAATTTGGAAAATCGTTCGCCTGCCATCGCTCGTTCGTTCGCATATGGAGGAAGGCGACGCACGTAACAAGCCGCGAATGTCTTGTGTGCAAAGGCAAAGGAATTGATGGTGTGGAAGGGTGGAAGTGAGGGGGAGGGGGAGGGGGAGGGGTGGATAGTCAAAAGTTATGCAACCATCGTTTCCGCATCTTCCCTTTTCTCTCTCTCTCTCTCGTTCACACACACACACACACACACACCCAGCCACTAGCGGGAATAGAAACAATGTGAACAACCAACCTATTTTTAAGGGAGGTTTTTTGGGGAGGGGACAGAGTAGGGTAGGTAAGGGAGGCTGCCGTTGTGTTCCGCTGACGTGCATAAAATACGGAACAAAACCCCCTTCCCCCCTCCTCTCCCTAGGCGCACTTTGAACCCCTTTGGGGGTTTCCGAATTATTTTATTTCCTCCGCCGCCTGGCGTGGTGGTGGTCCATCCACGCCATTGCCACGCCATTGCGCACTGATGCGGCGGCCACTCGAAGGATGCGGCCCCGTCGCCGCCGCCGCCACATTCGCCGGGTGTCATGCTGCGTCCGGTGCAAAGCGGTTATTAACGAGATTTATGCTAAATAAGTGCATTACCGCTCTGCTGCTGCTGCTGTTGCTGCTGCTGTTGCTGCTGCTGTTAGTTGGCCAACCAACCGATCGCAGACGAAACCGTTTAATGAGGCGCTGGCACGGCAACCCCTCACTGTCTTGTGTTTTGCGGCGTGCCAACAACGTTCGTATGGAAATCTGGTGCTGCGCAAGAGAGAGAGAGATTAGCGGGGAACAAGGTAGATAGAGTGGCTAGTGTCTATAATTCAAAAACGCCGCGTTTACACGCGACCTGTCAACGAGGAATGCGGACCGCAACGAGGTGCTTGAGCGGAATTTCAAAAAAAAAATCGGGTTCGAGACGTGCCCGCAAGAGAGAGCGAGAGAAATTGTGTGTGTGTGAAGTTAGTAGCACTGTCACCACCACTCGAACTGCTGTGACAGACAGACGCCGAAAGGTAAACAAAGTAAAGGCTACTCCCGCGTCAGAGTGTTTCGACAGTAGCGGAAAACTTTTCCTTACGATATCACAAAAAACGGTCATATCCATAAGATTGATTCTACACTGGTCAAAATCTTTTGATGCAGCGTCAAAAGTTTGACTTTTCGTCAAAAGGTACATTGTTTATGTATAGACCTTTTGACGAAACTTTTGACGCCGCATCAAAAGTTTTTGACCAGTGTAGAATCAATCTTAAACAGAAAGAAAAACGAGTTTCATGTTCTGCTCCTTTTTTCGTGGACTCTCCGACGTGTCATGTACAGCTCCAGTAAACTCCAAACGCACAGCAAGCGCATCCTGGACGGTGAGCTTTGTAAACACAAACCAAGCGCGCTTTCCCAGCTTTTCCGGCGGGCCATAAGCTTGTTTTTCCGGCTACTTTTGTTCCGGAGCAGGGAAAAAGTTTCAGGACAAGAAAAAAGCGTTGGCGGGGCTTTTCCGAAGCTGCGTAAAAGCCCCGCAAAAATGGTGGAGAAGGCGCTTCAAACTAGGACACCGTTCCGTATCCGTTGGCAACGGTGGCGCGCTACCTGCGCTGGAAGAGAAAAACAACGGAACGCGGACGTTTGTTTGGTTTTAGTGTACCGAGAGGGAGAGAGAGTGTCGCTGGTCAGTGTGGCGCCGGCTAGTGGCAATGGCGATGAACCGGAAGGACACACGGAAGAGCAGCAGCAGCAGCCGCCGAGTTCCGTTGGTGCATCGAGCGGTAAGTGACCCAAGCCGGCGACCCAAGCGAGTCCCAATCCATCCATTCATCCCTCCGCCACTCCGAACAGGGATGGGTTACGGTGGAACGGGACCTGGCCACACTGGACATGCTCCATACCGTCCCGGGGCGGCTGTACGAGCGGGTGAAGCGTCTGATCGAGCTGCCACCGTACGATGAGATAGGTTGCTTTCCGGTCGACCCCCAGCACCACCACCGACCACCACCAGCGAGCGACGAGAAACACAAGAAGGACGAGAAGCGCGAGAAGCGAACCGACCAGGGATCAGAAGAAGAGGAAGAAGAAGAAGAAGAGGAGGAGGAGGATGAGCAAGAAGAGGGCGACGAAGCTGGTGGTGGTGGGTTGATCGAGCCAACGGTGGAACCCCGGACGGTAGGCAGACAGGGGGTAGGGGTACCGGGTAGCGGGCAGGCGGCCGCAGCTGGTAGCAACTGGATGGAGCAGTTCCTGCGCCGCACCAGCAACGAGAGGATCCGGTGGCAGACCAAGTACTACTGCACCGACCGGAAGCTGCTCGATAAGCCACTGTTCCAGCAGATCGAGGAGCTGATCGATCTCGGGGCGCAGGATTTCTCCGAGTGGCTGAACGGACTGGGGGCGGAGAAATCCAACATCACCAAGGACATCATCAAGCAGCTATTTTCGATCGAGATCGAGGAGGAGATCGCCCGGGCGATACGGGTTGAGACGCGCGAGGTGCGCGCCATCCCGACCGAGGCCGCCCGCCACTGGCATCTCGATCACGTAACGAACGCACAACACCACGACCCCCTTCATAATTAATAACAGCTTCTCTCTCCCCCTGCAGATGGCACTGGAGCGACGGATCACGCAGGTGATGCGAGCGGACCAGCGGGCGGCCCGCCGCACCCGCGAAAGGCACGTCGCGTTCGGGCGCACCCTGCCCCGGGAGCTGCGTACCGGGGCGCCAGACCGGGATGCTGCCATCACTGGCGGTACCGGTACCGGTGACGGCAGCATCCTGCTACCGGACTTCCCGGACGATCTGCGCACGCTGAAGGCCCTGTTCAAGGATATCCGCCATCTGCGCTCCGTTCGCTACCTCATCGAGCATCTGGCGGACCGGACCGACATCCAGCGGCCCCGGTACCTCGTCGAGCAGGGTCTGTTCCGGGCGCATCAGCAACGCCAGCAACGGCAGCAACGGCAGCACCCCTCCGGTCACGGTCCAGGGCCGGTCGGCCAGACCGGTCAACCACCGTTCTATCGGCTCGTCCTCTCCAACCGGATGCTGCTCGATAGCGTCAAGCGTCACTAATCGGCTGGTTCCGCTTTTAAGGGCATTCTCGCTGCACAACGCACATACACACACACACACACGCATGCATGCATGGTTGCGTGGCGTGATAAGAAGCGGTGGCTCAGCTCTGAAGCCCACCTGAGCGTCTTATCGTCCGGCTTCCGCGCGGCTCATCCTCAGCCAGGCATACTCTCTCTCTCTCCTCTTCGCTCCGGATCCAGGTCGGACCGCACCGTAGACGCCGGCTGCCGCCGGCCTTGCCGGCTGCAGATAACGTTTTTGATCGCCCCAAAACGCATCCTCGCTGCGGTCTGTGGTGCGCCTTTCAAGCGCCACGAGGACGGGACGGGATGGGACGGGGGCTTAACACGGGGGAGGTTGGGCGGATTAAGAAGACAAAGCGAGTAGCGAAATCATGCTCTGGGGTTTTCGGCGAAGCAGCACGGGCACGGGCACCGGTGGTGTTTAGCGATACCGAGCGGCATACAGACGCTCGCGGAAATACCAACTAATCCCGGCACACACACACACATCACATGAGAGAGGGTGGTCCGCTGTCCGCACGTGATCGACCACCGTCATCATCGGCCGATGGCTGGGTGCGTCACCAGCCGCCTCGAGCCACCCCCCGAACCGGGACAAAGCCCCTAAACTAATCTCCTGCTCTTTCCCCCGCACTCTCACTCTCACACGCACACACACACAGGCGCACACGCGCACACGCTAGAGCTATTATTGGTGGTTTATTCCAAATATAAACAGAAACCACAAACCTAAACCTAAACCTAAAATGCTGAGTTACCTCTAGGCGGATAATACTTTCTTCTTCTTTGCCAGACGGCCGTCGGCCGCTGGTAGTGAGGCGGGGAGGGGGGCTGGGGCTGGGGCTGAGCACCTGGTGTCAATGGGCATGTTCGCCCGGTTCGTACGAATGGCGCCAGATGTCCACCAGGCAGACGGATGAGTGAAACCGGTAGAACATGATGAGTGGTAGCGAGAGGTGGTTCAGGATCGACCACAGCACATCCCCGTAGTACTCGTACCTGTACCGGAAGTGGGGGAAAGAAGTTAGATTATAAACAACCAGCCTGCGGGGGGGGGAGGAGGTCACAGGTCACCCTTACCGCTCATCGCCAATGTCACCGGTTTTGACGGCAAACGTGTAGTAGATCCAGAGCGACACGTTCGCGATGGTCATGAAGGTGACCAGCTCCTTGCCCGGTTTCTGCTGCTGCAGCTCGGCCGTGTTCGAGCAGCGGCGCAGCGCGTCACAGATCCACGGTGTCTGGATCAGCACCTGGACGACCTGCGTGAACACGATGAACCCGTTCAGGATCGAACCGTTCTCGAACGCCGGTATCATGCTGAACAACGTCTCGGAGAAGAACGCCGGTATCGCGATGAACAGCAGCACATCGTCGAGCCGCGAGATCGGATGCGGATTGATGTCGAGCCGGGCCGTCTGGTAGTAGGCGGCGAGCGTCGCTAATATCATGATGCCCAGTACGGTCACCTCGAAGATACCGTCCAGCAGGATACCCGTGTCCCGGTAGTCGCTACGGCGAAGAACGAGAGTTAAAATGTGTGTGTGCGTGTGAGAGACGTTACAGAGACGTTGTACACGGGATAGACTTACTCGTCGCGGGACGCGATGTGGAAGAGTATGATGACGACGATGGTGGCGACGATGAGCAGCAGTCCGGCGAACAGACCACGGCTAGCGTGCTGACAGTCACCGTACACGATGAGCCGCGATTTGACCTGGGCCTCGTGATCGAGCGTATCGTCACAGTGGTCGCTGTGCTCGCTGCGTCCATCGAACCCATCGACCACGCTACCACCGCCCACCTTCGACACATGATCACCGTGCACGCTGCCGCCGTGCCCACCATGCCCACCATGGCCCCGGTGTCCCTTGACCGTGATCTTTTTCGGGCATTTGCTGATGTTAGCGTAAATCATGTAGAGCAGCCCCACGATCAGAATGTTAAACTCGATCACGAACGGGTAGAGGTAGGGCGAGAAGGAAGCCAACACCTGGTTCAGCTCCTCCGGCCCCGGACAGTCGATGGGCGACAGGACGGGTGCGGATCGGTTCCACGGTGCATCGATCGCCGCCACCGTGGCAGCAGCAGCTTCGGGACCGTTGCCGGCGTAATCGTCGTAGTACGACTGCTTGATCCGGATCGCGACCACCGTTTCGCGCACGATCGTCAGCACCCAGAAGGCGAGCGCGGTCCCGATGGCGTGCATGATACCGAACCGGGCCAACCCACGGTACCGGTTGATCACGATGTTGGCGTACTTCCAGAAGAAGAATATCAGAAAGAGACAGTAGAAAAGAAACAGCACCTCCATGGCGATGGTCGTGTTCGACGCACACTGGGCCCACTTCCCGTCCCGGCTGTTCATCAGGATGCCCTGGTACGAGAGCAGCAGCACCGAGTGGATCAGCAGCCCGAAGCAGAACCAGGTAGCGCCGAGCTTCAGGTAGATGATCTCACCGTGCCGCCCCGTTACGAAGCAATAATCGTGCGGGATCGGTTTCAGTGGCTCGAGCGGTGTCTCCAGCGGGCGCGGTACGCCGATCGGCTGATCACCGGTGGCCAGTTCCAGGCCACCGTTGGCCGTGACCAGCGTTGCCATCGAGCGCAGCTGCAGCTGCTCGTTGTACAGCTCACGGCGCCGATTGAGCTCCTCGACGGCGCGCTGCGCTCGCCGCACGTACAGCCGGATGTCGACGTAGAGAAAGACAAAGTAGACGATACCGGTCGACACCATGTAGAGGGCAAACACCTCGGCCAGCGGGTAGCGCGCATTGTTCTCCACCGCGTCGGTGATGAACGCGATCAAACCGAACACGATCAGAAACAGGGCGTAGCTGATGCCGGTCACACCGGCTAGGTAGCGGCGCGTGTGCTTCGATTTTTCCTCCACCGTCGACGGTGGCAGTGTGTGGTGGTTTGCGGAGTCCTCCGATTGGTGCGTTACGGCCGTACCGGCCAGCGACGGTTGGTACGAGACGGCTCGGATGATCGGTGGCGGTGGTACCCGGTGGTTGTTGGTGGCCGAGTACACCGAGACGGGCCGCTTTTGATAGGAGCTCGGTGTTGATGGTGGTTGCAGATGATGTTGTTGCAGTTGTTGCGAATCGTAGCCCAACTCTTCGCCGCCGCCTCCGAAGCTCGGTACCGTCAGTGTTACCGTCACGGGCGGTGTTGTTGTGTTCTGCGGAAGCGGACAAAGCGAACAAAGTGAACGAAAGAACGAGATGAGTTGGCGAGAAGATGAGCTGAGAATCGCAGCAGATGATGATGAGTGAGATGAGTTACGAGTTCTCACAATCGGTTACAAAAACAATCAAACCGTCGCCGCAACTGCCGTCGCAGCAGCGCACAACAAAAACAAAGCACCATGACCATTACTGTCTCGGTCGTTCACTGAACCGTGCCGCTATCCGGGCATGCAAAGCAAGCAAGCAAGCAAGCAAGGCGATTTTGCGTTTCGTTTGAGTGAATACCGGTGCCCAAACACACACGTGCACGAGACTGTTCTGTCTCTGCGAACCCTTCCATGGTGGGACCTTATCGAAGGGTTAATTGGTGGTTGGTGTGGATACCCCGGTCGGAGGGGGGCTGTATAACCCACCGTCACCACACCACCAAGCGAGCACCAACCAACCAACCAACCAACCAACGAAGCGAGCGAGCGAGCGACAACACAGGATGAAACAGTTCATTAGAGACCGAGCGCCGGAAAAACTCACTGGAGCGCAAGTTATCATCGTCGTTTTTCCGCTATTCCGCACATCCCTTTCTCTTCCTAGTTTCACCGATTGGCCAGCCAGCGAGCCAGCCAACGAGCCCCGGAGTGCGGTACTGGCCCGGCCACTGCCTTACAGTGTCAATCATCTGTTAAATTGCGCAGCCATGAGGCAGGAGCGCACACCAGGCTTTGGTAGGGGGGCAGGGGGACCGTTCCGTGAAAAGAGGGACACACACATCGGCCCGGAAGGTACACACACCCACCCACCCTTGGCACTCTTTGATAACTGAAGCACAGCTAATCCGGCACCCGGCTGTTAGCTACATAGTTAGGTGGTTCTGGGGCCGAAAAACGGGGGGGGGGGGGGGTGTAGAGAACGTGAACGGGGACCACAAGACCACACAAACACCATGGGTTCACACACACGCACACACAAGCGGGCGCGCGCTCAGCACTGGCGCAGCACGGTCGTGCCTTCACATATGCTTTCATCTGGTTCCCGGTAATACCACCGGAGGAGGACCCGCCCGCCGCCTACGTACCTGAGCCGGTGTGGTGTCGGTGCCGACCGTCGACGGTGTCGGTGCCATCGCCATCGTTTGCGGGGTTTGCCGTAAAATGACGGAATCCTCACGCCG
Source organism: Anopheles darlingi (assembly GCF_943734745.1). Classification (NCBI taxonomy): domain Eukaryota; kingdom Metazoa; phylum Arthropoda; class Insecta; order Diptera; family Culicidae; genus Anopheles; species Anopheles darlingi. The sequence continues at coordinate 8,807,457 of NC_064873.1, forward strand.
TACCGCCTCAACTTCGTTCGGTGCCGCCTGGGACATGATTGAACGGAATGGAAGCAGGCAGCTCGTAGCAGCAGCAGCAGCAGCAGCACCCGACGTCTCCAACGCCGCAACGTCAAATGCAGCCTGCTCGCACCTGGACGATGCGCCTGGACGGCCCGGAACAGCCCGTTCAAAATGCTGCTGCTGCTGCTGCTGCTGCTACTGCTGCTGCTACTACTACTTCTGTGGAAGCGTAAGGGCGCCGCTGGCGGGCCGCAACCACCGCGACGACGATGACGCCGTCAACAACAACAACAAAAACAGTAGCTGGCGGAGGCGGCGGTGAGGCAGTGTTCGGTACCTCCGGCCGAAAATCCCTGTTTTCCACCCCCACCCCCCACACCGATAAGACTCGTGAGTCGTGACCGCGTCGTGCGTTGCGTGCATCTCGCGCGCGACCGCCACCAGTAGTTGACGGCTAGCAGCCCCGCTGGCGATGGCTGTTGATAGCGGGGCTGTATCGATGAAATCACGGTCTCCGGCAGCTCCTCCCTCACTACTGTCCGCACTCACCCCGTCATTGACAGCGGGGCTTACCGGGGGGCTTAAGATAGCGCCCCCTCCCCCCACCCCCCTCCCTCGCTGCTGTCCCTCGCTTCCATGGGGCGAAGCAACGGAAACGCATGCCCTAAGCTCGATTAAACTTAATTTATTTGCTGACGCCGTGGCGATGTTGTGATAGGGGGGGAAAGGGGAAAGCGGAGTGGGAGGGGGTGCTCTCTCCCCCCTCTTGCTCTTGCCTTTCCCAGCAAGCGGAAAAGGAAGGGAGTATTGGTTAACGCGAAGGAAAGGGAGCGACGAGAAGCGCATGAAACGCCCAAAACGAAACGGAAACCGAAAGCTTCGAGAAAGGGATGAGGGGTGGAGGGAGGCTCCCTTGGTTGCTCCTCCTTTGCCTAATGACCCCACTAGAGGCCACTCGAATCGGCTCGAATCGCTCGCTAATTGATTGGTGATCAATAAATTACTTCCATCAGCTATAATCCTCCCAGCAGCAGCAGCTCGACTCACCCTAAGGGGTGCGAGGGAGGGGGTGTGGGCTGGTTGAGGTTGACGTAGTTAATTTGCGCCGTGCTGGGGCGGCTGGCTTGGCCACAGCTACTTATATGGGATCTGCGGCGCCTGACCTCACCATGATCCCGGTCTGTGTCCGTGTGTCCGTGTGTTTGAAGATTAAGGGATGATCCCGATTCAAATCCTCGTCTTATCGTCGGCGCGGGTGGGACTAAAGAGATGCACAGGCGAGCTCTGTCTGTCAGGCCCAAGGTTTCTGGACATTCCACTGAACAGCTTAGCACAGTAGCCACCCAAAAACCAACAACGCAGATCGTCGATGACGCGCGCACACGCGCACGTTGACGCAATTCCAAACGGATTAATAACGCATACATACTTCCGGGTGTGTGTGTTTGTTAGTCTGTTCTAGCGAAACAATACATGCGTATAGTTGTTTGCTTAAAGCAGAGCAGAGAGCAGAGAGAGAGAAAGAGAAAGAGAAAGAGAGAGAGAGAGAAAGGGCCGCTGTTGCACAGACAATCTGCACATCGATCGCTGGTCCTTCGGTTCCAGCCGGTCCAGGAGGTTCCCCGGAGGTGAGGACAACTGTCGTCAACTGTCACTCTCGCCCTTTTTTCCTACCGCTGCTGGGATAATCGCTCGCCATCGGTGTAGCGCTTTAATGACATTCCTGGCATTGGCGCCGCTACAACAGCTACAAACAACAACAACAACAACAACAATAGCAACAAACATCCCGGGTGCCATGTTTGAGTAGTGCACCCCAGTGCGATGAAGGGGGGGGGGGGGGGTGGAAAAGGGGCGAACGGGAAGGTAGAGGTAAATTGCTTCACTCTGCACCAACCAACCAACCAACCCAGCCAACCAATCACCCCAGGAACGGAATAAAGGGAACGAACGAAACCGAACGCCCTGGATGATGAATTTTCCTTCACCTTTCTCTCCTCGCTCCTCGTAGCGCTCCTCGTAGCACTCCAGCAGCTGAGGTATATGGCCTCAATTCGCTGTTGTTGTTGCTTCTGCTGCTGCCGGTGCTGCTGCTGCTGGCTTGGATCTCGTAATTAGTTGTTGCTAAAAAGCAAAAATCGATCAGGCCAGAGCCAGGCGCAGAGGCAGACGAACGACACAACATAAACGATGAAAGGGACACCGAGCGAGCAAGTAGTAGGACGAGCTAGGATAGGTTCGCCAGAGGAGCGTACGAAATCATGACACAAAGTGTGTGAGAGAGAGAGCCAAGCCAAGCCAAGGGTGTGTGTGTGTATATATATGTTATAGTATCCCAAGGAGGCTAATAATATGCTGATGCTGCTCACACCCCCCCTGCCACCCAACAACAGCAGCGTGCCAGTGCGATGGTTTCTCCTCCTCCTCCTCCTCTTTCTCTTCCTCTTCCTCCTCGGGTGCGCACGGCACGCGGTGCATCGTGCTACTTTAAGCTAGCGTGCTTCAGGGACTGGGAGGAGGACTGCCAGGACCCGAAAAGGTCGGGAAGGAATGGAATTCGGTGCGATTGACGGTGCGAGATTTTAAAGCTGTGCGCACATGATTAGAGCACCCTTTTGAACCGTTGCTCTCGCTAATCGAATCCCTCGGTACCTCGGCCAATCAAGGCGGGGGAAGGGGCGCGCGTTTTTCCTCGAAGAAGACGTTCAGCGATCACTCACCGAACACTCCGGAAGATGATGATGATGCCATCTTTCGCGCACCGGTGTGTGTGTGTTTGTGTGTGTGATTATCAAACGCAGCGTATGTATGATGCCTCTTTGCTTTAAGGGCGGACAACGTTCGTGCGTGCGCCAGAAATGAAATTACCGGGACCTTAATCAACCGATGGAATGGAATGGAATGGAAAGGGGGCAGCAAAGGGCAATATGGGAGGCGCGCACCGATTGTCATTCGATTTGACAGCGCGCAATTCGAACGAACGAATTGTCATTCGGGTCGAAATGCGAGAGTGAATGGGCCGGTTGCTGAAAGCAATTACCGGCCATCCCGTCTACATCCCTGCACTCACACACACACACACACATTGGAGGATCTATTACCGCTACTGCTGCTGCTACTGCTGCTGCTGCTGGAGGAAGAGAAACGGGCAGTTGAATTAGGGGGTAATTTGGATGAGTTTTTGTTGGTAGTTGTTTGTAAACGACACTCCAGCAGCAGGAGCAGCAAGGGTTGACCTGTGGCTGCTGATTGGCCGGCACAAGGCTTTAACCCGGTAGTAGGTCCCTGCAGGAGTACCGCAGGTGAATGCCCCCTCAGTTTACTAGCCCTTTTCCTAGCCCTGCTGCTTCCCATTCCATTGTTTGTCTCTTCCTGGACATCGTCGTCATCATTTCCTGTGCCTGCTGCTGCTGCTGCTGCTGGTGATCATTCACAAAGGAGCGTCCGGTTTGTTGGTCTGGTCCAGCCAGCCAGCCAGCAGCAACAGCACGCCAACACCATCAGGTGCGCCAGAGAGAGAGAGAGCAGAGAGAGAGACAGAGAGAGAGAGAGAGGGAGCCTAGCGAGTGCCAGCGCTCGCACTCGCGCTAGGTTCGATCAGGAAAATTTAATTTAGAATTCAATTAAAAATCTTTTATTCACACCAAATTGAATTAATTCAACCAAGTTGTAATGCACCAGGCCCACCACCACCACCACTTCCCCTTCCCCTCCTCGCCCCTTTGCATTCTCTGGCATCGATTTCCATTCCCGGACCCCGGGGGAATGGGAATGGCTCCTCCTTCTCCTCCCTTTTTTCACTACCTGGCGTCCGGAGACTATAGAGATGACAGGCGGATGTCAGATGGAGCGCTAGAAGGCGCTGGAAGCGGCCGTTGTTCACTGTTGTCGAGTCGAGAATGGAGTTAATCGTCAACCTACCACCCCCCATCCCCCCCATCCCTCCATCATCCCTGGCTGACTGGTGCCAGTGTTTGACGAAGCACCAAGAGCTCGTACGTCAGGTACGAGGGAAGCGAGAGAGAGAAAGAGAGAAAGAGAGAGAGTGAGAGAGAGAGAGAGAGAGAGAGTATGTGCGAGCGAGCGAGCTGGTAGGGAAATCTCTAGCGCAGGTTGATAACGGCCGATTTCTAATAACAATAACAAAGTGTTGTGCCGTCGTGTCATGTAGCAAATATCAACAAGCCAGCATCCTGCATCCCTCACCAAGCCAGGCGCTGCTGCCGGCTGCCGGCTGTCGGTGCGGTTGACGTCGAGGAAGGGAGGTAGGGAGGGATGCGAGGGATGGGGTGCAACGCCAACGACAGGTAGCGCCAGCGTGCCCTTTTTCGCAGCGAGCAGCTCTTCCCTAATGTGCACTTCCGGTTGAGAGCAGAGAGAGAGCGAGAGAGAGCGAATGTGTGTGTGTATCGGGTCGGAAGGCCTAGGCCAACTCCCGCTCCCCTTCTCCCCCTGCCAGCACATACCGCTGGCTCACCCTGGGCCACCCCTCGTGCGCACCCCTCACATCGAATGCGTCGTCTTTGTTTTCCCTTTTATCGGGCCTCCATCCGATGGGGAAATTCAATTAGGTGCAGCAATATTCCATTGGAAATTATTGATGTAACACCGTCACACACACACACACACACACACACACACACACACACACACACACACACACACACACACACTCACATTCAGGCACGCGCTTGCCTTTCAACCCCAACCCCCACTGCTGCACTTTAACCTGCTGGAAAGGCAAAAAGGGGCAGAGACGAGAGGGAAGGGGACGGGGACGAGGTGAAGTCGCCCGGCTTCAAACACTCGGAGCCACAGCGAGTGACAACAACCAACAACCGACTTCTAGGAGCAGGAGATAAAATAAAAACTTGGCGAAAAAACCACCCCCTTTACACTCCCGTACTACCCTGTTGCTGGCATCTCGTGTTGCGAGTTGTTGCACACCAACCACCACCACCTTCCTGTGGCGCCATTTTACGGTATTTTTTGGGCCCGGCAAGGACGCTGCTTGCTGGACCTGACTGGCCTTCCTTGCCGAAAAGCTCGTTGCCTTTGTTTTGATCTCCATTCTCTGTTTCTCTGCTTTGTATTGGGCAACCGCTACAGGAGAGAGAGAGAGAGAGAGAAGGAGAGAGAGAGAGAGAAAGAGAGAGAAAGAGAGAGAGAGGAGGTAGTGACCATTGACGTCTCTTGCAGTCGATGCAGCGCGAGCTGAGGTCGATTAGAAGGAAGTTGCCGCGGCTGTATTGGAGCTAGACTCGCATCTCGCGACTAGACTCGCATCACCCCGGAGGGGGCGATGTTTAATCGATACACGACACCCCGGGCCCTGTCCAGGGCCTGGTGCAGTTCCTTTGCTAGTTTTTTTTTTTTTTTGCACAGCTTTTCGTGTCAGGTCCAAGGCATTCAAAACAGGGTTCTCAAAACCGAACAGAAAAGTAGCGAATGACGTACAGTAGCTGCCTTTGATCCCAGTAGACGATATGTTCCTTCCTGCGCGAGTCCTGTCCCCGGTCTGGCCAGCCGGGCTGTTGTTAAAGTTCTGCTTCACTAGCGGAACCAGAGCAAGCACAACAGCATCAGCATCAGCAGCAGCAGCAGCAGCAGCTTGCCGGGAACAGACAACAGCAAAAATAGGTGAATGAGCCGCCGGTGCGTTTTGGCTGGAGTCCGGCAACAAACCCCGGGCCCAGAACGAGTATGCACGGTTGAGTGACGTCAGTAGCATGGAGTTAACCTCCCCCTTCCCTCACCTCCCGCCCCCCAACCCCCTCGAAACTCGGCACATAATAGCGGGTACGGTTCCTTGCTTGTGTGACCGTTTTTCCGAAAACCAAATTCCCGACCGAATGGGAAGGGTGAGGACCAACAAGCAATGATGTAGCGGGGGTGGGGGGGGGGGGGGATTGATCGGCACCACAACCTCTGTATGTGTGTGTGTGTGTGTGAGGTGCGGAGGACACACCTTCGATCCGATAAACCGATTTCGGTTCGGCGTCAGAAGGGAAGCGAAGGGAGCGCTCACCGTTGCATTGCTCATTGTTCCGGTTGACTGGAAGAACCGCCATCGGGGGGAGGGAAGAAGACGTTATTGCTCATCCCATCTGGTCGTGCCGCGCGCGCGGTTCGACTACGCGCCCGCCGGATTGGAGTTTGGCGCCCCAATGCACTTCAATCACTCCAGCCAACGACCCCCCCCCCACTTCACCCCTGCTCCCCTGCAACGCCCATCCCCCTGATGGTCACCAAAAGAAGCAAAAAAAAACAACAAACTCGCCACCGACGCTCGTTCCGGAGGAAGTGAACCCTATCTCTCTCTCTCTCTCTCTCTCTCTCTCTCTCTCTCTCTCTTCTCTCTCTCTCTCTCTCGCTCTCTCTCTCTCTACCACTCTGTTCTAGGGTTGTTGTTCTAAAGAGAAGCGTGCGGGGTATGTTTGCATGTGCTATCGATGTGTGCATAAGTGCGCGTGTGTGTGTGTGTCTGTTTTTGTTTTCTTCACACCCTCATCAACCCCCTATCAACGGGGTCGCGGCTGGCGATTTTTCACAATCAATCGGTAGCAGAGCAGAAAAAGGTAGTCGGAATGGTATAGGAAGGGAGGAAGGGAATGGAAGGGAGGTGCGGATGTGACTGTGGTGGTGGTGCGACATAGCGGCAGCAGCAGCAGCAGCAACCCCATTACCATAAAGTTCAAACGAGCGTGGAAGTGGGGTGGGGGTGGGGGTGGGGGAGGGGGTAGGGGGGGTTACATAATTTAGCCACGTTTTTTTCCCGCGGTTCGCATTCCACTCCACCAGTCCCAACTCGATGACCACCTCCCTCGACGAAGGGGACGAGGGGAGGGGGGTGGGGGAAGGGGGTGATTCATGCGCCAGAACGAAGACCATCAGTGCGCTCACCTGGCGGTAGAGAGCTGAGCATCATCATCATCATCTGCGTGTGCACGCGGGAATCTTGGACCGGACTTCCACCCCAACCCCTCGCGGGAACAACGCGCGGCTTCCGCTTTAAACGTCAAAACAAACGCCCTAACCTCACAACAACAACAACAACAACAACAACACACCTGATTCGGTGCCGGAAGGATTGGGATTACCATTTTTGGGGACTGCTGTTGTTACAGTAAGTTTGCATAACTCCACCCCCCGCCCTCTCTCTCTCTCTCTCTCTCTCTCTCTCTCTCTCTCTCTCTCTCTCTCTCTCTCGCTTTCCCTCTCGTTGAACCTCTCCTTCTCCTTCTCACAGTTCTGGTCGCTGTCCATCTCTCCTCGAACACCGCCAAAAGGCCATTGAAGGTGACAACAATAACCTACGAACCGGATCGAATCACTATCCCCTCCCCCTCCCCCGGGGGCCCCTTCAGCCCCATTACCTGGCGGGCCGTGAGTGCGGATGTGTGCGGCCTACGCCCAGCCGCGGCCATTGTGCGTTCCGATTCGACGGCGAGCGAAGGTGTGGCGACGCATGGGAGGGGGGTGGGGGTGTGGGGGGTGCTGTTGCAACCAAGGGGTTTGATCCGGCCATCGCCATCTGGCCACGGGACCCGGTCTCTCAGTTCCGTACCGTCTCTGGTCGCTGCTGGCACGACCTGGCAGGCCCTGGCTGTTGCTTGCGCCTGCCTCTGTGTGTGTGTGTTTGTACGTGCAGTGTGTGTGTGTGTGTGCGGTTCGATAGTAATCAATCGAGAAGTGAGGAACGAGATAAGCCTTCCAGCTTCAAGGTGTCCTCGATGGCCTCGGGCCTGTGTTACCCCCTCCCCCCTCTCCCTTCACACCCCCTCCTTTTGACGGCCCGCCGGCCCGTTGTGTACCCTGGCACCCCCTTCGATCCGAGGGATGTATGATTGGTCCACATCCCTGGTAGCCGAAGCTGGAGGGATTGGTGAGGTAGTGGGGGGTGTGGGGGTGTGGCGGGGGGTTTTCAATCTCAGGGAACAGCCCAGCCCGGCCGCCTCCCACCCCGCTCCCTTCCCTGCACAGTGGTTCACCCTCCGACTGACCTCACTCCACGGGCGGTCACTCATTAGATGACTCACACCGACGCCAATCACCGGACACCATTTTCTATTTGGCATTTTTCATCATCATCATCATCATCATCACCGTGATCATCATCGTCAGCATAGTCGTCACCGGCTCGCATAGCTAGCAGCGGCAGCATCACCTTCGGATCAACCCCCACTCCCTACCCACCCCCGCTCTCACCCCCTCACCAATAAACCCCCTTTCCACGCCCGTTCGGAGGAGTTGGTCGACCGGAAATAATTCTCCCTCATTTTCCGGTAACCGGTTTCCCCGATTCCCGCTCCCGGGGTGCGGAGGGGGTTTTTGGGTGGCGAGAGACGAGAGCGGGTGAGGGGAAGGGGTAGTGCAGCCCGAACCCCGGGGGGTGGTTTTCAAATCCCGGCCTTCCCGGGTTTCCTCTTAAACCGGGCGGGAGCAGATTGAAATGTAAGAACGACCTCCCCCCCACCTCCTCCGTCCCACCCACACTCCCTGCTCTGCCTTCATCTATCACCCCTCCCCGTCGTCCCCCGTGCTACCAACGCTTAGCAAACACACCAACCAACCAATGAACCAACGAACCAACCAACCGACCACCCAACCGTACGACTTGAACGAACCCCCCTACCCCCAACCCTCTTCCCCTGGAACTAGGGGTTCAAGGTGTGCCGAAATGACAAGGGGGCGGAACGGATCGGTGCGCGAGGGTGTCGAAACGGGACGGGGAAAGCCCCGGGTGGAGGAGGAGGAGAAGGGGGGAGGGGGGGGGGTCTGGAGGTCGGTAGTTCGCTCACCGTCTCGCTTTCATCTTCATACAGCTCACAGCTCACAGCTCATCCTCCATTCTATTGGCGGTGTTCGCACAGGTACGCCAAGCAGCAGTAGCAACAGCAGCATCATCATCAGCAACAGGAGAAAAACGCTTGAATTGACGGCCATTTTGCACCCCCCCCCCCCCCCCCTGGGAGGGTTGCTGCGCGGAGAGGTGAGGAGATAACCTTAGAGATAAAAAATAAAAATAAAAATAATCCTCGTTAGCTGCCTTCCTTCCATCCTCTTTCTCTTCCTTTCTCTTTTTTTCTCTCTCTCTCTCTTTCTCTCTCTTTCACTCTCTACCCTCGTTTGTCACCCTTAGAGTACCTGGTGTACCGTGGTTCCCCCTCCTCAGAACCGCTTTGAGGTTAGGTTAATCCAAATTGGCACCCGTCCGAAGAAAGTAGTAGTTTTGCACACACACACACACACACGCGCGCGCATACACACATACACAAGCACGCATGAGCACGCAGGAAGGTACCGGTCGTGTCGTGTCTTGTCGTCGTGTCGTGTGGCGGGATTGAATTCGGAGGCGTTTTAACACCTTGACCCCGAACGCCATCTTGGCCGTGCATCAACCAACATTCCCGTTCCGTTGCCGCGGATAATTCAATTCGGTCCCAGCTCCAATCGTTTGTCATTTTTGGGTGCTGGGAGGGGGAGGAGTAGCAGAAGCGGAAGCAGAGAACCAGGGAGGAGAGTGTGACGTTTGGTCTCTTTGGACAGCAACCTCGAAGGGGTCAACGCAAAGGGGGCCCATTTGAAGCATGCTTTTAGCTGGAAGAAGCTATAGCTTCTAACCTCCCCACAAAATCACCCCCTCCCCCTCAAAGTGAGCCTCCGCCGCGTAGCTAGCGCCACTCACTCCAGCAACACTGGAGCTGCCAAGGAGACAGTCTTCTGCTGGTTATAAGACTGTAAGCCAATGTCCACGCGTCTAGCGTCCACACTATGAGCTTTTGGGGGATGAAAACCATACAGAGCAGAGGTTCGTCGTTCAGGACAGTGTTTCGTCTGTTTTCGAACAGAAAGCTCTTATCCGTTTTTTTTTCAAGGCTTTCTAATTCGTTGACGGACGTGGCAAATGTGTATTGCGCACGTAGCTCAGTAAATGGGGTGCAGCAAGTTCAATAACCGGTAAGTAAAACGGTGACAGCTCGTATCGGTAGACATGTGTTCTAGTGCTGCTGTAGTACAACTTTTCCCCGGGCTCTCTCAGGTAGACGTCTGAAAAGGGCCTTCCGTAGTACGATCAGGTAGAGCGCCCCGGGTATTAGCGATCAGGGAGGCGCCACGTGGTGCCACGCGTGGCGTGACGTCACGAAGCGAGCAGCATTGACGAACGGATATCGATCTCGACCGAGCGGCCGCGACGATCTCGAGTTGCTGCTGACAGTTCGATTTTTTAACGATCATCTCGTTGCACTCGAACGTCAAACGTGGTCCGCGGTGTGGGTTGTGTGTGTATCACACACACACACACCGACGAGGGTTGTGTAGGAATGGGAGGGAGGGGTAAAAGTAATTCAACGGCACGGCACCCCTTTTCTCATCTCGTCCCCCCCCCCTCGTCCTTTCGTTCGCTGAGTGACATTTCCAGTTGATTTTGTCGAATTTAATTTTCACACAACACTCCCCTCCACCCCTTCCCCCCACCCCTGAAAGCACCCTTCTGGTGCTACCGGTGCCGGATGCTCGATTCGATTCGCTCCAGCATCCAGAGCTTCCGAAGAGAGGAGAGCGAGAGAAAGAGAGAGAGAGAGAGAGAGAGAGAAAGAGAGAGAGAGAGAGAGAGAGAGAGAGAGAGAGAGAGAGAGAGGCATGTTCCAGGCCTAGTCTTCTGTCCACTCAGTAGCTACTGGTGCTGCTGTCTGCCTACCAAGGGGGACAATTCAATAAAATAGCTAACGGAGATGTGTTGTGTGTGCCTGCGTGTGTGTGTGTGTGTGTGTGTTTGTGTGTGTGCAGGTTGAGAGTGGATGCTGACGTTCAAGGTAGGCCGCACTACGCATCCATGGGACACCTCTCCACCCCCCTAGAAGCTGACCACATCACATCCCAACGAGATACTGCGAGAGAGAGAGAGAGAGACAGAGAGAGAGAGAGAGCGCGAGAGAGAGAAAGAACGGAAGCGAGGCCGGACAGTCGCCTCCATCGAAGGGGGCTTATCAGGTCTGACCGGTCTACCTGGCCCTCGCTGGGTGTGTGTGTGAGTGTGTGTGTCAGTGTGAGCCTTTTGAGCGAAGCTAGTCAAGATAGCTAAGAATCAAGGCATGGGGGATGTGTGTGTGTGGGGGGTGGGGGCAGGGGGTTGCTAGTACCACTGGTGCATGTGTCTGGCGAGCGGCACCAGCAACTTCCTTCTCAACACCGGAGGAACCCCGACGGAAGACGTCTCACGTGAAGCGACAGGTCACAAGCCCATCAGCACACACACACGCACACACATACGTACACGTAGATGGGGCACCCAAATGGGGAGAACCCTTTCTTCCGAGAAACACCCAGTCATCCCCAACCCCTTTCTGTCTCTCTCTCTCACTCTCTCTCTCTCTCTCTCTCGCGATTTATCTCACTCTCTTGGTCTCTCTCTCTCTCTCACACCTGGAAAGGAACCTGCAGCCCACAGGCCGAAGGATAGGCCGCCGCCCCCCCACCAGACCGTCCCTCTGCCTCTGCATCGGCAACAACAAGGTAATCGCGGCTCGGTTCGGCGTTCGGTGGGCCTAGCCTTATATCCCATACCCCATCCCCCATACCCCTCCCTCTCGCTTCCTGCACTGCAAACAACCTTGCAACAAACGCCCCGATCCAGGGCAGGACAGGCCAGACCACGCCACCATCCGTTCTGCAAGTGTTATGTAAAAAGCGGTAGAGCTCACCCCCCCCCCCCCCTCCGGTGTGCAACAGGTGTGTGCTTGTATGCGCGCGTGTATGTGTGTGTGTTTGTGTGTGCTGACTGCGGTTCGGTTGCTGGTGCTGCTGCTGCTGCGCCTCTCGCTTTATATAGTGAGGACCAGGCCAAGCTCTCTCTCTCTCTGTCTCTCTCTGTCTCTCTCTTTTTCTCTCTCTCTATCACTCTCTCTCTCTTTCTCTCTCTCTGTGGAAGGTCAGGTAGTCAAGAGTCAGAAGGCACACTCGCGATTCGCTCCCAAACGATTGAAAACTCCCTCCCTCATCGTGGCCATTCCTTCCTCCAGTCCTCCCCTCTCTATAATGTGACAATTTTCGTTTCCTTTTTCAACTTCCATCTTCTTCTTCTTCTTCTTCTTCTTCTTCTTCTTCTTCTTCTGCTGACGCTTTTTCAAACGCTCGCAGCTCGCTACATGCACCTGCACCAGTGTTGCTGCCGCCGCCGCCAAGGATATGCCATCGGATCCTGTTACAATGGGCTTACACAGTCGCGCGGCGCTCGCGTCTCGCAGCGCAGCAGGATTGTACCACACACACACACATACGCACGCACGTGCGGCCGCGCCAGTACGTAGACTCGACGAGCGATTCAATTTTGACAGAACATGTAGCAGAAGAGCAACAGCAGCAGCAGCTCTTACTGCTATCTGCTGTGATCTGCTGCCTTCAATGGCAATGGCGTAAGGGCTAGAGGAGGATAAGGGATGAGGTGCGCGTGTGTGTGTGTGAGTGTGAATACTGGTGAGATATTAATAATTCTGGCTAAATTGAGCCGCTTGAGAGCGCTTGAGAGATGAGAGAGGGAGGGCGCAGGGATGAAAGGAAGGGGGTTGAAGTAACGGAAAACGGATGGGGATGCGGGATGCGCCGAGAGTTGCGAGCAGCAAATGGGCATAATTCGTTCTCATCAGATCAGAGAATAGATCTTCCAATTATAGCGCGCAGCAATCCGCACACACACACACCCCGCACTCAACCCCTCGCCCACCAACCCACCACCCCGCGTGCCTTTCCTAGATGGTCATGCGTGTACACGCGGGCGGGAGCCTGCGTGTGTGCGTGTGTGTGTGTGTGTGTGCGTGTGTGAGGTATATTTCCTGCAGACAGCTAACCAACCCGTCGTCGTCGTCGTCGTCGTTGGCCAGCGCGCATGAGCAGGAGGGCACGAGAGAGAGGTGACAGGGGACCGCGGTGTGTGTCATACTTACCTCCTCCTCCTTTTCCTCGACTGCTCCTGCTACTGCTACACACAGTATCTATCAGGCGCTACCACGCGCCAGTAGCGCCCGAAGCTCAGAGAGTCGCCTCGCCGGTTTGCGACTTTGCAACAAACACACACACACACACACAAAGATGTGTGCATGCGATGCGTTCTCAAATGGGAGGGTGGCGGGGGGGTGACTTTTAGGGGTGAAGCAGTAGGCTGGTTGCTGTGGAAGGATGGTATTGCAATGGTGACGGTTTTCTGATTTTTTCATCTATCTTCCACTCACACACACACACACACACACACACACACACACACGCGCGAACGCGCAAACGATGATGACGATCTTCATTCGCTCCATTTCCGAGAAGGGATTGAAGAGAGAGTGGTAGAGGGGAAAAGGGGGGTGGTGGGGGCGGTGTATGCAGGGAAGGACAGGTGGTTGGCCAGCAGTAGTGTTTTCGAAACAACCACACGACAATCAAGGCACCCCACCCCCACCCCAACCACTCCCGCTTCATCCGTCGTCCGTTGGTTGGGATGCCAAAATCACGGATCCACGGCGAGAGGGAGGGCGCATCCCGAGCGAGCGTGCTCATGGTATACCACAGCACCCCTTGACACCACCACTTCACGCTCCCCCACCTTCCGAATCTGCTCGAGCGAAGCACCAACCTGTTGGGTGCAGTGCTAGTGGCTGGGTCCTCCAGCACACGATGGCCACGGCATGGGAAAGGGAAGGGGAGAGGAAGGAAGTTGTGACGGCGGGGATGAGGGGGATGAAAAAGGAAAGGAGAGGAAGGAGGCGAAAGGTGGAAAGGGGAGGGGGTGGCTGCAAACACCGACTAGTTGCGCCAGGAACAAGCACTCAGAGCAGAGCCGTGAACAGGACACGTCATAGGGGATGGGGGCTGGGGTGTTTTTGTTGCAGTAGAACCGAAGAGGAAGGTACGGTACGGGGGAGGAGGGGACGGGACGTGAGGAGTTGGCTGAAACGGTTGTCACTCACCTTTTTCACGTTTCCTGCCTCACGCCTCCCCCTTCCCCTGTACCACCCCCATCCCTCTCCACCCCACAGCCCACTAGTTAGGCCCTGCACGAGTCACAGCCACAGCGCACAGGCCTGCTGCATGTCGAGGAATCCATTTAACCGCCAGCCCACCCCCACACTACCAACCCTCCCTCCCAGCCCTCCACATGCAGAGAGTGGTTTTGTAGAGCTGGGGATGAGGGATGAGGGATGAGGGAAAAGCAACCCCGGAAGTGGCTCCTCGCCAGTCCAGGTGCTGTGCCCAGGGGGTGGAAAAGGGGGGTTTCAAGAGGGGTTAGGGGGGTGAGGGGGTGATATCCTGCTACTACCTGCTATGTAGCGCGGTGGCACATGGCAGGCAGCATCAGCAGCATCAGCAGCAGCCAGGAGGAACAGGAAGCGACCGAGCGTGTAAGAGCGAGTGCGATGCGAGAGAGAGAGAGAGAGAGAGAGAGAGAGAGAGAGAAACAGAGAGAAAAAGAGAGAGAGCATTAGAGAGCGAGAGGGTGCGAGGATGCGCCAGCATGCGGGCGACCTACGGGAATGCCCGGTCTTGCGCATCGGCCATCTCGCTCTCCCTCCGGCATGCCACCGGGCTGACTGGGACTGCCGCCAGACTGGCCAGCAGCATGTAAAGGACACGGTTCCGAGCTGTGCAGCATCAGTTCGTCAGTAGCCGCGGTCCTGGACGGTCCTTGCTCTCCGGTCTGTCCGGTGCCCTCTCTCTTCGGTGCTCTCTGCTCGTGGCTTTCGCTTGTCTCGGCGGCGGGCGGGAGACCAGGGGGCCTAAGACATCCAGGTCCAGGTGTCGCCGTGAACGTGAACGTCGACGTTTCTCGACGAATCTTCTCTCGGCCGATCCTTGGACCGATCAACAGTCGGCGCCGGGGGGAATTTCCGCGGTACACAGTGCGTGAAGTGAAAGTGAAGTGCTACTCGACTCGGTGAGGTTGTGCGTGCTTTAGTGCTAGTGAGAAAGTGACCGACGAGCCTCTTGGAAGGTCCAGGAGGTCGCAACGCATCAACGACAACAGCAGCAGCAGCAGAAGCAGCAGCAGACTGCAGACATCAATCAAATCAGTGGCTCTAGAACCACCTGCTTGAGTACTGCTTCAGCAAACAGTAGTAGCAGCAGCAGCAGCAGCAGCAGCAGCAGCAGCAGTAGCAGCAGCAGCAGATACCCTGCACTGCAACAGGTGGGAACCTGTTGAGATCCCCCGGCCGCAGCTCATTCAAACAGTCCTGCATTTGCATCTGTCTTATCCCCAGCACCTTTCTCTCTTCTTTCTCTCTCTCTCTCTCTCTCTCTCTCTCTCTCTCTTTCTCTCTCTCTTCTCTCTCTCTCTCTCTCTCGCCCTCCATTCCTGCAACTTCTCGGGCTCGGAATCCTCGGAAGAGTCGCTGTCGCATCTGTTGCAGAGTCTACCGAAACAGCCCAATACAGTCGCTGTTGCAGAGACAGACAACACAGCACACGAGGGGGAAGCGAGAGAGGGGGAAAGGGGGGGGGGGGTTTAGGTAAAGAAGACCTAAGAACCCCCCGGAACACGGGGGCAGGTGTGGCGGGGGGGAAGGGAACTCGCGCAAATCGCCGATGCCGATGACGGGTAAGTGTTCGTTTTCCTTCATCTCTTCGTTTAAACTGTGTCCAAATTTCACCACAAGTGGAGAACGTTGGGGACGTAACCCGGTGTGCGGAAGGAGGGATGAAATGGAGGGCGGGGGGGGGTTGTCCTGGGTGCGGGGCGGCCTTCCGGCAAAAAGTCCATCCATCCGTTAACCTGATATTAGCGAGCGTTCAGCATTGCACTGATTGCGTTCTTTTACTAAGACCTTCGGATGCCACACACACACACACACACACGCGTACACACAGCCAGTCACACCAGTCTGCGGTAGAGCAATTTACGATTCTCCTCACCATCAGCTCACCTTCGTCTTTACCTGTAAAGCGTCCCAGTACCTACTGCCGTTTCTTGGAACCTGGAATTGAATGGAATTGACGGAATGGGGCTTGGGCGAAAGTAGCGAGAGAAAGTTGAACTCCTGTTGGTGCCTGCCTGTTGGTGACCGCAGCGGTAGTGAGCGGTAGTGGTGTACCTGGCTGCTGCTACTACCACGCGGCGCGGCGCTAGGAAATCGAATCCAAATGTCATTGTCCCGTTCCCTCGCCTCTTGATGCCGTAGCATCGTCATCGTCGAGGTTTTTTCTTTCCTTTTTTTTCCCCCCTTCCCCGACACGACCTAGATCCTTGCGCAGAGGACCAGGGACCCGCGGGGGATGCGATCTCCTACTCAAAATGGCCGCCCTAACGCGTTCGAATCTCTCGACGAAAGCGACATAACCGCGGGAAAAGAACGGAACGGAACGCAGCGCGGACGACGACGACGGAGCCAAGGCCCCCCCCCCCCCCCCCCACTAATTCGGTTTCGGATACGAACCACCACCCTTCCCATCATCCCCCCCCCTCCCCCCTCCGACCGACCTTCAAAACCCCTCACCGAACACCGAAACACGATCTACATGAAATCAATTTAATTTGCTCATCAGAAGAGAAAATTACATTTCCAGGCTTCCAGGCTCCAGCTCCAGCGGCAGACACAGCCCTGCCTCCCCTGCCCGGAAGGCCAGAACCCAGGGCGCCCCGGGGGTTTCTCTACCGACGGTTCTCCTTCTGCTGCTTCTTCCCTTTTGCCTGCCTGCTACTCTCTGTCCCGTTCTCTCGTCTCGTTCGTACTCTTGCAAATGTCAGCTTCCCGACTCGACGGGACAGGTCGCGTCATTCGCCTTCGCCCGTCGCCGCCTTCCCCTTGGTCGTCGTCGTCGTCGACCATCGAGCGCGATAAGGCCGGTCGGCCTGAAGACTGAAGAGGTGATATAGAACCTTGAGGTGAAACGCGACAAGCACCGTGAGCACTGATAAGCCATCATAAACCAACTCGTGCGTGCATGCGTGCATGCGTGCGTGTGTGTGTGTGTGTTCCGGGGGGATGTGTCATCAAAAGGGAGCGTCGTAGTGTAGCGCCAGCGAGCAGCAGCAGCAGCGAGCCCTCTGTCCGCGATGCGCGGATTCGTCACCAAAAATCAACGGGAAAAACGGAGGAAAAAAAAAACCTTATCTGTATCGGGTTTCGCTGGCAAACGTGTTGTGTGGTGGGAGAAGGGGTTGCATCTCGGGTAGCAGGGTCGCCTTCAGCCCGCCGCTGCGCCCCTCCCGGCCCATTTTGGCTTCAATTCGTTGTCGACGAAACCTGCAACGGACTGAAGGTGCAACTCAACTGTCGGGTGACGGGGAGGAGGGGGGAAGGAGAGGAGGACAAGGAGGAGAAGAAGGAAAGATCTGTTAGCCTCACGCACCGGTACGCATCACACACACAAGCGCGCGATGCGCTGCGACTGCTCGCAAACTGACTGTCGCGAAGGAATAATGAAGGATGAGCAACAGGTGAATATATAGTCGTCATTTACGGTTTTTCCGGTGCACACCGCGCACTGCCAGGACTCAGGAGGTATTTCTTCCCTATCTGCTTTTTCTGCTTCTTCTTTTTCTTCTTTTTCTTCTTCTTCTTCTTCTTCTTCTTCTCCTTCTTCTTCTTTAAATGCCATTCCCTCGAGGGCGAATCGCGCTGCGCCTTCTGACTAGATCGCGTGCGCCTTCAGCTTCAGCTCAGAGCAGCAACGTAGTGGATGATGAAGGTAATTATGTTACACACTTTCACACACACACACACACATATACACGCACAAAATGGAGAAGGGGGTGCGCTGCGCGCGTGCGCGTATCTCTAGTAGGATCGTTCCGTAGTGGGGCGAAGGGGGGTGCTAATCAAATTATGACAGCCAGTGGGGCTGCTTTGCAGCGGAGTGCTGAGTGCCAACCCCCCGCATATCACCCCCCCCCCCCCTCCCCGGGGACGGTCGATCTGGCTGGCTGGACGGAAGTGCATCTCTGTCATGGCATCCATCGATTCTGCATCGATCGTGCGATTTTCTGCATGACCGATGACCGAGAACCAGAAAGGCAGTGTCCTTCTTTTATCATCCCCCTACCCCTCTCCCCTTGCACAACACGCGGTTGGCCATGCCGTAAACTGTTTATCAGGCGCATGCTTTAATTAGCATCCCACCCTACTCATCATCGCAACCTCATCCCTCTGGCCTTCTACGCCGGGGTGCGTGGCGCAGGTTAATGCAAAATCAGCAGCATCATCATCATAACCATCAGCAGCAGCAGCAGCAGCAGCGACGGCAGCGTCGACATCGCACTCGGTTCGTTCGGTTGGAACGCAGTTATCGGACGGGGCAGTCCGGGGCAGCCGGCGCGATGATAGCGCGCGCGCACACCACACACTCGGGGGGCGCTATAAAGCGGGCGGTCGTGAATTGGGCGAACCGACCGGTCGTTCGACAGCGCCTCGGGGCATCCACGTAACCCCCTTCGGTCGGCGCGCAGAACCGACCTAACCGTCCGTTGTATTATTATTGTGCGACCTCCCAAACGCGCAACCGAGTGAGCGAGCGTCACGGAACAACGAGACACACACAGACACACAAACACACACACACGCGCGCAAAGGCAGCCTTCACTACCTTCACTTTGCGTCGCAGACTGCGCAGAAGATGATGCAGAGTCAGCGGAAACAGACAGTCAGGTAAATGGGGCGGGGGATTGTGGAGGAAGGGAGGGAAGGAAGGGAGGGGGGAGGAGGAGGTGAGATCTATGGTTTGTTGGATCGATTAGCACTCGCCCGGGGAGGTGGCGGGGTATGGGAGCGGAAGAGACAACCGCGCTGAGTGATCGTGATCGTGGTGTGGATCGAGGGGTGGGGGTTGTTAGCCCCAAACCTCTCATCACAGCGGAACGGTTCCAGTAGCGGTTCAGCAGGCGGCGAGGATTGATCCGTGGTATCCGAGCATGCTGCGCGTTCCGGAGCTACGGTTCGGTTCTCTCTCTTTTTCTCTCTCTCACATACACACCTACACACACACACACACTCATTCTTGTCTCCTCTTTCTCTCTCTTTCATACCGCAGTGTGTATCCACCGGCGGGGGAGGATTCGGATACGAGCGCTGGATCAGCACGGCGGCCGATAAGCAAGCGATCGACACCGGGAACCAGCCGCCGGACGACGCTCGGTAGCGTGGAGCTGTTACCACCACCACCACCCACCAAGAGCCACAATGCGTCGCAGAATGCGTCGCACTCGTCGAGCCGCCGACCATCGGTTGCGGGCGGGGGCCGGCGCCGTTCCGTTGTCCTCGACTTCATCCGCAAACACAGCAGCCGCCTGTCGCTGAACCGGCGCTTCTCGGAGCTGTTCGCCGGCGATGAGCTGGGCCGTTTGGACAGCAAGCAGCTGCTCCGGAATCACCAGCAAGCACAGTAAGGCCGAGCCGAGTGACGTTGCCTCCGTCGGCTCCTCAGCAAACTGCTGATCTCCTGCTATTTGTTCTGCCTTTTTTTTCTCTCTCTCGCCATCTCTCTCTTTTTCTCTTTTCTCTCTCTCTCTCTCACTCTCTCTCTCATTCTACCCCTGGTGTTTGTCTCGCTAGAGCGCAGCTGGTCACGGCACTGTCCGCACTGTACGCGAAACTGCTGATCATCCTCGGGATAACGTTGCCGGTGACGGAGCTGGTCGCGCACCGGGCGCCCATCAACTTCCACCAACCCTTCTACCTCTACCTGTACGCAGTCAGCATTGTACTGTGTGCGCTGCTGCACCTGGACCGGTACCGCCACCCAACCGTACCGCCCAGCATAGCAGCCGTCCACCGTCCAGGTAAGTCCAAGCAGCAGATCTAGCAACTGTGTATCTGTCTGCCTGTGTGTGTGTGTGTGTTTGCTGCTCTCCTTTTTCAAATCCCAGCATCTTCCTTATTCCACACTGTCAAACCTCCCCCCACCCCTGATGGTAGGAAGCAAGGGAGGATCGGCTTCGCACAGTGCCTCGTTCTACCTGCGCATCGGTGCCATCGCCTTCGGCGTCGGTAGCCTCGTCTACTCGGCCCTCGACTTTGGCCAGTACTTCGAGCGGAGCCGTAAGTAGAGCTCTAGTAACCTCGCACTATCAATCAACCATCACTCTGATCACTGATCATGCACGTACGCACGCACGCACGCAGATGACGAGGGTTGTGGTGGTGGCGTGCTGGTTGCCCTCATCCCGGCCACCCGCATGCTGCTGTGCGTCATCCAAATGCAGTTCATCATCACGAGCGGCAAGGAGCTGGGACTGGAGCGGCACCCGTTCACCGCCCGGTTCGCCCTGATGCATCTGCTCGCCACCAACGTCTGCGAGTGGCTGTTCGTGCTGGTGGAGGAGGCGAAACACGAGATCGAACTGCTGGAACGGTACCCGCTGCCGCAAGCACCCACCAGTACCAACACAACCATGACCGTCGGCATCGGTAGCAACAATGGCACCAGTACGCTGAGCACAGGTATGTGTGAGCGCGTGTGTGTGGGTGTCATCTGCTCCTACCACCTGCTACTGATCCTGCACTCTCTCTCGTGTTATCCCTCCCATCGACAGATTGCCGGCCCCGGGGCCACATCATGAGCAACGTCGTCCACAATACCGCACCCTTCCTCTTTCCCTGCACCATCGAGTACTCGCTGATCTGTGCGCTGACGATGTACTCGCTGTGGCGAGGGCTGGTGAGACGCGGCACGCAGGGAGCCGTGCAGACGGAGCAGGGTGTGGCGGGCCGGGCCGCGAACCGGCTCTCGATCGATTGCTCGCGGGCCCAGACCGGCCTACTGGCCGGTATCGTCACGCTCGTCGTCACCCTGCTCGTGCTGATCATGCACTTCGTGCTGCGGAAGCAAACGCACCGGGAGCTCCAGGAGCTGGCAATGCTGGAGGTGGTCGTGTACGAGCTCGTCCTCTACTCCGTTACGCTCGCTGCGGTCGGCCGGGCGATGCTGAGCATGCGCGATTTGCGCGTGCTGACGCAGCGGCATGGGCCGGCCCGGGTACAACCGCCGCTTCCGCTCGATTGCCACCTGCTGCTGATCACGCAGACCGGTATCTACATCTACGGTGTGTTTTCGATCATCGGCACCTACCACACGTACGGGCGGGCCCTGCACTGGGCCGTACTGTCGGAGGTGCTCGCCCTTGCCCAGACCTCCCTCCAGACGCTGTTCGTGCTGAGCACCTGGTGGCGCCGGTGCAAGGGAGCACGCCAAAACCGAGCGAAACCGGGCCGCCAGATCGTTACGTTCCTGCTGGTCGCGAACCTGGCCGCCTGGCTGGTCAATGCGCTCGTCAAGAGCCACGCCAGCTTCCGGCCCCAGGTGATGCAGTTCTACGGTGCCGGTGCGTGGGCCATCATCGCCCACGTCTCGATGCCGCTCGCCATCTTCTACCGCTTCCACTCGACCATCTGTCTGTTCGAGATCTGGAAGAACACGTACAAGGCCCGCTACCAGACGGACGCTAGCGGTGGTTTCTCGGCCGCGGCCACGCGCCGACCATCCGCCATTCCCCGCTGAACCCGGATTCTCCCGCACTTTTTATGTACTAGCACCCCAATAAACGATGTAGACCTGTACGCAGGTGTTTAACCTTCAAACCCGTTGTTTGTATATCGTGCGCATTAAGCTTTCATCGACATGTCCCATACTGCTTTTCGGATGGGTTCGACACCTGTTTACGTAAATCAGTGCACATCATAAGTGAATCCTTGTGTTGTTGTGTAGTTTTTTGCTAGAAAAAAAGAGCATATGCGAGGTATGCCCAACGTTTTTGCTTCAATTTGAATAAATCGTATGAAGATGCCCGAAAATGGCTTGGCGAGTGGTTTGCTTCACAAAATGGAAAAAAATCCCTTGGCATGGTATACACAATCGGCCCAAAAGATGGGAAAAATGTGTAGCTATCGAGGGAAAATCCTTGGAATAAATGTTTTTTTTGGCTTTCTATTTTAAATATAAAAAATGTTTTTTCGACAATAAAGCAGAGTATTTAAAGGTTATACACCCAAACACGAACCACATGATACCATGCTACTTTCTACTTCTAACTGCTGCTGCTGCTGCAGCTGCTTGCAGCCATATTAGTCAGCGTTGCACTCATGGAGCTTCATCGAGTTGCAACAAGATCACCGCCAGCGTCATTGCTACTATATGGCTTGCTATCAGCCGAAAGCGAGTCCGATTACGCGGCAGGGCGGTGGGCCATAAATCTCGCCCCCCCCCCCCCCCCCCCAGCTCCTGCCGCGTTCTACGACCTGCGCGGCCATTCTGCGTCTTAGACTTCCGACTTTCGTCCCGATTTCCACCATCCCATTCCACATTCCTTCTCGCCCTTTTATTAGGGGCACAAACACTTCCCTATTGGGCCCCGGCTTCGAAACCGAATCCGAACCATCAAGTGTCTTAATCCGCGTCAGAAATCACGGCCATTGCCCGACTTCGACTGCTGCTGCTGCTGTTAATACCGGCCACTAAACGACTCATCAATCAAGCAGGTTGATCCGGTAGTTCGAGTAGCTGACTGGTGCATTACCCCGACCCCGCTAGAGAGGCATCCACAGCCACAAGATGGGGGAGGGGGTGGGGGTGGTTGTACGATGACGATGATGATGGTGATGGTGGGCTTAGGCTGAGCGCTGATTGCGCTCCTGGATGAATTACAACACCTCGAAGTAGAATCGGTTGAACAGCCCAGTGCTAAGTACCTATCCAGCACCCCTGGTAAGCCACCCCCCACCCCCCCTTCCCACCGTGCAGACGCAATAAAACCCAACGCTGACCACGCCAGACGTATTGCCGATGATAACTAGCTGGCTAGTAGGTGAGAATTGCAATTGGTGGCGACCCCTTCCCTATCTCGCTCCTGCTCTCTCTCTCTCTCTCACCCACACACACATCGACACCTGTGGTGTGCTAGTGGTCACAGGGTGAGGGGGTGGTGGTGCGGCTGCTGCGGTGACAGGCTGCCGCGGTTCACTGCTTTTAGCACTGATTTGAGCGAAGTAAATCATCGACATCCCGTTTTATGGCACTCAGCACCTCACCTCACCTCACCTTCCACCCACCGGTCGGGGCGGGGGTGGCTTACTGCGGGAGGGGGGAACTGGAACGCAATCGACAGTTTAATGCCGGGCATTTCGATCGCTGCTTCAAATAATTAAACCAAAGCTCTTAAGCTCCTTAAGCGCGAACCCCCTATCCAAATATGTTGCCGTGAGCCTTGGTGGTGGTGGTGGTTTTGCGCCCCTCGTTTTCCAATAAACCCCCCCCCTCCCCCTTGATGCGATGAGGCATGCGAAAGACGCACATCTCGTCGCGGCAATCGCAATCGTAGCAACTTCGAAATATTTTGATCAGGGGTTGATTGGTGCGGGTGCATGGTGAGCGACAGAGAGGGGGGGGAAGCGGGTACGGCAACGAGATTGATAATGGATTATGGTTTTACGGCCCCCCGGTTCAACCGTTCCCCGTTCCCTCCGGGTTCGGGAAGATGGACCTGGACGGAGGCAATCTGATACGTCTGATCGCGGACGTCATACCCGTGCGTGCTTTGCTACGGCATGCTGATCACCCGGACCCGATTAGCGGCGCGGCGACGGTGACGGTTTCGTTTTTTTGCGAATTTCACAGTCAACCCCCCCAACCCCTGCTTCATCTTCCCAGCAGGCGCAGGCGCTTTCCGGTGAGGGTCGATTGAATTGAACTACCGGATGCATCGGCAAAGGAGAGAGAAACAGAGAGGAAGGGAGGGAATGTCAGAAGCCACCCTCATCCCTTGGACCAAACAAGGGGGGGATTATTGGGGCTGCAACGACGCAGCTTTAAAGGTGCAGACTAGGGTGCGTGCTGCGTCACTCGGCAACCCTCACCTCGGGTCCCTTTCACCGCCTTCGGGGTGGTGCGGTGGTGAAAGGGTCGCAAGCCAACCCCTCCAAGCTCCACCCCTTATGGTATCGGTCGGTCGGTCGGTCGATCGGTCTCGGGGCAGCTCTCGAGGTTCGAGCCAACTTTGGGCCGCAACCGCAACGCAAGATCGCAACGCCAGGGCCAAAACGGGTTTCTGGTTGCCTTCATCCCCCTCCACCCCCTATCGATCGATACCATTTTCTCGCCGGGTGATTGGACTGGATGAACTTGAACTTTGGAGCCGAGCGAGCGAGCACTTAGCCCAGATCGAGTGACAGACGACGACGACGACGACGACGACGACGACGTAGACGTCGCAGACGCAACCCCCCATCAGGTCAGGGGGTTGATCATCGGGACACACACACACGCACACGGGCAATGTTTGTCGTGTCTGTTCGCACCTTTCGCGTACCGCTCGTTCGTTCGCTTGCTCGGTGCGCGATCATGGGCATGATCATGGGGTTTGCTGCTGCTCGCCCCCTCCCCAATTAACCCCCATCCCCCCCCCCCCCAAACCCCTTCAAAAAAAGCCTCCAAAAAGCGGGGAAACGGGCTCGAGCCGTATGAGGGTTGCGCCGCTGCGTCTGCGTTTATCTCCCTCGTCCGCTCGTCGACCTCCTTCGATCACCACCACCATCACCACCACCACCGTCACCATCACCAGCAGCAGCAGCAGCAGCAAAAGTCTGGGCTGGCGAATCGAGCACCGGCCATGCGCCGGTGTGTCAGTTCAGTCAGTGCAGAGACTCGTGGAGACTCGAGACGCGCCCTGGCATCCTGTGGAGGGGTTACTATCAGTGAGATTAGTGTGCGTGCGCATGTGCGTGTGTGTGTGTGTGTGTGTGTGTGTGTGTGTGTGTGTGTGTGTGTGTGTCGCGGTGCATCCTCATAGTACGGCGAGTGCGCGCCTCGTTTCAGAGCAATGTAATTAGCAATACGGCCACAAAACATCTCATCCCATCCAACCCCTCAATCCCGCGCCAACCAGCAACCCCTACAATCGACGCAAGCAATTCAATCATCCCGACGACGTCAGCACGACGACACCGAACGCGGAACCCAGGTAGCCCCAATCTGTGGGGACCATCGCTGACGCCCGGTAGTCGCTCGTCACTCGCACTTTTGGGCGTCCAATTAAAGAGAGAAAGACACACACACACACACCCCACCTGGGAGTGGGTAGGGGTGGTAGGGGCGAGGACAGCTGATTAAAGGCCGCCGGTGTGTGAAGCCCCCGAAAAAACCAAGACTGATTGGATTCGGGAGTGTTTCCTCGCGCGATAGATAACGTCTATACGAGGCGAGGGAGGAAAGGGGTTGGTGGGGGAGGAGGGCGGCTGGGAGGCTGTCACTAGAGCGCTTCCGGACTTCCACTATTCCAGTGACCGTACGGCGGCCGGCTCAGTCACTGGCAGCCCGTCATGGCGTCCACCACCAACCAGCAACCGGCAACCGGCAAGCTCCACAAGAAGAACTCCGTCTCCTTCAGGTAGGTCCACCCATCAGCAACATCCAAACGACGACGACGACGACCAACGAGCATTTTTATAATCGAAACTACCCTCCCTCGCCCCGGGGAGCAGGTGATAATGCGCTCTGGCTCTCTGGCGCGCTGGCTTATCTCGCCCCGCACCCCCCTCCCCCTCCCCCTCCCTTCTCCGCAATCCGCCAACTACAACCCCTATCCCCGTAGTGAGATCTTATCCCAGGGCGCAACTCCGTGCAGCAGCAGCAGCAGCAGCAGAGTTGGACGAGATTAGACAGTCGGCTCCTGCTTGTCTCTCTCTCTCTCTCTCTCTCTCTCTCTCTCTCTCTCTCTCTCTCTCTCTTCCTCCCTTCCTGTCGTCATCACCAAACTCTGCTCACGAGGGGTGTTTGCACCCTCGCTTCGGAGAGCGAAGTGGAGAGGGGGTGCTAATCGCAGACCGAAGGCACTTGACACTCCTGGAGATGGTTCCGCCTCCTCCTACTCCTCCTCCTCCTCCTCCTCCTACTCCTCCTCGTCGCGCGCGCTTCACCCCCCTTCGCTGCGCTCTTAGCTTGCTAATTTTTGTACCCCCACCCACCCCCTTCTCACCGAAGAGAGCGTGGTGCTACCGAATGCACGCTCCCTTCATTTCATCCTAACCAGCCTACCAGCCCATTCCACTCCTACCCCCTACCCCCCTTACACCGTGTGTCACCCTCAAACCCAGAGAGTGACTCCCTAGTGAGCGAGATGAGAGATTCTTGGCTAGAACTTCTTGGTCGAACAACTTGGGAGAACAAGAGAGAGAGAAAGAGAGAGATAGAGAGGGAGAGAGGGTGGTACGGGGGTCATTAGACGCTCATGACAAGAAACGGTACGGCGTGCGGCGTGGTCCCATGCTGTCGCGCGTCGCGAGTCTAAGCCACAAGCACAACGGATGCGAAGGGGGTGTGAGAGGAGGGTGAGCAAGCGAGTGAGAGAGGGGGTCATATAAAAGGCCGAGTGATGGCGATAGGCGCACTTAGTAGCGCGACGCAGGGCGCATTCTGCACATCAATCTCGCGAAATCCGAAACGATTCCCGCGATCCGCGAGCATTTCGCGTCACGTCGCGTCGCGTCGCGATTTTCGCGCCATTCTCGCGCCGCGCCCGTCAGTCAGTCCGTCTGTCAGTGTTCTGCCTATCATTCAGTTAGGGCAGGGTGGTTGTTGGGTTTTTTTGGTGAGGGTAGGGGTTGCGCAGGGGGTTGCGATTGCTGGTGTCAACAAGACATCGAAACATCGTGACAGACGCAATCGCACACAGCGCACCCAGATTTGTAAGGCAGGCAGACGGGGGGGCGAGCACGCGCCCCCGCAAAGTCAGCACTCCAGCACCCCCTTCCCTTCCCTTCCCTCTTCAACCCCCTTAAACGACAACCCCCGGCAAGAACGGTTGGGGCGAGTGTGCTGCGTCTTTGCGAAACAATGTCGCTCCGAAGAGCGTAAGCAAGAGAGGGAGAGAGAGAAAGAGAGAGAGAGAGAGAGAGAGAGAGAGAGAAAAGAAGAAGAAGAAGAAGAAGAGAGTGAGAACACTCGAGACGCGAGTGCGCGAGAACGAAACGTCTTGTCGTGCGTGGCGACCGTCAGCGACCATCATCGTGTGACGCATCATCGCAACTCCACCCTCGGAACGCGATTGCGAATCACCCCCTACCCCCTCGTCTTCCCCCTCGGAGCCGCAGCCTCCTTCGCCTCTTGCGCACGGCAATGGCGGCAACCGTACGCACCAAAGCACCGGGCACCGATCACGGTTGGCACCTTCGGCCAGACAAGCCGAATTCCAGCGGCGTCGTCGTCGTCAATCCAGCGGCCACCACCAGCGGCAGCGGGTAGGTGTAACAAACGCATTCTGTACCACCACCACCACCACCACCACCACCACCACCACCACCACCACTACTACTGCAGGTGATCCAGTGACCTATATGAGGGACGCAGCAGCTCGACGCTCGACGAGGACTCACGTGCCGTGACCTTTAAGGGCGCGAGGAGGTCGACCGGGGACCGTGCGAGCGAACGAGAGACAGAGTGGCGACCACCATGCCACCAGCCAGCCAGCCAGCAACCGCGTGTCTGTATCACGCGATACAGGTCACGAGCCTTCGAGCAACTTCCATCAGCAATCAGCATCAGCGACATCATCATCATCATCGATCGGTCCATTATCAGCGACGCGCGACTTCATTAAATGGTGCGCGCGAGGACACGAAGTGTCAATTTGCCTACACACCCCCACCCCCACCCCCGGCCCCTTTACGGCCAGTGTAAGTGGCCAGTGGCTCGTGGTGGGCACCATTTTTGGGGGAGGCCCATTTCACCTCCACCACCGCCACCAAGCACGCGCTGCTAATTGTGGTGTTGGATTTGCAAAAAAAATTAGCCCACGGTCGTGCAACGCATATTGCACCCCCCCCCCCCCCCCCCTTTCCCCTATAATCGCGCGTGTGTGTGTTTATATCCCTCAAACCAACTAGCGCCCTGCAACACCCAATTACCTCTTGTCGCTCTCTCTATCTCTCTATCTCTCTGTCGGAACTCCCCGGTAATGAACTGGCAAACAACTGGCGCAACGGTGCCGCGATAA
>NC_064873.1:8840417-8847917 GCF_943734745.1 Anopheles darlingi
CGTGGGTGTGTAGAAAAGTGGCGAAGGGCTCATTGCTAAACGGTTGTGGCCGAGTTTGATGATGGAAGTTCTAGTTGAATAGAATAGCACAAGCAAGGAGCCGAAATACCATGGAACCGATCGTATAAAGATGGATGCGCTTAAGCAATAAGATCCTTGCAGCAACCATATCAGCTAGCAGTAGTATGCACAAACAACTCATAAAGTAAATAAAGTATTATACGCAAATGAAACGTTTGGTTTCACGAGTTGATCGCTGTGTTTCGTTATTCTCAACATTTTCGCAGGATTTTTCTTGAAGTCTCTCTTGTAGAATGGTGTTACTAAAATTATCAACTAAGGAACCAAACATAGAAACCTGTTTGCTGACAAACGAGTATTAAACATTAAGCTTAATATATCCTTAAAAAGACTCCCTAAACTAACTTCTGCTCAAATAGCGCCTAGCTGAAAGGAGCATATTAGGTTAGCAACTAAGTAACGGGCGGTTCACTGATTACACGGATTACAAAGAGAGTGCAGAGCTGGATTAGAACATATCCATACCATACTTAAACCAGCTAGAGCCTGTGATAAATAAACAGTATCCACCCAATTGTAATTGTTGATTTGTTCATTTTTAAGTTAGTTAATTAAATCTAAACACTGCATGATTTGTAGATTGCATAAAAGTGCAAGAAATCGTTCGAAAAATAATATAAATTTTTGGTAGAAGGATTGCTAAAAATTATAGCTGGCGCTCGTGATTTGAAGAAAAAAAAAATATAAAAATAAATTCATTTGCCCTTTGAACAAAAACAAAACTGCCGTTACTTAGTTGCACACATCCAAAATAGAACATATTTTTTTCCTTAAAAGCAATCCTTAACCTACCTTTTTGCTCAGTTTCCTCTGAGCAAAAGGAACATAAATATAAAAACAAAAAATGTCAAAATCTATCGGGTGATAGATGGATGACCTACGCCTTCTAGTTTGTCACGCTGCCATTGCTAAGCGACTTCATCAGCTGATAGCACTGCTGCAGACGCTTTTTATCGCCGATGCGCTCGAGCGTTTTGGCCGCCTCCTCGAGCATGCCGGCCCGCTCACCAGGCGACGACAAGCAGGGGGCGGGAAGGTGCTTGCAGGCGACGTATAGGGCAGCGGCCCGCTCACGGCCACCCTCGAGCTGCCCGGACCGATCTTTGCCGCAGATCATCGACGAGCGGCAGTTGCGCTGGCGAAGACTCCGATCCAGAAGCTGCTGGGTGGGACCAGGTGCCGCACCGGCCATCAATCGGCAGATCGCCTCGTACAGGTACACGCGCGACTGGGCCAACTATAACGGGAAATGATTATTGTTTGATCAACGACGAATAGAGCAAGAAATGCGTTTCTGGAGTCGGTGTGTGTGTGTGTGTATGCGCCACTTACCGGAAACTTGCTCGTTACCAGCCGTAGCAGGTTTAGGTCGGTCTGGAACGCGGCTAGCACCGGACCGGGTACGGTGCGGGGCGGATAGTCATGTAGCGACGTGTAGCGCATATCCGTCTCAAGCTCCCACAGCGTCGTCCGGCATTCGAGCAACCAATCACATGCCAGTAGCTGAGCAAGCTGTGTGGATAAGGTTACGGTTAGGAAACGGATCAAGTCATGAAGCGTATGGCAGGGCGTACAGAGCCTCATGGTGTCTGGGGTGGGGGTGGTGGTAGTAGTGATAGTGTAATGTGCTGCCAGTGTCCTTCTCCTACTTCGCACCTCCGGGCTTGCATTGCAGAAGTACTGCACCGGTTGCCAACACGGAAGGTGCAATGCAACTACAATGCACCCGCAGATGGGACGATTAGATCCCACAGATACCCACCCACGCCTCCGCTCTTCACTCCACATTGCACGCCCCACCACTTCATCACTATTGAACTTACAAGCTTAAGACGGCTGGGCGTTTTGCAGAGATTGCCGGTCAGGCTATCTTCCAGGTAGCGGCTGCTCTCGTTGCAGTCCTCTAGAATGGACCAACACTCGTCCGCCTTCGTACTGCAGAGGAAGGAATACAATCGAAGCAGATTAGAGCTCGCTCTCTCTCACAAACACACAAACACAAGATACAAATAGTATCTATCCTGAGCCAGACAACTTACATGAGTCCACGTTTGGCGTGGAAGGCAACGAGCAGGGCTCGGGGGAGCGGATCCTCACAATTCTGCAGCTCGAGCGGGAAGCTCTCCACTTGGGCGTACAGCGATTCAACAAGCTCATCGCCCTCCTCGCCGAGCAGCCAATAGGCGGCCACGCTCAACAGGTTCGACCACCAGTGGGCCAGCTGGTCGAGACAGTCGGATCCGTGAACTTGACAGGCAGAGAACGCGATAGGTTTCTCGGAGCGGACCAGCGTATCCTTGAGCAGGGCAGTCAGGTGCAGGATCTCGCTGTTCGGACTGCTAGTCTCGGACGACGACGACGAGGCCGATGATGACGCCGACGAGGTAGATGATGTGGAGGCAGAGACGCTGGCCGATGAGGCCGGTTTGTCGTCATCGGTACTTCCTCCGGCACCGGCACCAGCACCGGTAACGCCACCATCACCGTCTGCATCGACCAACTTGCCACCGTGCTCCTTGCTCCTATCCTTGACGAGTTCGATGCCAGCACCGCGGGCATTCGATTGTGTGCGAGTACCGGCCGGATCTGAGCCGACTAATCCCTGCAACGCCCGCTGCAACAGGTGCAGGCGGTACGAGCGCATCACATACTCGATAGGATCAGCACGGTTGCAGAGCCGAGTAAAGGGAGCGGCACTCGATTCGTGTTGTTCGGCGCGTTCCTCGTACCGGAACTGGTGCTCCGTCACGAATTGGAAGCCGTAGGCGGTGAACAGCCATCCGAACCGCACACTACCAGCCTGATCGCTGGCCAACTCCCGTGCCTTGGCCAGGTAGTAACGGCAGAAGTACTGTAGCAGGCGAGGGTAGCTACGCTTGACGCGTAGCGCCGCCAACAGATAGATTTCGATGGTATCGTCGATGGAGAGTACGGATGCCGATGCCTCCGCCATGTTGACCGCACATAGACTCATCATTAGCCCATTCGCGTCCGGCTGATCGGTGACGAGATGCAGTTGGTTCAGCCGATGGTACAGCAGGGCGAGCTCGCGGGCCGAATGCAGTGCGTGGCGACGCTGGGCTTCCGGCTTAAACAAGCCACCGGTTCGGCGCGATAGCCATCGGCCGATGTATAGCCGGTGGAAGAACATGCGCACGAATTGCCAACCAGTAGCTGAGAGGCATTCGAGACGGGTGGACGGTAGCGAGAGACCGAACGCGTGTAGACACCGCTTTGCCTCCCGGTACGCTTCGGCCGCATTGCCCCGTTTGAACTCGAGGTCGGACTGGCGCTTGTGCTGCCAGTAATCGTTGGAGGAGCTCGTACGCGGCCACAGGATTGGATCGCCGTACACTAGCATCCGCACTAAACAGCCACCGAGAAAGAGAAAGTTGACGAGCAGCAGCAACAATGAGGAGGAAAGACGTGACCAGGAGAACGATTCCTCGAACGCCAGAATGCGACGCCCAGTCGGACCGCTATCGCCATCGTCGTCCTGCAGCAACCCACCAGATGCGGTGAGCGAGAGCAGGCTGCCAAACGGATTGACCACGAACACAGTTAGCATGACCATGCAGAGGGTGAGCCGGGCATGCGACGACATGCCCATCGGTAATCCACTGGACAGCTGCATCATTTCATCGTCAAGAAGCTCGTCGCCGATGGGCGAGGCGGACGAGTGAGTCCCGCTTCCACCGTATGGTGACGGTGGCATCGAGTTCGAGTCCGAGTGCGCAGGCGACGATGACGGGTTCGACTCGTCGCTGCGCGGCGGCGTGATAGGGCCCGTTAGCAGATCTCCACCGGCACCGCCACTGTTTGCTGCCACCAGCAGATCCTTCAGCGATTGCTTTTGATCCGATGACAGTCGCAACTTGAACGCCATGTTCTCCTGCTTGAGCGCATGATTCTGCTTCTGTAGGTAGCGGATGTGGTCGATCGCTTTACGCAGAATCGCTGACTTGTTGAGTTTCGCATCCACCCCAACAACCATGTTCTTCAATTCGACGATGCAACTGTTGATCGAAGTCCGGTACCGGCGCTCGATCGCGTTGTGAGCCGACCGCTTCACCTCCTTGACCTTCGGCACGGCCGGCTGCAGTCGGTTCAGCTGCATCTTGGGCACGCGGCCATCGCCCGCGGCTGATGATAGCATAGGCGTCGTCTGCGGCTGCGGCGGTGCATCCAGCATCACCGGAATGCCAGCCGTTAGAATCGGTCCACTCAGCGTGTTGACCAGTGTGTGCAGATTTGCCTGGTTTGCTGGGTTGACTGTCAACGTGTCACCGCTGGCAGTAGCGACTGCAGTCGTCGTGGCCGCTGCCGCCGCCGTCAGCGTGTGAGCGTTCGTATAGATGAGCGGCGTATTGGTCTGCAGGAACACTGGCTGCTTGTCACCAGTCTGCAGCGCAAACAGCTGCTGCATGCCACAACCCGTCGCCACACCCAGAGGTTGACCGTTGCCCGCGGCGAGCAGATTTTGTACCCGCACGTTCGCCATACCATTCGTCAGCAGCGTCTGCGCGGTCGCTGGTGCAATCTTTTTCGCGTACGGATGGTGGTGTCCGATGGTTGCTGGTCGGGTACTGTGTACCAGGATCGTTTGCGGTGCACTGCCTGCCGTAGCAGCCGACGGTGGCGCCGGTGCAATGGTCGGCCGATTTTGCGTCAAAATGACGGGCGTACCGGCGGCCACATGATGATTCGCCAATGTTGATTGCACTTGAACCTGCTGCTGCTGCTGCTGCTGCGGCTGTGCTTCCAACAGATGCGGCGCTATTGGTTGCAGCGTAGTGCTTGTTGCTGGCAGAATCGGTTGCTGCTGCTGCGGCTGCCGTACAGGTTGTATTGGTACACGATGGACTTTCAAGTTGGGCAACGTTTCCTCACGCGGCACTGGTTCGTTTTTAACTAGCACTGGTTCGGGTGTGGTAGCCAGGGGCAAAAAGGTGAGTTCACTGCTCGATGCAGCAGGCTGGAACGCACCACCCGGAACCGTGGCTGTTACTTCCACCTTGCCGAACTCCTCTTCCTTTATCGAATCGGATGTAGCCAGTGCAGCAGTGCTGCTGCTGCTGTTACTGCTGCTGCTGTTATTATTGGGGCCATTTGCCGCTGTAACGCCCATCGGTTCGTCCCAGCTATAGTTGCTCAAAAAGTCCTCGCCCATCATGTTCATCAGCTTCTCTTCGTTCAGTTGATCTATGGTTTTAGCCAGGAAGTTAAAACGATTAGTGACACGACAACTCCTCTCTGCCACCTCAAAGGCTAAATACAAACTTACACATATCGGTGATGTCGCCGATATCGCTGATGTCGTTCATGTCCAGCTCGTCCTCCTTGTACACCGAATTGGGATAGAACATTCCCGGTGACTGGAACGGATCGCTCCACGCCCGATCCTGATCCATGGTGCAGCCTGTTGGTACTGCTGTGACGGTACCAGCCGCGCCGTGCTTGGGACCAGCAGGGATTCAAACGCAAACCAAAACACTCACTCCGCGGCGTTCGTTTTCTCGTCACGTTGCGCTTCCCGCCAAGTAATTTCACACAGTCCCAGTAGCTTCTGCTTTAAACATACGGCTCGCCCTTCTCACATATGTTACAAAAAAACGGCTGCAGCTTATGTTGTGAAAATGCTTTCCTTCTTTTCAAGACCTTAAAACAATTCCGACACCCGAAACGCGTTGGTTCAGACGAAGGTCAAACATACGTCGTACACTCCACATCATCTCGCGTAACTACACTCCTACGACTACGACGTCAACATCATGCTCGCTGGCGTGCCGACCGCGGCCAAAGAAAACATCATCAGATCACTCGCCATCGACCAATCAGCGACGAGCTTTCCGCATCATACGATTGTGAGTCCTCCTGCCTACCCTACGTCCTTACCCAAACTTGTCCAACTATGCGGATGACGTCACAGCAAAACACGGCCACTACGTGCCTGCGTGCGTGCTGACGAAACAGCGAGAGCCACTATATGCGTACCAATTGCGTGCTTTTCTATATCCTTCCTTTTACGATGCTCCTTCTTATGCTGCGGTACAGATTGATGCAGAAGAACTTTCAGGAAAGTGTTTGAATGATGCAATTTGATGGCGAAAGTGTATCACCGTTGTGCGCGGCAGGTTGGTTGATCGGTGTCGTAGATCAAGGTACTTTAAAAAGACAGGTAGCTTTATCCAGAACAAATCCCCGATTTTATTTTAGAAAAAACTTCAGAGTTTGACATTCACGGGATGTTGGGATGTTTACTTCGGGAACGCTCTTTTCGGAGCTGTTTTCGCTTTTCCGTGGTATTACGACAGTTAAAATTCACGAAAAGTGGCAGGAAAGTTGAAGTTTATGCAAATATTCCCAAAATTCTTTCAATAGTTTCAATATGGTATCGGTCCGTAGGTCTAGCCACCCGGCCTAGAACAAGAGCTAGCTAGCGTTCCTGGACCGTGCTCACTCGCTGTAAAACACAACTCGGTCGCTCGAATGATCTTAAATAGAGAGATGAATCATTTAAACTTTCGAAAAAGAGTGAAATCAGGTACTTTCCTTGATAAAACCACCAAACTTGCCCACATCTTCTTCTTCTTCTTCTTGAAACTCACGTGGTTTTGTTTATAAAAGCGCCCTCCTATGAATGTCAAACAAATTCAAAATGGTGACCTGTCAAAGCGGTTAAGATGCTACCTGTCTTTTTAAAGTACCTTGGTCGTAGATAACGCACCATTCGCGTACACATTTGTCAGTGTCCAATGGCTACATTCGCGGAAGATGCGGGCTCGCACGTTTATAGCTTGTAGTTGAATGTTGGTACTCGCGGTCGGGCAGGAAGCATGTGATGTGGCCATGTGACCAATGTCGTTTGCGACGAGAAATTCTGTTTGAACGGATTGCAAGTTGTTAACACTTATTTGTAAGACTACGACAAAAAATTATTAAGGAATTACAGTCTTTTATATTACAAAACTAGATAGGTTTTCTTCAACGGCCGAAATATGTTAAAAATATTGAAAAAAAAAAGGTCCACATTATCCGATTAACGGTACCACCGTCATACCATCCATGATCGAGTTCGTTGTTCACTAAGCGCTGGAAATTGTTCTTTATTTCATCGTTTTTACTGATGGCGTAGTTGTTTTGTTTATCAGAATCGAGAAATACAAAATCATGAAGGCAATCAGGAAGGGGAACAGCCTGATGTTAGAATGAATAGTCTTCTTTCGGTGTGCGCTGAAGATACTGGCTGGGAATAACGCCCTCCTCCATTCTACGGATAATCCTTGTTTTCTCTGGACAAATGTCGAGGCAAGATGCGATTCGAAACTACACAACACCTAAAGGATCTCGTTTTCCACGACACTCTTTACCTTTAACCCCCATTTGCAATTTAGGGCTAAATTGTCAAAAGTGAATCTG
>NC_064873.1:8852917-8932917 GCF_943734745.1 Anopheles darlingi
TGATGTTCTGCCTGGCCGTATTCACGATGATCGGCTACGGCAATATGGTTCCGCGAACGGCCTGGGGCAAGGGGGCAACCGTCATCTACGCGACGTTCGGTATCCCGCTCTACATCCTGTACTTTATGAATATGGGCAAGGTGCTGGCGTCGACGTTCAAGTGGTTGTATACCTGGTTCCACGAGTGCAGCCACCGGAGCGACGACGAGCTAGCGATGGAGGATGGGCTCGGGCTGGCACCGCGAAAGCGCATCATCGTACCGACCACCGCCTGTCTGTGGGTGATCACGATCTACATCGCGACCGGCACAATCATGTTCGCCGAGTGGGAAAAGTGGACGTACCTCGACTCGGCCTACTTCTGCGTCACCAGCCTGTGCAAGATCGGCATCGGTGACCTGGTGCCAGGCGCCAACATCCTCGACTCGCAGAGTGGCAAACCGACCAAACTGGTGATCAACTTCGTCTACATGCTGCTGGGTATGGGCCTGGTGGCGATGTGCTACATCCTGATGCGGGAGGAGGTGCGCATCAAGATGCAGGAGATCAAGGAGGACACCCGGCTCTGCCTCGAGGATCTGAGCGCCAAGTTCGCCAAGTGCTGCGGCACCAAGGACTCGCAGTACTACAACTAGCGCTAGCGGTTTCAACATTTAACAACCATCACCAGCCTCTCATGCTTCCATCAATCAATGTAGCGTCTATTGGCGATGTCCAACCAGCAACGGTTCTCATCAACAACCATAACAACAATATCCTTCGTTCTCCCCCTTTTTATCGCAGTCTTTGTTTTCCATTGTCACGTACATACGGATATAATTCCAGTGGCCAAGGGCCAAGCCGACGCATCGGGTCAGGTGTCATACTAGGGTAGCATAATAGTACATCCCAGTTCGGTTTTTTTTCTTCTTTCCCTCTTTCCCTCCCTCTCTTTCTCGTTGTGCCATGTATTAGTATTTATAATTCGTAGGGCAGGGCAGGATGAGCAGTATTCGATTCGATTAGTTGCTGCTTTGGCCTCGCTAGGCGGTAGCTATCAAGCGGTTTTAATGAAATCAGCAGCAGCCAAACGGTGAACAACCCCACCAACACGCCAACAGACCGACGCTTGGGTGCACCCGTGTCACATGCGTGGTTGTACATAGATTGTTCATACCGTCAACTCCTAGGATTGTTGTTGTTTTGCTCCTGCTCCTGCTTCCCAACACGACCCAACATTAAACCTACTACCACCTTTCAAAGCTGTATCCTGCCCGTGCCACTGGAATGAGTGTTTAGTGTTAAACCTGCAACCGCACGGGGTTTAGTGGTTCAGTATATTACAGCTATAGCTATAATGATGGTAGCCAGCCACTGGGTGCTACTGCAATGTGAAACAATAAAGGATGAAAACTGACAATATGCGCGCCAGCAGGCAACCATCGGTTCTACTCACCCTTGGAGACTTGGGAGCAAGGCTACCCCGCAAAAGAGCTGTGCACCGAGCTTGCAATGCGCTGCTGCTTGTGGTTGTTTGCTTTCGCACAGAGAAGCGCCTGTAGTTGCAGGTTATGGCGCTAACAACATAGCGCCCGCGCCTTTGGCGCCCGTGCGGATCTGTGTATACAACACACCACCAACGGGTCTCTTCACCTCGCCTCAGACCGCGACGCGCTACTGGATGACTCCGGTTTCCGGTTCTGCGCGGCCGCCCGCTTCCTTCCAGTAAAATTCGATGTGTTTACTCTTTGTCCTTTGGCTTTTGCTGGCTGGAATATAGCCGTGGTGGAGCGCCTTAGACAACGGTTGCTAGTAGTAGTAGTAGTAGTAGAATGGGAGTCTTCTTGCTGGCGCTAGTTCGGTGGCGTCGTTTGACACGGGGCTTTTGCGGACGCGCGCGATGATGCGCGCTGACGCGTTTTCGGGAACGAGGTCCCCCAACTCCTTCACCTAGCTACACCCACGCTACTGCCATCGTGCCTGTCGCGTGGACTGTTCATATTCGAGGCAAGCGAGGGAAGGCTTCTATCGCCGACCGACCACCGAGCTTCCTGTGTTGTTCTTTTTCTTCCTTTTATTATCCGCGACTCAGTGACGCCGCACTGGCACTACACTGGCTTTTCCCACCAACCCAGAATGACTCGTTCTGGCGCGCGCACTACACAAAGATGCCGCCCAAGGATGAGGAGGAGGGGTGGGGATGTAAGGGTGGCACACACCAAAACTGCCCGTGCCAACGCCGGCACTGCGGTTTTGCGCGGTGCGATCCAAACCGAGAAACAAACACAAAAGGACACCCGCGATGAGGACGGCTCTTAAACGGTACACCACCGTTGTGCTGGACACACAAAACCCTTGCCTACCGGCCGACTCAGCGACCCACTAACCCGAACAAATAGCCACAAAAACACACACACACACACACACACACACACACACACACAATGTCTCCCAACCCGATCCTGATCCTGCTGCTGCTGCTCCTCCGGAACGCGTTACTGTGTTGTGTTTTATTTTTTTCGTTCTCTTCCTTCTTTCGCTTTTCGGCTTGTGTATGTGTGTGTGTGTATGTGTGTGTGCCGATTGGCAGGGTTGCCAACCCGAGATTCAACGACGCCGAGACGTCAAAGCCAAAGCGACGCCCCATATAACCAGCTCACTATACCTGGAACTCCAGAAAATCTCATTCTGTGGACGCTTGAACGAGAATCTGCTGGTCTAGGCGGGAAGGTAGAGGGGCAACCACGGGACAAAGATGATTTTGTAACAGCTGGATGGTTGGTTTGACCGGTAAATATGCCGCTTCAACTAGGCACAAGTTGGCCTAGAATACATTTCAGTGAGAATGGGAAGACCGGATGTTGGTTGAACCGCCGTTTCTCATCTAATCTAAAGCAGCCCAACACAGTCCCAATATTATTTGTGTAATATATTTAAAGAAATATTGACATTTTATTGGCGTAATTTGTGTTAGTT
The DNA here is from genome assembly GCF_943734745.1 of Anopheles darlingi. NCBI lineage: Eukaryota > Metazoa > Arthropoda > Insecta > Diptera > Culicidae > Anopheles > Anopheles darlingi. The sequence goes on from NC_064873.1 coordinate 8,855,873, forward strand.
AGCTTTTGCAGCAACAATAATGTATCGATCAAAAGTTCCATCAGTCTCTTCATTTTCAAGATTTTGAAAAACGTCGATTTTATTGACGAGTGCATCAATGTAGCCTGCACACGCTGGATTAATTCAAGTCAATCAATTTACATGCAACTATGAATGGGTCATAGGACATTTCAGTTCTTTACCGCGTGGTTGCATTTGAGTAACTTAACGCGAAAAAGGTGCAATCCATTTACTGCCCAAACATCCGATACATATGATTTCAATTTAGAAAAATAAGTTTTCCACTTATTACTGGCTACACGTTTGGGACATTAAATATGAAATGTTAAATATGAGGGTGGGCAGTAAACGTTGACCGTTGCCAAACTGTGTACGTACGGCCGCAGGACTATCGGTTGCCATAGCAACCGGCCACATCAACACAGTTCGGGACAACAACAGTTGGGAATTGGAGTTTCATTCACTCGACCGATATGGCGTTCAAGGACGTTCGAGGTACATACGAAGCGTCTTAAAGCGACCTATTCCGGTGAAATCTCTTATCCGCTTTGTACGGCTTCTTGCAGATCTGGCGGAGCAGCTAAAGCTGTTGGGCTATCCGAACCACATTCCCCTATCCGTGCTGACCACGCCGTACGGCGGGCCAGAAAGCTTCAAGGCGTACTCAGATATTCTGCAGTGGCTGATCAACCGGCTCGAACCGAACCTTGTGCTGGCGGGCGGAACGCGGTCCGAGCAGGAGCGAGTACTGTTCGTCCGATCGGCCACTGAGTTTCTGGTGACGAAGTCGAGCATCAAGATGAACCCCCGCCGGTTGTACGCCAGCTCGATGGCAGCGGCCCAAGAGTTGCTTAAGGTGACCTCGCTCCTTATCGCCTCGCCCAAGATCACGCGCCACGAGGAGGAATCCATCAAATCGCACCTAGAGATTGATTTCTCCGATAAAATGAACGACCTGAAGATGGTACGTGGACTGTCATCGGAATTGACGAACAAGGGTGCGGTGCTGTACGATCTGTTGAAGAAGGAGCTGGTCAACCGGGAGATACGCAACGCGCAGTCCACGCGACCGATCGAGCTGGCGACCGCCGAAAAGGTGATTAAGGGTGCTATCTCGACCGTGCAGTCGAAACTGAGCGGCTCTACCACGGCACTGGAAAGTCTGCGCAACGAGAACACGAATCTGGAGTCGAAGATGCGTCGCAAGGCGTCCGAGCTGGAGCGGTCGCGGCAAAGACTCCAGGCGCTACAGAAGGTGCGACCCGCCTACCTAGAGGAGTTTGAGAAGCTGGAGCAGGAGCTCAAAGGCCTGTACGAGCAGTACATCGTTCGGATCAAGTGCGTGGACACGCTACGGGCGCAGATCATTAGCAAAAACCGCACACCAACGCCCACCTCACCGATCGCCCGCATATCCGACAGCAGTATGGCGATTTTGCCCGAGGGTCTGGTTGAGTCCGATGATAACGAGGAGGAGGAGGATGATTTCGATGAGCGAGATGATGTGAAGCTGAAGACGGATCGACGCGTGCTGCGCAGCGAGTTGCTGAACCGCGATCGCGGCTCGACCCGGTTCCGGACCCGCGTGAGCGGTGACTCACCCGGCGACAAGGATCGTGGCAAGATGATAGGCAGCATCGAGGACGAACTAGGGCCGCTGGATAGTTCCATGAGCTCGGGCGAGTCCGAGAGTGATTTGGAAATGGGCGAGAACGGACGTGAGTGGCAACGGTGCAGGAAGTGGCCCATTTAACTGAATTTAGAATTGCATTTCCAATTTATCCCACTCTCCTTTTTCAGTGTTGGACGGTAGCTTACGAACGGATGACGACGAGGACGAAAGCCTCGCCAAAATGCCTAGGGAGAGCTCGACGATCAACAGGGGCGTGAAGCAGGATTTGAGCGATGAAGACTTCTAATGCACATCAAACTGTTCCTCATGGTTCCGGTTCTATTCTTTTCGCACACGCTCCCTATCGTAAAACAACATTTTATATATTAGCAACAGCAACTAGCCTATACAGATCCTACTAAGTATATCAACACATTCACAATATGAAACAATCCTATGGTCTACGTGGTTTGTTGAGCAGATAATATTAAAAAGTAACAATGAATGTGTAAGCACTGCACTCCCCTTAAACGGCTATTACTCGCTGCTCACATGTTGATGCCGTTGTATTGCTCGAAGTTTGTTCGGTGATCGATCAGCATCAGATCGTGGTGGTAGGTGTGCGGCGGCGAAGGATGATGCCCACTGTTGCTGACGATGCTGCTGGTCAGCTTCTCCTCCTCCTTCGCCAAGTAACTGTCGGCAATGTCGCGATCCAGCCCGGTGTACGTGAACGTTTTCTCCAGGTCCGAGTCTGACTTACGCCGAGGCCGTTCCACTTCCGCACTGCTCCGTTCGTGGTTCATGCGCATCGTTGAGCGCTTCCGGTTCGCCCGGGATATTTGGGCCTCCATCAGCGCACTCTCCGGGTACGGCTGGTATTGCGGCAGCCCGTGCGGAATGAGATTAGGCGGATACATCATCGACGAGTTACTGGGCGATCCCGATTGTACGCCCGGATACATGGGAATCATCGACGGCAGCTAGGAAGCAGCAGATAGTACGATTAGTAACAATCCACAGCATAATGAGGAAGAGAAAAAAACAAACACTCCCAATATGACTCACCCCATTGCCAGCGCCGGCGGGTACCAGCATGAGCCGGTGCGAGTTACCGTTGCTATAGCTCGAGTCACCTAGCCGGTGCTTTTCACCGTACATTGAACCGCAGCTACGCTTCAGCATCGTCTGGTACATCATATCCTTAATGCCCGGTTCCATGCGCAGCGAGTTAATGTAGTCCTCCACCTTCTGCTGCGTCATGAATGCCTGCGAGCTGCTGTGCATGACGTTATCTAGCATCTGGTGTTTCTGTGAAGGTCTGCAGAATGTGCGGAAAGTGGAAGAATATTTACAGCATTAACCGTTTTATTCGTCTCATGCAGCGATCCGTTTGATTTGAATTTCAACGCATCACTATCGAGTGTCTACACATAGCGCGCTTGGAACATTAATTCCTGTGAAATCTTGTGAGGTTTCTCTTTTGCGACAGTCGCGCTACGTGTAGTCACCGGTTATGCTCGGCTGCATGGGCTGCAGCAGTAACAGCTGTCAGTGGTTGTGTTCCAGCCGAAATTGATCAAAATTTAGCCGAACCGGAGTAGATAAGATTTGCTCGTGGTTTTACTAAATCAAGCAGGATATTGTAAATTACATCCGCTAGTCCTTGATCCCCTAACTGTACGCCAGAATCGTGAGCGTCCAGGTTGAGGGCGTTTGATTTTACGTGAGTATTGTATGCGAGTAAGCGAAGAAGAGCCACCGAAGAAGAGACGGCTTATGAAAATAAAAATAAATTCAATTATAATCTTTGCTGGTCCCCGGTGCAGCTCCGGTGTGCATGGGCTAACGACAGCCGGTGGTTCCGGTACACGAGACCGCTAGGGAAAAGCAAACCGGGCGTTTTCATCCGCAGTGGTCTGCGGTACCAGCGGCAGCTGCTGGATTCTAATCGCAACACCGCTGTCCGGTATCTAGAGAAGGCATTCCAAGTAAGTAACAGGAACTATTGGAGGTAAATGTAAGAAAACCTGCCGTATGCGGTTGGTTGATGTTCCGCAAATTGTTAATATCGTATTTGGATGCGCAGTACAAAGAGAAAGGATGAAAGAGAGAGACAGAAAAGGAGAGTGAGTGAAAGAGAGTATAATAGGTCCTTTCTTTTTCTATCTCGTTCGATTCGTTTGCCCCTGTACGTCCGTTAAGAGGAATCGTAAGCGATAAGTGAACGCAACTGACCGCCACTAGTAGACGTACATTCTCATTGGCTGTGACCAAGATTGTACAGGCCGCGCGGATTTCCCGCGAGCAGTTATCAGCTACCGACAGCTGCTAGCAGCTCAGCCGATTGTCGGTTGAGCTGCTGAAACAACCGCTCGACTAGTGATGGATATGCTGAATCGATTGAAAAACCGCGTACTGACGGTGGTTGCACCGGATCTGCCAGCCTTACCACCCGGCACCAGTAACCCTTCTGTGTTCTCTAGCAGCATGCACCGGCAGGGAGGCAGTGGCAGTAAGGATCAGCAGGAGCATGGCAAGATGCTGCCGGAAAAATTCCACTACGCTCGGCCCTGCTTTCTGCAGCTGAACACCGAAGACGAGGTGAAGGCAAGCGCGGACCATAACGTACGGCCGATCATTGTACCGCGCGACCTGATGGTGCTACCGTGGAATATCGGTTACGCCGAATGCGTTAACTCGGGAAAATCGAAGTGGAACGAAGACCAGGCAGCCTTTCACCAGCATCGTCTGACGCATCCGTTGCGGAAGTACCCTGATCTGCCGTACACGTACGTCGGCATCTACGATGGGCATGCGGGGTACGGGGCGGCTCTAGCGGCCGCCAACCAATTCCATCACATCCTGCATCAGCGACTTGTCGACGTCATCGATCTGCTATGGCCGCGCGGTGATGGCGACGACGGCGCAACCGGCAGCATGCCCCATCCGATTGGCCTGTTCCACCGACAGGTGTCACGGGACGAGCTGATCATCGGTGCGCTCGAGTCAGCGTTCGCCGACATGGATACCGTGTTGGCAGAGGATCGGAATAAGTTTCGCAATGCGGGCGGCTGCACAGCCCTAGTGAGCCTCTTCATTCTCGGTAAACTGTACGTGGCCAATGCCGGTGATTCACGCGGCATCCTGTGTAAGCGGCTTCCCCGGGCATCGATCAACCACACTGCAACACAAACACCAGCGAAGCGTAGCTGCTGGAAAGGCCGCGGTAGCATTAGAGGAGCCGAAACGGTGGCTACTGCGGCATCCCAGCACAGCATGGAGTCAGACAGCGATGACGAGATGATGACGGTCGCGGAACCGTGCTCGTTCGACCACACGCCCGACACCGAGCGGCAGCGATTGCTGATGATCGGCAAGCACAACTCGGCCCTGCTCGGCGAAGAGTACATCGCCAAGGAGTACGCTAAGAAGCCGACATCCCGCGATCTGGGCACGCGCATCCTCTACCGCCAGGGTGCAATGTGTGGCTGGAGCTACAAGACGCTCACGGTGGATGATCTCAAGATCCCGCTAGTGACCGGGTCGGGTAAGCGAAGCCGCCTGCTCGGTACGATTGGCGTGACGCGCGGCTTTGGCGACCACGAGCTGAAGGCGCTCGGCTGCAACCTTCCTATCAAACCGTTCCTCAGCTCACACCCGGACGTGACCTGCTTCGATCTGACCCAGGTGCAGAGCGATCCTTCCGGCACGAACTGCGATGGCGAGTACGGTATCCTCGTGATGGCAACCGACGGACTGTGGGACGTGAGCGAGTCGCAGCAGGTAGCACGGAACGTGTTTGCTACGTTGAAGCGCTACCCAACAGAGCCCCACCGGTACACGATGGTGGCGCAAGAGTTGGTGGCCCGATCGCGGGGACGCGCCAACGAATCCGGCCACTGGCGGTTGGCCGAATCACGTTCGGCGGCAACCGTCGACGATATCTCCGTACTGGTCATACCCGTATACCGATACTACAGCGAGTATCTCGCGTGGGCGGAGATGTATGATATCCGCAACCAGCACAAGGGCTCGGTGGCGGACCCATTGCCCCTCAACCGCTCAGGTGAGGCAGAGCATAGCATCAAGGAGCAGCACAGCACGGACAAGGTGGCCATAACCAGCACCAAGCTGCAGCAGCAGCAGCAGCAGCAGCACAGCTCCTCATCTGGCTCGTTGCCCCATACACCGGAAGATGCCCAGGAGGCAGAGAACAATCTGAATCTGGGCAATCAGCTGCCGTCAACATCACAGCCACCGGCATCGCTGACCAAACCTTAGGGCCGTGGTGGTTGCGCCGAACACAGTGGGGAGGGAAGTCGTTCTCTCCTTCCCCCGCAGTATTCCACTATTTTAGAACTAGGGCACACACACACACACACACACACAGACACACTCACACACACACGGACACACTCACACTCACATGCGTGCTCCGAAGGTAAACCGGTTTTTGGATCGCTTAGAGATCGCAGCTGGGTATCTTTGACGGGTAGAGTGCTTTCTATAACTTAAGGCATCCACAATGGATCCCGCTCTTCTCTCCTCGCGCGTAAGTGTAGATATATGCACGTACGCACAGGGCGCGCTATGAGTTTAGCATTTAGTTAGTAATGAACTTGGTCAGTCAGAATGAACGATGATCTGTTTAGGCAAAGGGCTGGGTGGGTGCTCTAGCTTTCGTAGTTTTGAATTCGAGTTTCGCGATCGAGCGACAAGCGACAAGAGGCGTCAGCGATGATGATTGAGCGGGGCTATGAGAAGAGTAAGCAGGAGACTGTTTGTGCCCATCGGATCGGGCATACCAAACGGCATTCCAGTCAGGTAGCGGCGCGCTTCTTGCAGTAGATTTGTGAATTAATAGCAATTACCTTCTCATTCCACCCCTTTCTCCCCTCGCCTCTATCCTAAAATCCCACATTTATCCATAATTTATCTCTCAATTATCCCTCTTTCTACCGATGGGTGCTCCCCATCCACCTACTACTCATACTCACCTAGAGCAGAGCTTCAGGGCCGAGTAATAGACGGAGAATACGCTCACGAGGAAATGTATGGCCAGTGTCACCAGCAGTCCAGTTCCGGCTGTGACCGCACCCCAAATTAGCTGCGAGATAGAAGGAAAGGAAATGGAATTAGTAGTGGCCGCGAGCTATCAGAACAAAAAAAAAACAACGTATGAGGTGTATGACACGAAATTCCAGCGATAAATACGATATGCGAGTGGAGGCGCTGGTGATATGAATTGTTCGGTCAAATATGAAATGAAATGAAATAAATCTTCTCCGCATGCAGTAAGTGGGCCCATTGAGTGAATGGCGTTGGGAAAGGAGGAGGAAGGCACACGAACGGGCGAACGGACACTCACCTCATCCTGCTGAGCCATATTAGCATCCCTGACCGCTCCGATACCGGCGAGGGCAAGCCCGAGCGTACTGGAGGCAACACAGATCAGGTTAACCGCCAGAAAGCCCGTCTTCGCCATCTTGATGTTCATGAGCCCGAGCGAACCGGCGATACCGGCGATCGCCCCGCACCACAGCCCAGTGCCGGCCATCGCTAGCGAGGCATTCCGGGCGATGACGAGGCCACCGAGGGCAGCCAGCATCACGCTCAACACCAGCTGAACCAAACCGAGTCCGATCGTCGACGGTAGTTTGCTGCTGGTGCTGCGCTTGGTCGCCGCACCGCCGCCGCCGTCGGTGTTCGCGAACAGTAGATTTGCCAGCGAGGCACTGGCACCGGCACCGGCACCGGGTGGTTGATGTTGCTGACCCTTAGCCACATCGCTCATCGGCATCTGCTTCGTCGATGCTGATTGTTTCGTCGTTGATTGTTTCGCGCCCGGCTGCTTGCCTGCTGCCTTCCCGCCACACTGCTTCGATTCCTCCGTTCCCCGCTCCTTCTTGGTCGAGCCCCGGAGACCACCAGCACCGGCCGCGTCCACCGGTCCGATGGTGGACCCGTGGAGCGGTGGTTCCTCGCCGCTCGGATCGAACGTAAGGTTTACCGCACCACCACCACCACCACCACCACCTCCGGTCGGCTCTTTGTCAGCTGTGGGTGTGCTGTAGAAGTGGCCAGAGTCCAGGTAGCCATCGTGCTTCGAGATGATCGAGATTTGCGAGTCAGTGAGACTGTTCTTTACGTTGTTCGCGTTGACGTTGATGTCGAAGGCGGCCCGGGTCGACGACAGCAGCTCGTCCCGTCGCTCCTCGTCCATCGTGTCGCCCGCCTCCAGTCGGTCCACCAGCGACACGCTCGTGTTCATCTCGTCGATCTCCTTGCGGATTTCCCGCTCGAGCTGCTCCATGCTGAGTAGCGCCGCCGTGTCGTTCCGCTTGCGAGCCGGCGCCAACCGTTGCTCTACATTACCGTACGGCATTCACGGCTACTACCTGCTCAGAGGGGAGGAGAGGGAGGTGGGGGGGGGGGCTATCGCTTTCGGGTGCAGGCCCTTCAGGTCGAAGGGGGTCCTTTGTTTTTTTTTTTTGGTGTTTCAACTCTGCACCTCTGCACGGGATTCGTATTTCAATGCGTCCTTCGGTTATCACTTGTTATTTCCTCGCATGCCTCGCCGGTTGCTGCTCACGCGGTCGCTGGAATGACGAAGGAATGGGTAGGAACTCAATGGATTGGTTGGTATTTATTGTATTGATGAGTTAAATGGAAAAACGGATCAATTCTATAACGTTTCCGAAACAAACCGATAAGCGTTGGAGTGGTTTGTTAAATGAATTTCTTTCTTGTTTCATAAAAGTATCCGTTTTTCCAGACTCCACTGAAAGTGACGTCACAAAAAGGCATTCATCGAAATAATGCGCATTTTTTTTCTTTCGACCTAAAGGGAAAAATGGATATCATCAATCAGAAAGCACTCTAAATAATGGTTATGAAACAACACCCATTTTATATATACATATAAAGCTTGGAACAGTTAATACTTGGCCGCACAAAATAGGTCATATCTCAGCCAAAAAATGACGTATAAAGAAAAGAAAGGTGTCATTTTGTAGGTTTTCTTATTGCCTTTAATAAGAAATATTGATGCAAATTATTCATTAGTTTTTTATATAACTTTTTCAACTTTAACTTTGACATCACCCAAAAATATTTGCACAGTACTGTAAGTCACATCATTTGCCCTCTTGTTGCACATCACCCTCATTTTAGTTGGTTTTTATACATTTCTGATATACTTTTCAAGTTTACTTATGATAATTGTCAAATAGAAATCGATGGAACGAAAATCTAGACATTTTTGTGGATTGATAGTTTTCCCTGTGAAATCGATCTATTTGAATACAAAACATTAACGCCATACCTTCGGCAAGACGAGCTACCTAAATCATGTCAAACTTACACAGGATTGTTGGTGGACGAATGAAGACCAAAATCCTTTTCTATAGACACTCTTTTCTCGCACAAATTTCGAATGAACGTTACCCCAATGCTGAAAACATTTGATTTGTCGCCACATTGTCAAATCCCATGCCAAATCATCATCTTATGGGCAAATTAATCTCCGTAAAGAAACCAAACCCTTTCTAAACCACTCCATCAATGATTGGCAAAGCAAATTTTTTGCCCGGTATTTTTTGAAATGCATTTTTACGTTTGTTGCACCGTCCATCGAAATGCATGGTTTGAATTCGGTCAACACTTGTTCGTACAGCTGCCTAGCACGGATTTGAGCAATCAAGCTGTGCTCTAGCGTCCTATTTGGCTATTTTCTAGCTTTTATGACCTTAAAATATCTTTTAAAAATATTTCCCGAACTGTTATGTCGACTGTCGTGAGTTTTTCTTGGTGGAATCACGCTGAGAGATCCCAGGAGTGTTGATTCAATTTTGTTTGCAGAATCGGGCATTCGTTACACTTTTCGGCTGTTTTATTTTCATTGAATCAAGGTAAAAGTCCCCTCCTAACGTCTACATATGGTATTTTGAGTTGAGTTTGAAAATATCAAGACTTTCGCGGTGTTTTATCCAGCCAAATCCAATTTTTACAGTGAGTGTGCAGATTTTTTTTTCTCCCTTTGCGTTCCATCGGCGATAAATTTTGAAGGCATAGATCAATTTTGACAAAAAATTTACTACTAAATAAACAGACTACAATGATTAAAACGCTGTCAACGGAATGACAAAGTGACCACTAGGCGCGCTGCAATGATTAAACAAAAGCGGCCAAATATTAACTGTTCCAAGCTTTACCATTTAGTTTGTGTTCAGTTCACCTGCCGGTTGCACAAGACTAGACTGGCCGCATTTAGCAGCCGATTAATTGCACCAATATATACATTCAGTGACACCGCTCGCTGGTTCGCCATCTTTGATATGCTGGTTTTGGGTCCCCCCCCCCCTCTCCCCTGTCCTAGAATTGCATTGGAATTCAATATTGAACCCACCTCAGCTTAGGCGGCGCGCCCACCCTTTTGCGTCGTGGCGGCCAAAATGTTGATCATTTTCCACACCCTTGTGCCCCCGCTCTGCTTGCACCATACCTAGACGGCGATGAAATCGCGCGAATGGTTTGGTCGCGTGGCGCGCGTATAACGCTGCGCTGCGTAGCGAACTAGAGCGAGCGAGCGAGCGAGTTTGCATCATTCTCTGTTTTCCCTTTTTCCATATCAGATTTCGTTTCATTTCTGCTTTCAAGCGGAAAAGCGGCAAAGCGGTGGCTAACCAAAAAAACAAAAAAACAAAAAAACCACGATGGTGACGGTGAATTTTCCGGTGGTCCTTGTGTGTGTGGCTTGGGCAACGTGTGCGGTCACCACATGCCCGTTGGGTCGAACGCGCGTCGAGGCGCGTTACCTTCGTCGCCTCGGAGTCTGCGAGCTTGCGTAACAGCAAACCCAATCAGCAACCTGCTCCTTCTTCTCCTCTCGCAACGGAGCGGTGGATGAGGCTTTTGGGATCGTCCGCGGGCACACCACGCAGTGCCACGCCGAGCGTCGTGTTGCGCAAGCACCCGGACGTTCATCTTTCGCCTTTCGCCGTCACAGCTGCTGCTGCTGCTGCTGCTGCGATTGCTCCATTGTTATCGATAAATTGTGGTGGTTGTGGGGGGGCCTGTTTCCCTCCCGTCTACCCCGTGTCGCGTCGTCTTTGGTCACCACGCACCGGTCGGGCCCTCCAATTCCGGGGGATGGGGGGTTATTTGCTTCCGCATCTCGGATCCTCACATCGGAACCGGATTCGATTCCTTCTCCTCCGAAAACAAAATCGACTCATTTTACGAGACTCCCGAGTGTGAGAGCAAGAAAGAGCAGAGAGAGAGAGAGAGAGAGAGAGAGAGAGAGAGAGAGAGAGAGAGAGCGCGCGTAGCGAAAGGGGAAACGAGCGAGGAAAGGTGTGGAAAGTTTGGAAAGCTCCCACCGTCCCCCGTCCCTAAAAGCTGCTCCTCTCAAGAGAAGCTTCGATCATTTTCGGTTTCCAAGCAGAAGGAGAGTGATGATGTGAAGAAGAGGTCCAGGGGATACCCTAGAGCTCGAGGACACTATCCACGATCCACGAAGTTCCCTCTGGGACGCAACACTGGGCCCCAAGTGCCCAGTACAGGGGTTACCCCGTCGCAAACCATCCTGCGTGAAGAGGAAGCGGCGCGAAAGCCAAGAGTGGAAAGTACTCGAGGAGGGAGTCCTCTAGAATAAGCAAACCGTACTACTACCGTCACTACGCCCCCCCCCCCTCCCCCAAACGGAATGCTGGTGCTGGTGAAATCGCAACTTCGCACCTCCTCTTTTCCCGCGAAAGCCGCATTTCACTATTCACGGTTGGTACTATTCGGTTTGTCTCCGTGGTATTTTTGGGGCCACGACCACGGCAGCAGCAGCAGCAGCAGCAAACACCCCCTCCCCCTCGTTCTGCGCAACCCTCTTGCGAGGCACGGGCTTGCGTTGCGACAAACAACAGACACACAAACAAGTGGCCTCGTTGGGGTCTCGTCGAAGGGTCTCGTCGTCGGCGTTGCGCGTTCCGTTTGCGTTGTGCACGCGCATCATCACGCGAGGGAAAGGTGGATGAGGTGGTCAACCTTCTCCCCCGAGAAACGCCCTCCCTCCGAACTCTGTCACCCACGGCAAGGGGGGGAGCGTGGGTCAACGCACTGCAAATCTACACGTCATGTGGGGTACACGCAACCCCCCCTCCCCCTTCGCTACCCTCCCCTCCCTTCTTAAACCTCTCGAGCCTAAACCTAAACCTAACCTCAAAACGAAATCAAAGCCCCAATAGTAAGTAGCTCTCCCTAAATCCGCGTGACATAGCCAAGTGTGTGTGTGTGTGTACGCGTGTGTGTCGTGTTGGCATTGCAAAACCAGTCTAACTCCCCCCCCCCCCTCTCTCCCATCACCATTCCTAAACAACCCTTTTCGGTGGCTCTGCACGTGCTTGGAACTCACATACATTCCGCGCAGCGCAGGTACGTGCAGCGATTCGACATTCTGGCGCAATAAACGAGGCCCAGGGGCCAGGGGGTGCCAGGTATGTACGAGCAAAGGTGCCACCTGTGAGACGCACCATCGACCCCAACGCAAAACCATTAAAAAAAACCTTCCTATGCTGTTAATGGCCACGCGGCCTAATGGCTGCCAATCCGCATGTCGCCATGGGCCCCAGGTTCGGCCCCTTTCTACCACGAGGTGAACCTTAGATGCGATTTGATGGTGTTGCTGTTGTTGTTGTTGTTGTCGGTTTTAATCGTCCGTTATCCTCGCTGCAATGTGGATCAACCTGGGGCGGTTGCGGCGTGCGTTCATCGCGGCGTGGTGGCGTAACTAACGTAACGTGGGAAGTTGACGTGCGCGTATTCAAAATAACGGTCCCCGGATTCGGGAGCTTCTCGAGATTACTCGAGCAGACACACACGAGATGATGATGCTTGGTGTGGTCAGTTCCGAACCAAACAAACAACATATTTTGAGGTTAAGAGGTAAAGAGGTTGTTTTTTTTTTTTTGGTTACCAGGAGATGTTTACTACGAGCCACCAGCTGCGACAACATACCGAGCACACACACACACGGCCAAAGGCTGTAACGGAGCGTGCAAACGCGTAAAGCATGACGCATGGCGTCATCGGTGATGGGGGCGATGAATTGATTTAATGCGTCGACATAACAACACCGCGCAGGTCATGCAGGCGACTACTTTCTACTAGCGGCTTGCGATTCAATCATATGTCACTCGCTAGATGACAACAGAAGCGCGCACACACACACACACACACGCCCGCAGGCTCTTAGCTCATTGGTCCCAATGGTTTGGTCCCTTTTTCTAGCGTCCTCTTCGATCGCTCCGGATGAAGCGCGAAGAAAATCGTCAACAACGACAACAACAACGGGCAGAGGAAAATCAAAGGGGCCGCCGGGCTATCAATGGCATACAGTTGTCGGAAGGAGGAGGATGGGACAGAAGGGTACAAAAGGGTGGTGAAAATCGCAACGAAACAACCGTGAAACGTGAGCTGACCGTCAGCCAGCCTCTAACCAGCCGATCAGCCGAATTGTGAGGGGGGAGGGGAGGCCGGACACCGATTGGCAGCGGGCAATGAAAGAGCAATGAAAGAGAAAAGCCACCCCCTCGCGAGGGAAAGAGGGGGGGGGGGGAGGGGGAGGGAAGAGATGATAGAGTGTCCGGCCAGTGGGAGAAGGAAGCGGTAGGCGCTGGTAGGAAGCTGATGAAGGGAAAACTTTTCTCCCAATCAACCACCCAATGCACGGCGTGCCACGGTGGTTGATGATTGAGTTTCGGAGATTTTCTATTTGGATGCCGCAACGGGGGGTGAGGGGCACCAATCAAACAGACAAACAGTCAAACCTACCCCCCTCCCTCCCGCTCCACCCCCTGGATCGGGTGGAAAAAGTAAAAGCCGAGACGAGATGCGAGCGAACCGGAAGCGAAGCGAAAGTACGGCCGCCGGCATTCCGCCCTCCCCCTTTCCAGTGACGACGACCATCATGCTGCTGCTGATGATGGTGATGATGACGATGGTGATGATGATGATGATGATGATGATGATGATGCTGATGGGGGGGCTGGATGCTGATGGTGATTCCTTTGTTGCTGCTGATAATACCGAAGGAAGATATTTGATCGACTCAGCGACGATCACCGGAATCACTTCGGGTAGATAATCGTTACTCAAAGGGATCTCAATCACACACACACACACACATTCGCACAGTCACACATACCACATACACACACACGCATAAAAATACACACAGATTGTCACGGGAATCTTTAGATTTTGCTCAAAACGAACGATGATGGCTGATTGAAGAATGTGTCCTCTCGATCGCAGTCGTCCAAAATGGGGAAAGGGATGCGGGGGGTGCTGGTGGGATGTGCAGGAATCACTCTCACCTTCATCGGTCACCACACAACAACAACAACAACAACACCAAACACGTTCGAGACATTCCAGCGATCAGCGATCGCTCGGATCGCGCGAAACCCATCATCCCTTGTTTACCATCCCCCTCCCTCGTGCTGTTACCCTTCGGGGCTGCGGCCTTCCCTTACCTTCGGTAACGACAAAACGATACGAACACCACAGCAAACAGAAACAAAAAAAAACACCTTTAAGTCACCAGAGGAAGGTTGCTGGCTGCACGAGATTCACAGATTCACGGATTCCGACTGTCGATGCAATGCACGCGTCACGCGACTCATGGGACTCGCACAGGTTGGCTCTCGTGCGCGCGCGCTCGCGCACTTATACACGTGTGTGTGTGTGTGTGTGTGTGTTTGGAAGCACGTCTCGTGTCTCGCGCGGTGGATTCCAAGGCCCCCAGGCAGCCTATGAACCGTTCGGTGGTGTGGTTCGCTTGCAACTGACTTCACGCCGACTCGGCGCTCGTGGCTCACTGGCGGTCTTAGGGGTGCACCCCTACCCCTTAACGCAACACCTCACTATGCTGCTGCTGCTGCTGCTGCTCTCTCTCTCTTCCTCTCTCGCCGTTTCGATCTTTCGCAAGCTACGATCGAGAGCGCGCTCTTCATGCGCTTCGGCCCCTTCCCTGACTATGCTGACTTATGCTCGAGCTCGCGGCTCCCTATAGGCAAGGAGCAGCAGCCTTAGTAGCGTGACGTCAGGATCCTCACACACGCACACACACACTCATTCGCAGCATCGCAGGTCTGGCGCAGGTTGTTTCGGTTCGACGCGCGCGAGAAGTGAGAGCGAATCTCTGGGGCCACGGATCGATTGGACACGCGGATTGCCGAGTGCCATTGCCATTGCGCGGTGGCTCGTAATCTTACGTCGCCGAAGACCGCAGCCACTGCTGCCGTTGCCGTTGCCGCCGCAGTCGCCGCTTACCACATTCCAGATGATGCTGGACAGCAGCAGCAGCAACAGCAGCAACAGCGCGCTAGCAGATCGGACATCAGCAGGAGCAGGTGAGAGTGAAAGTTGTGTGCGCTGTTGCTGCTGTTGCTCACATGTTGGTTGGCTTCACGAGAGGTGCGACGAAGATGACGACGACGACGGCGACGGCGACGACGACAACGACGACGACGACGACGAGTCAATGTTGACATGCTCTCCAACATGCCAAGGGTATCATCGCCAGGGTGGTAATGGCACCAGCGCGTTAGAGGTCACCTGCGAAGAGCGGCAGAGGGGAAGGGAAGGTTGAGGGGTGCGTTCAAGGATTGCTGCACTTGTTGCCTGCTACCTCGTCCCTTTAGCATCGGAGCCGGTTTGAATTATGCCTCGAGCAGCATCCCCATCCCCAAGTCAGAACACCATCCCCAACGACGATGACGACATGGAGCGCACAGCGTCAGCGGCACTGTCGACGAGACAATCGAACGAACACAGCGAGCAAGAGAGAGAGAGAAAGAGAGAAGGAGGAAGACGAAGAGACGCGGAAGTGAAAAAACCGGCCGGAAAATGGTCTCATAAATCTCGGGAAAATCGCTGGAAAAGTGTGCGATTGATGGGGGGCGAATAGAAAAAAAAAACGAAAGACTTCAACGCCAATGGGGCGCGCGCGCGCGCGGGTAGGCGATGTTCAAGCAACGAACCTTCTTTTATTTTTTTTGTTTAGGTTTCGCGGGAGGGTTTCGATCTATTTGGGCTGCGCTCAACGCAACAAAAACCTTTTTACACCACCACCACCACCCCCTCGGGTGAGCATCCTCCAACCCTTCCTCTCGAGCTCGGCCCCCCCGGTTCTCGGCTCCGAAAAACCCGCTAATGAGTTACTGCTGGTGGTTTGTTCAGGGGCGGGTGAGAAGAAGAAGATGGGATGAGCAGCACAGAGGAGAGGAGGGGGGGGGGGCGGTATGCTAACTTTCCAGACGGAGTAGACGCGGGGGGGATCTGTTATCAGGTCTACAAAATTAGCATCCTCTCCCCTTTCCCCCCCAAAAAACCACATACGACTTTGAGGAGAATAAGGGTTGCTGTGGAGAGGATGGACGGTATGTCACACCCTCACGGTGGATTGATCGTGGGTTTGGGCGACCGGAACGAGACGAGATCCACAGATCATAAAATCACGGTCATGAAGACACACGCACGAAGCGGAAGCTCCACAGATTCGACGACACCGATTTCCGGTTTCCGATCCTTGTGTGTGTGTGTGTGTGTGTGTGGCATGCGCGACAGAGTGAAGATGCTACCCCGAGTTCAATACTAATACCGTACACGGTGCCGTGCCGCAGCCGCACGGTGCCGAAAGCGAAAGAGAAAGTCAACGAGCGCGCCATCTCGGGTCGGTTGGTCGGTCGGCCGGAGGTGGTTGGGCTACTTTTACGTGGTTTTGTGCCCGGCCGTACGGCTGTTGTCCCCTATTTAGTGGTAGACCACCACCATACACTACCTAAACCCCCCCCCCCCCCCTCCCCCGCTCTCTCACCAATCGCAAAGGGGGTGGTGCGCCAAAACAGACGAAAGAGAAAAGCGAAAAAAAAAACCGAACCGCGCCAGAGAAACGGAACCGAAAAAGGGGGGGTGCCGATGACAACGTGCCGAGTGGTATCACGTGCACGTTAGTGGTGATGGTGGTGGTGTTGGAAATGGATGCTACTATGGGTTCCACAGTTTCGCTTTTCATTCCCCACGTACCAGGCCACACGCATGCTATCGCTTCGCTATGGTATATGGCCTCTATCGGTGGGGTCATGTTGACATCCGGTTACATATTGGTGTGTGTGTGTGTCCTGTAGCGGCGTGCAGTCTTGGTGTACGGCCGGTCGGTTAAGGAACGGAATCCGGAACAAAGCCAAAACAGACCCCGACGACGATTCGCTGGTGGGGGTGGGAGGGGTGCAGTATCTAGCTCTCACCATCCCATAACGGTTTACCCACGGTAATGGTTGCATTCTGGCCAAAAACCGAATCTAAAGAGGATGAAGCCAACGTGTCTAAGAGCAATGTTTTGTTTTTTGCGGGTAGACACTGGTATAAAAGGACTAATCGCGTGCAAGGATTTGTTTTAGCAAATTTTTAAAATTGGATTTAAAAAAATCACACACACATACACACACACACACACATGCACCCTCCTATAGGAACAGAGACGACTTTCAGCGCGGAAGATGATGAGCTCGTCTGCTCGTGTGACCGCATTGCACCGCATCAGCACCAGTCTAGACAGAGATGAAAGAAAGAGACAGGGAGAGAGAAAGACACGGGGGCAGGTGGGGGCTGTCGAGCTGGTGTGATTTCATAATTCCGAGCGAAGGAAACGCGGGTACGATGGGAAACCGATGGAAGTCGCGAGTGAATTACCCACCAATAACATGCAACGAGGAACTGGTTCGCGGTCGCGCAGTTAATTATATACTAACGAGACGGGCGGGGCGGGCACGACCCTTTTTTTTTTTTGGTGAGGTAAGGCGCTCGTGCAGCAGCCTACAACTCGTGATCGCAACAACACTGCCGCCCCGGCGTGCGGCTGAAAGAGAAAGAGACGGCTTCTCATACCATGATGAGAAGATACCAGCAGCAGTCCTGGATAATTCGCCAACGTGGACGACGATCATCTGTGTACTGCCGGTAGATGATTTATATCGGATCCAGATTTATTTAAAAATAAAAAAAAAAACATAAAATGGAATTGTTCTATAAAAGATACAACAACCGCCGCTAATTAGTTGCAGCACGACTACCCCAGCAGCCGAATTCGGATTAAAGTTCATACTGAATAGGATGGCGAGGGGGAGGGAGGGGGGGGGGGGGGGCTGTGGTGTTTCACTTTGATGAAAACATCGTTCCAGCTGGCCAGCAACAGCTGTTAGGCACCGTTGGTACTCCATTACTCTACGGCACTCTATGCCGGGCTAAACAGCAGCTTACTTCGGTCCGGTATCTCTTCGCGATGGTTCAGAAAGCCGGCCTGCAGATGGATGGCACCAAGCAAGGCATAGTCGGTCGGTTGGGCCGTTTCCCTCTTCGATAGCTTAATGCCGATGTCGACGATCCGAACACCCGAGGGATCGTGCAGCAACTCCGAGGAGAGATAGTAATACCTAGTCGAAAAGGATGCAAGAAAGCACACAAGGAGACGGAAAGAGAGAAAAAAAAGCGAGCGTTGTTGAAATGGGTGCGAAAGAACGGAAATCGGAAGTTCGCACGCGGTCAGAGTTTGCGTACGTACCGGATCTCCCAGCCGTTGATGGTGTCGGCGAGCGGAAGCTGGGGCTGCGCGCCCAGCTTGAGCAGCTGCAGTGTCTGCTCCGTCCGCAGTGGTATGGCACGCATCTCGTTCGATCGCCGGGCCACGTGGCAGTCGGACCCGGCACAGACGATCCGCAGGCAGTCGGCCCGTTCCGCACAGTGCGCCTTCAGTATGAGCGCCAGATCTACGTCGGTCGGGTTGTTGCGTCGGAGCGCGTAGCTGACGATCAGATCGGTGGTACAGGCGAAATCACACGCAAACAGTCGCTTGTCCTGCTCGTCGTTGCGTAGCTTGAGGCACGAACCACCGTCGAGCGCACCGTCGAAGTGATGCGTCCAGTGCGATAGCGCATCGGTGCGCGTCTCAAACTCGATCGGTGGTGTGTAGGGGATGGTTGGCTGGAAGCTCTGTTTCGCCAGGTTGAACCAGCACTGATTGGATTGGGTTTTGCCGAGCCGGTTGTAGAACTTGCCGGAACCGAGACAGAACGAGCTGTACAGGGGCAGCTCGGTCGGGCCTCGCACGTACAGATGGCGCCAGAGCAGGTTCCAGAACCGATCATTCGTCTGCAGAAAACGCACGTTCCGGACATCCGGTTCGAGCCGCTCTCGCTCGGCGTACGATTCTTGTGACTCGAACGTCCAGCCGGGCGCGAACAGGGCAACGGAGAACGGTGCATTGATTACCTCCTCTAGCGTCGCGTCTGTGTTCATCTTCGCTTTCTTGCTGCGCCCAAACACGTCGATGCCGAAGTACACCTGCAGGCGCCGCTCGGGATAGTTGTCGCGAATGAAGGCATCGGTTCGCTCCATATGCTTCCGCGACCAGGCGTAGTTAAGAAAGATGCCGTCGCAGGCCGCGAAGAATTGCTGGTTCGCGGCGTTCACCTCGTTCTGCCAGGCCAGCTGGCCATCCTTGGTAATCGCGTCGTACCAGATCACCATACTGTCCGGTATCTCCTGGTGGCACCGCTCCGTCAGCAACCGCACAAAGTCACACAGCCGCTGCACCTTGGACGTCTCCAACGGGCACTCGACGTTGAGCAGCCAACCATGGAACTGGCAAGCGCGAGCTACCTGCACCAGGGCCTCGACCACACGGAACATGAACTCATCCGACTGGACCAGATCCTTCAGCAGTTGCGCGTTGCCCGGTTCCACGATTACCGTGCCGATCACCTTGACGCCATTCTTGTGCGCACAGTTCAGCCACTGCAGCGTGGGTATCGTGACAAAGTTGTGGCTGAAGTAGCAAAATACATCGATCGCTGCCCAGTTGTAGAAGCGATAGTCAACCCACTGGTCCTCGCCCTGCACTCCGTTGATGTACTTGTCGTTGAGGTAGTTACCCTTGAAGTCGTGGCACAGCAGAACCTGCGGTCGCGACTCGTTCGGTACCGTAGGGATCGGTCCCGGTTCGAAGTTGAGTACCTGGTAGTGCTCACCGAGGTTACGCGAGCGCGATCGCGGTGCTATCGGTTCGACCAAGTTCTTCCAGAACACCGGTAGCTTCTCGAAGTCGAGCAGTTCCTGCAGGGTCCGTATCGGTTGGCAAACCGGTGCCTCCACGCTCATCCTGCACGCGACTCCTATGGGTGCTGCGTGGATACTACGCGATACACAAGCCAGCGACTGCCTCACAACCTCAGCTCAGCATGCAACCCAGCCCAGCGCATAGATAGTGTCTGTCTGAGAGCGGTAATGTGGCCCAGTTTGTATTCGAATGCGATAGCTGCTGACTGGGGGGTGGAGCTTATCGACAGATGGACCCACGTTCCGTTTTATTTTATCGCTCGGACCAGCTGTTCAGAGGCATCCGTCACGCTTCCTCGTCAACACAAGCGGATACAGGGGGGGTTTGAGCCTGCACGATAGTAAAATGTGGAATGTTAGAACGGAGAAACCGGCATGAGATGATAAGTGGAAGATAGATTTGTGTGATGGTTCCCATCCCGCATGCAACGCAAATCTAGTGCACTGAGTTGGACAGGCCTGTTGCTTGGCCTTGCATGTAGTTTTGCCTTTTTTCTGACAGGCTGTTGGGATACAGACCGCAAAAACAGACGTGACTAAGCAGAAGCCTGATACCCCAGAAACCCGGGCCCCGTTGTACTCGGGCAACGCAGATGCAATGAGCTGTGGTCAAAACAATTCCACGTGACCGCTATCAGCTGGGCAGCGGAAGGCTTGATGCATTCTTTCCCTTCTCAACAGTGGCTGAGTTCTAGTACGGCTGGTGAATAAACGATAAGGAAGCTCATGAATGGGTTCAGTTATTTTTGTTGTCAAGTTGCCTGCAGTTGCAGAGCGAGTTGAAGAAAAATCGAAGAGACAAACCCTCTGGTAGCCATGTGTACTGAAGCGAACGTATTGGCAGCGGTTGTATTAAATATTTTTCCCCTAACAACACCTGCTGCTGAAGATTCATTGCACGGGCACGCCGCTTCCGTGTTGGGAAATTCAAAATGCAGCACCCCACCTTATGCCAACGCGGCCAACTCAATAGAGGAATAGACGACCAACACTAACGTTGAACCAAACTGTACAGCACAAAGCGAGAAAATGCATTAAGTGAGTTTAAAACCGAAATGTTTACCTCCAGAACAACAACAAACAATAGTTTGAATCGAAAAGATATCCACAAAGCTTTGAACGAATAACGACCCGTGGCAGTACTTTGTTGTCAAATCAGACGATCCGTAAACCTCGCGTAAATTACCCGATAGCGGTGGCGTTTCTTGAACCCGAGGACTATCAACAAAGCCAGTCGAAGCTGTGCTCATTGTTTTCAAGCTTCCCTGTCATATTGACAGATGACCTAAGCAGTTTTACAACGCGTGTGACTGTGTGCTACGACGTTTTTCACAAAGGTTTTTTACACGACTGCCGGTTGTTTCACAAAATTATTTATGTTTTTCGAGTGTCGTGGAAGTGCAAAATGATTTTTTTAAACAGAAAAGTAAACGTGTAAATGGGAAAATCTACAAAACCACTGGAAGCACGGTTTCCTGTCTGTGTGGCAGCCGGGAAATATGCATTCCCATCCTGACCCTCCGTGAACAGCAGGCAGTTGAATGATCACCAAGAACCGGCGTACATTCTTTCGGATTGTAACGGAACCGCTGGTTCGTGTTCGAATGTTTGCCAGTAAGGCGCAATCATCTCTGCGCAAACGCGCGAGCTTCCGGTTCTTGTCAGGCCGTCTCCCGGATCGCCTGGTAATGGTGCTTACGATGGTGTTGGCACCAGGCGCCGAAGAATCACGCCCGAGTTCCCGGTCAGCAGCAGCACGATGGATACCCTTCCGAGTATTCGTAATGCCATCAACGATCCCAACCAGTGCCGGCTCTGCATGCGTGTCTGCGAGGACAGTTTCCTGGAGCACATCTTTTCCGATGAGGAGTACAGCATCGCGCACCAGATATTCGAATGTACCTCGATACGGGTTCGTATGATTGCCCAGACCTATCAGTAGAAGTTCTATCACCCAGAAGTCAACAGGCTAAGCATGCCGTGCCTCTTCCGTCCGTAGGTCACGAAGCAGGATAACCTGACGAAGATCTGTAAAAATTGTGCCTCGTTGCTTTTCCTCACCACCGAGTTTCGGAATGCGTGCTTCAAGACAAACCGGCTGCTGATGGAGGACTTCGTTATCATGGAACTTGGCGATTGGGCTTCGGACGCTAACCGGCTGCTGCTGCGCGAATGTGAAAGCTTCATCGTGCGCCACCGAGAGCAGGTGGACTACGTGTACGCCAGTATCGTGACCGATAGCGATCCGTGTCTGGACGGTTCGCTCGAGCTGGGCACCGAGCTGTTTCGTGCAGAACGGAACTCGCCAGCACAGCGTGATTGTGGTGACGAGCCGGTTCGTCGTCTGGAAGCGGTGGCGCCGCTAGTGCCCGAGGAACCCGACCCGGAAATACTGATGGAGATTTCTAAATTCCTGGAAGAGCAAGCACCGGACCCGGAGCCAGCGAATTGCCATGGGCACGGTCACACTGAGACACGGTGCATCCTCTGCCGAAGCCTGAGCGAGCAAGGTAGTACGCTGACGCAAAGGCAGCTCGATACGCTTCGACTGCACAAGCTGACCGTCCCGAGTGTGGATTTTGCCGAGTGCTTTGTTTGCGAGCATTGCTGTCTGTTGCTGGATATCATGGAGAGCTTTCGGAAGATGTTTGTGGTCGCGCAAAGCACGGCACGGCACGGAGATGTGGACGTTCACGTGAAACCGTCCTTAGAAGGCTTACCGGCGCATGCAAAGGCACTGCTGCAAGTGATGAAACAGAAGCAAGAGGCTTACACGAGACACGAAAGCGTGGTCGAGCAGACGGTAACCGAAAGCGACAGGCCAGCCGATTCGTTGTCGCCGATCGAGAAGCGAAAATCTAAGCGCTCAAGCGAGCCCTGTAAGCGGGCAAAGGTTACGTGCCACATCTGTGGTAAGCAGTATGACAGCTGGCGGCTACAGACGCATCTCAACGAGCATGATAGTAAGTAGCTAGCTGGCCTGCGACCATATAGTCTTGGTTTAGTTATGGTTTAACGCATGATATCCCACTCCCTTTCTTGTTAGATGTTCGGCCGTACGTGTGTGACCAGGCGGGATGCACCAGCGCCTTCACCGGGCTTGTCTTTCTCAACCGGCACAAGAAGCTATGGCACACGGACTACTACTACGCGGTGTGTGGCGTATGTGGAAAACAGTGTAAAACACAAGGCATCTACCAGACGCACCTGTCATATCACGAAGAACCCAAACTGCCCTGTACCATCTGTGGTAAGCTGATGCGGAATAAGTAAGTCTCCGGAATGCCTTTTGTAGTTTGTTCGCATGATGCTAACGTGGTTATTTGCTTGGCTTTCTTCACTCCGTCTACAGGCGTGCCATCTGGAAACACATGAAAACGCACAGTAACGATCGGAAGCACGTGTGCACGGTTTGCAACAAGCGGTTCACGATCGCGTACACGCTGCGCGTGCACATGCGCATCCATACCAACGAGAAACCGTACCCGTGCGGTCAGTGCGACAAGCGATTTCAGTACAAGTGTCTGCTAAAATCGCACCACCGAAAGCACCACGAGGAGGCGCTGCGCATGGAATAGTGGTGATGATGATGACCGAGAAGAAAAGAAAACCATCTATAGTTTTGCATCTCGGGACTCCGAACCATCTACACGCAGTGAGGAATAAGGATGAAACTCCTGGAATTTATGTTCTATCCCACATATATGGTGGTTTACATGTGTATTGGCTCTGAAACATCTGAGTATTGGTGCCCTAGAAGAGACTAGTAGAGGTTGCGTTGAAAGAAAACCAGCTGAGATCGGTGTCCGTTACAGGCTGCCGATGTCGTTGAAGCGCTTCAACTTCTCGGGGAAGTTGTCCTTGAACAGAACCGGATCAGCCCGAAACTCTACCGTTCGCAGCGGCATCGTACCGTAGATGGCAGCGAATCGGTTGATGCAGGCTGACCGCTCGGTCATATGGTTCAGGTCGGCGGACAGCATCTCGTTGTTGGTGCACTCCGGGCACTTGAACTTCTTGCGC
The DNA here is from genome assembly GCF_943734745.1 of Anopheles darlingi. Lineage (NCBI taxonomy): Eukaryota > Metazoa > Arthropoda > Insecta > Diptera > Culicidae > Anopheles > Anopheles darlingi. Next base: position 8,879,679 of record NC_064873.1, read on the forward strand.
GGTGCCACCTTAATCGGCGGCTTACTGGTGATGTTGCTGACGAGGAAGTTCATGGCGATGTCCTCGCAGTTCATGTGTTCATCTACCCACTCCTTGATGTTTCCGGGCATCGCGTTCGTGTACAGATAGCTCCAGTACTTATGGTGGAAGGCGGCCCCGGTCAGCACCATCGAAATTTGGTTCGTCCACTCGGACTCGTATCGCCACCGACCGGTCTGGTTGTCCCAGACGTGCGTCCGGCTGGGGAAACCGACGATCCGGTCCGGGTACTCGCGCCACACCTCATATCCGAAGTCTAGCTCGTCCGCCGTCAGCATCACGATATCGTCATCGATCGTCAGTATCGCCTCGGTTTCAATCTCCTCGTACGGGTAAAACCGATTCGACAGCTTGTTCGCCGCGGTCTGGATGATCTTGAGCGGTTTACCGATCTTCGGAAAGAGCGACGGGTGCGGTGGCGCCTTCCGCTGGTTGTTCCACACGACCAGTATCTTCTGCAGCGACGGCACTGTGGCCAGCTTCTGGATCAGTATGTACAGGCTCTCTATGCGATCGTACGTGAGGATGACGGCGGTGAAACCCTGGGCCTTCGGGGCAATCAGCGGCAAAAAGAGCGGATTCTGCGTGGCTCCCACCTGTTCCGGCATCACGTTCCAGTGCCGGTAAGTTTGACTGAGGTGTGGAAAGACGCGATCGTTCAGCTGATCGAGTGCGGTCAGTACAATACGCTCCAGTGACACGAAGTAGCGCTCGTACACGTAGCGTACATGGGCCTGCAGCTCGCGTATCCGTTGGTCCGAGACACGCTTCAGCAGCGCCAGTACCGAGTGCAGCTGGCTTTCATACACACGCACCGACAACAGTTCCCAGTCGAGGATGTTGCTGAACGGCAGCACGAGATTATCGGCCACGATCACCGGTATGCAGCCGGTTGCCATCGCTTCGAGCAGGACCGGCTGAGCGAGCCGAACACCCCGAGCGATCAGACAGAACACTCCCGATTCGAGCACCGCCGGATACTCGTACTCATTGCCCTGCGGAAAGCTACACCGGATGTCCTTCTGGTGGTTGGTGTCGAGCAGCCGGGACGAATCGCCACCGAGGCTCATACCATCGAGCGATTCCGCGTCCGCCTTAGTCGTCGCGCTTGGGCAACGTTGGAGCAGCAGCAGCTCGGTCGGATAATCGTACGAGAGTTCCTGCAGAATGCGGTACTGACGTGGAAAGATATTCGTCTGGGACGACACGAGCAGCACGGTACGCTCCCTGCTGCTGCTCCGATCCGGCTGGTAGTGCTCGAGAGCCGCACTGTACATCGGTATGGGCAGATCGAAATCGGGCCGATACGTCCAGCTATCGAAGCCAGCCCCGAGTATCATGGCACGATCGGTATTCACGTTTAGCACCGTGCTATAATCCGGTTTGCTACCGGCGATGAAGTTAAACAACAAATGGTTCTCGCCATTCTCCCAGCTGCAAGAAAAGTGGTTGGATACCAAAAAGGAACGATAAGCGCGAGGCCCCCGAATCGTTGAGGCACACGTGAGGCAACACTTACTATGGCAACGAGGCAAGCGCTTTGCCGACGAGATTCGTGTCGATGCGGTTCTGGTTGAGAGTGTCAATCGTCGGTAGGAAGAGACAGGCCTCGTTCGGGTTCGACGTGTAGTAGGGACTGCCAACGACGGTCTTGACGATGTGATAGAATTCACGGGACAACTGATAAGCCGGCTGCTTGCTGTCCGCGTCGACGTATTCCTTCAGCGGGTACACGTAGATGAGGATGCGTTCCTGCTCCCCGTCCGTGCCCACTGGGGACCGTTGCCCGCACCGGTACACATTGAAGCAGTCCCAGTACGAGCAGTTTCGGTTGCGTGCCCGTGCCAGCTCTGCATCCTTGTCCAGTACCATCTGCGGGATGTCGGTCAGCTCGAGGGACAGCTGCTCGGTTGTGGCATTCTGGTGCGCGCCCTGGCCATACCAGAGGGCAAGCAAGCCGAGCACTAGCAGCAGAATTACCACGTACCGATTCACGTCCAGCTTCGGTACGGTGGTCGCTTTAATAGCACTGTACTTGATTGGTAAAGTCATCACTAGCAGTATTCTTCCGAATACACACAGCTTCACATCATGTCGTAATCTTGTTCGCAAAGTTTATCCTACTCGAAGGCTAGCCATAGCAAACATCGTCAGAGACGCGCGCGGAATCTTAAACAGAAACATACACAAACACACATACAAAATCAACTGATACAGCATTCCCCTTCGAGTTCAACAGTCGAGCAAAAGGGTAAAATTCGACCAAACAGAGCGGTAACATTCGAGTTAGAAAAGCGGAACGCGAAGGGTATAGCTGGTTAAGGCCCCGACAAACCGGATGCGATATATTAGATACACTGGTAAAAGAGTAGCAACTAACTGGCTGGGTACTACTAGTGAACCATTTAATATGACTCATTTCTAGGACAAATTCTGTTCGTGACCAGGGAATCACACTAGACACTTGTTATTAGGTATCCGTTCTCTTGCGCAACGCCGCCTTACCACATCGGCCTTTTTTGTCCATAATGTTCTATGTTCCAAAGCTAATGCTCCCAAGTTGCTTTCTTTGTTCAAATTTACGGCTAATGAACGGACCAGAGCAGGGCCGCTTTAACGGATCATACACATCCTCCGACGGTAAAACGCATTAATCCCATCTTGGAATTGTGTATGCGTTATAATAAACTATCAATCTAGAAGCGGTAGTGATTTGGGACTCAGGATAGGATTAAGCATAACTTTACGTTGACCATAAGATGATAATAAATAAAATAAATAAAAAAAATAAATAAATTTTGGGCATTTCATTTTATTTTGAGAAATCAACAGATATGCGAGCAATGGTTATGGTTTGTGTTTAAAAACCGCTTAAGCTTAAGTAATTACTGTTCTTGAATGTCTACAGCAAAAGCAATAACTATTAGTAGGCGAAGGAGGTGAAGTGATCCAGTGTAGTGTACAGTAACGCCATCTATCGCTAAATGCTGCGACCTTTTGCTCAAACTGAGCTACTCGTCGTGTTGCCATCACGTCGAAAACTATCGCTCTACGTGTATAAGTTTAACTGCATTTGCCAACGCTTTCTTTCCATATCGTGGAGCAGGCTGTGCGCAATTGTTGAGACATTGTAAAACAGTTTATGTGAATGATCCTCATCATGTTTAATGAAGAACAGGTTATGGTGAGCAAATAGGAATAGGTAATAAACGGCGCTGTAAGTCTCAAGAAAACAGCAGGAAAACCACTTAACTAACGAACTGGGAAACCACATTAAGGGGGGGAAGCCTGGTCGATCAAGCTGTATCAGTATTGCCAGTGTTTTTTTTTATGGAATAGATCAGTGTAATTCATTTGCCACAACATTCTATTGATTGTGTGATGCCGATCTAATTCAATTACATTCAATTCGTTATTTTTCAACCAGAAGAGAATGGGGATTCCGATCCATCCTCAACAATAAGCTAGCACATTGAGTAAACCGAAACGAGCTAAATTTAGTGCCTAAGGCTGTGCTCACCTTGAGATAACCGTAACTTCGGTAACAAAAAAAATCAATCGAATGAATTCATAACGGGAAAGACGTTCAGCCACACCAAGGCAGACCGTGTAGCATGGCGGCGAGGGTTCGGTTGTATTACTTTCCCCTTTTTTTATTAACTGTGTCGAACATGTGTCGAATCCATCCACTTTTTAAGCAGGGCGTTCTTCTGCACCGAATGCATATTGTTGCAAATGGAGTCGTTAAATGGTTTAAACCCTTTCAAATGGGTCGGAAAATATTTGTGTGGTCGCTCTTCAGATTGCACCAATCTGCTTCTATTGTCGTTAGTTTCATCCATTCCAATCGGAGCGAAACAAAATGGTTCCAATTATTCGACTGTTGGTGCTAGTACTACCTTTCCAAAGGCTTAATGCCATAACAAACAGAACTAAGCATCTCTAGCTCTACTGATCTCTACTTACATTGTTCTGGTATCGCCGTGCCTAAGTCCCACCGTTTGGACAGTAAAAGTACTAGATAGCGATTGATTAAATTTCTTTTCTTTTTTTAAATATTTTAAAGCTCGCTATGGTAGTAGGAGTGGAACGACTGTCTTTAGTTGTTATGATCTATCAAAGCTAGTCAAAGTATTTCTCCTACACTTTCACAAATATAAGCCCGGTTTAAATGAAAGCTAACATCACCAAGCATACATATTTAATCTACAATCTTCAACGAATATATTAGGCTTTTGAAAACATACACAGTCACACGTTAGACGGCTGATTCTATGTTTCTGTTAGTGGTACAACCAAGTATAAGAAAAAAAAATGCTTAACATTCCTAACAATAATATAATTCCTACCAAAAAGTTATATACAAGGATAATAATCCTCTTCGAACGAAACAGTGAATGCCGACTTGCAATAGTTGAATAGATTGCATTGTAGACTGTGAAACTGACTGATAATACTTTCCCCGTGCGGTACGGATGACTCCAGGTGGAGAAATCCTTCTATCAATGTGAACTACGCTACAGGACAAAAACCAGGACATTGGATTCCGATCTGTTAGCAGCTATACATATACAGCTCTACTACCATGGCGTCATTCTGGGAACACTGTGCCTGTTCTGTGTGCCAAGAACAAGAAGACAAATCGTGCCCCCAATCGCCGCCCAGCCCAATTCCAACCACCACACCACAGACCCGACACCACACCAGATCAGAGACAAAGGAAAGGCCTGGTCGCGTCGCCCACCCGTTCTGTGGGCTTCGAAAGTTTGTAATTGTTCGTGGCTAGGAAGGGGAAAGAGGGGAGAGAGAGAGAGAGGTGGAAGGTTTAGCCTGGGCTGACCTGGGCTGACGGAATTCATAATTCGAAACGCTCGTCCTGGTCGCCGTCGCTGCTGCTGCTGCTAGCCCTGGCCTGCTGGCTAGGCCAACCGAAAACCGATGGCAACTCAAATCAAGCGCATTTCAAGCACCGTCGCCCCGTGACACTCTAGCAGCAGCAGCAGCAGCAGCAGGCCCATCACTTCCGCCGCTCTGCCTCTGGTATTCTCGAGTTTGTACAAAGCGTAACAAAACCAGCCACTCGCCAGTTTGCACAGGTCCTGGTCCATCCTGCCTGTTCACCCTGGCCCGGTGCCTGCTGCCACACAACTGAGCGGTGGGTGGGTGGCTGGGTGGGTGGTCGGTGGTAAGCCATATTTTAAATTTATTAAACTTTGATCTACTCAGTGTTTTTGGCTCGTTTGCAAATGCGAGCAACAAAAGAGCCGAGGAAACGAACAACGCAGCGGCGGTGGCGGTGAAGGTTTGACAAGCGGGAAAAGATGGTGGAGGGAGCGTTGCGTTGCACTCCCTCCTTCCCTCCAGGTCCTTGCCGGTAAAATTGAATCTTTGAGTCGCTGGCTGCAACTGCAACTACCGCTATTATGTACCGGTGCTTACCGGTTGACGTTCGCTGTCACGTTCATCATGCACGTATATATACAATTGCCATTGGGGATTGGGGACGTTGGAAGGGGGGTTAGTTGCATTTACCGGAGAACACCACAACACCGCAGGACCCAGTAGTCCCAGCTATGTATGTACTGCAACAGTGCACCAAACACGGATGCACAATGTAACCCCCGCCCTGCTACCCCTCTTTCTCCTTGTTATCCTGCTGCCTGATTACGCTTTTTGAGTGTTTTTTTTTGTTTTTAGATCGGAATTCCTCACTTTCCTCACGCGAAGGGAGCGACGAGGCGATAGAGAGTACCACACAGCACAAACCCGGAGCTGGAAACATTCCTGGAGCGGGCGCTGTTCGCTGATTCGCGACCGGGGCCACTGTTTCCACATACCGTGGGGCGCATGTGCGGTCGAACCATCGAATCACCACGCGCGGCACAATCGGAACGAACCAACCGGCATCGGGTTTCGGTTTCGGGCTCTCGGGTACGTGGCCACGTACAGCCACTAAATGGGTGTTGCCTGGTCCGTGGTCCCATATCTCACGCTTTGTGTGCGTGTGTGCGTGTGTGTGTGTGTGTGTGTGGTTCCGATATAAATATATATATATGCATGCTAGTGGCGGTGACTAGGGCGCTTCGCGCGCACTAGTACCATATGCACCAGGCGGTGTCCCGTTGGTTACGAAGCGTTCGGACCACCGACCACCACCGGAACCGCTGCCGAGGATGTGTTTGAAAGGAGGAGCTACGTCCGACCGACCGACCGACCGACCGACCGACCGAGCAGCTAGTGTAAAGCCAGTCGGATCGCCATGGTCTGGGATCGGGCGTCCAACACCATGACCCTAGCGATCCAACCAACGAAAATGAAGCTTGAAGAATTTTCTGGATTTCCCGAAGGCCCCCCACCCCACACACCCCCTTCTCCCTGGGTAACTATTTCTTGGACCCGTTACAGCCGTAGGCGGGAGGGAGTGGGGGGATGGAGGTAGGGTTTAGGAGAGAGAAGGGAAGCTAGTGCAAATTGCTGGCGCAACAAAGGAATTTTGTTAAGGAAAAGCCTTGGGAAAGGCCAAAAGCCGGATGTGTCAAACATGGATGGCAGCCTTTTAACGTTTTTTTTTGTTCTCGAGCATTCGAACGATTAGGAATGGCTCGCTAGTAAGGGGCTAGGGTACTTAGAAAGTAAGTGCGTAGCTGGAAAACGCCAACGAGAACGGGTCCTATACGTTCGATAAACGGTAAGAAATCGAGTGGCCCTCTTTTAAGATTGGCAATTCATTTGAAGAAGATGAATAGGTCTTGCATCACTGATCTCCTGAACCCCCGGGCTTCTGGTTTACCCTCAAATCGCAATGCCTTCGCGCCTAATTCGAAGCTTCGAATGCAAATGTGTTGTCGGTGAAGCGGGTCCAACTCTCCATTGCGCCCAAAGGAGGTCCAACAAATTCCCATCGACTACTGTGAACGAAGGGCATCCGATCAATATTAGTTTTAGGGCGCAAAGGATGTCAAACCAATCCAGAACATCTTGTTTGTAGCCAAATGTATTATTTGATTTCTGACTCGGTGCGATACTTCTCAAGGGGGCGCTGGGAGGTCCTAACATCATTTCTGGTCTGCAAAAGGGGCTTATATTTGAGACGCTTTTTCTTTAACCTGACAACACCATGGGGCTTTGTGGTTTTGTTCTGGCAAATGGTATATTTAACCCTAAACTGTTGAAAACTACTTAGTTCATGTTGTCAGGAAAACGTATGAGAAAATTGCAATTATGGCATCAGTTCCTGTGAGGCGTGTCTGTGAAAATATCTAGACATTTTACGGTGCCCATCGTTCCCTTCGTGCTCGACGATATTTGAGATGTATGAATCGCCACTCTACTGCTCGATGATAAATATTTGTTAAGCCAGTACAGTTTTTGTGAATTTGATAATTTTTTAAATTTTGACAGCAGTTTGATGTTTGGAAAAGTGGCGGTGAATGTTGCTGTTTATGCTGAATGAAGTGAGTTTAATATAACTGTTTTAAAAAAGATAGTGCTAATTTTTACACTCGACCCGACCATTCGACAGGTTGATTGTTCAAAAGTTCGAAAAGATCGTTTCAAAAGTTTAGATGTTACAATAGTCACCGGCTTTGAAAACGTTGGTTTATGCGCACACCGTTTCAACGTTGCGAGATATACTAAGCACTGCGTGAGGTGTAAATGTATTTTTTTAATTGAATTTGTTTGTTACATGTTTTTTGTAACAAAGCATCTATTAAAACGCTGTGTAAAAGTTGAATGAAATAATTAAAGCAATATTGACAAAGATGTAGTGATATTTGTAGCATACATGGCTCAACGCATGTCCCAAATCTGAAGGGAGTTTCTCTAAACCACCGTTTTCGAAATGTCAATGTCAATCGCAGCATCCAAAATTTGAAATCGAGTCTTGTTAAAAACTAAACACTTTGTCTCTATCGTATTTCTTAGGTACGCCCACGCCCAGTTTTCCATTCAAATTTATTTGCTACTTTATTTATCAAAACTATTTGTTAATTAGAGAACATAACCCAACCTCAGATTCCATTGAGTTTCTAAAGTTATAAGTATAGACATAGATATTTAACACCACGAATAGCATTGATCATTGTTGGCCGTTACGCCACGAGGAAAGTTTATCCTATCGCTAAATATGTTCACCTTTCGCATCGCTTTGGTTGCTAGAGCTACGTCATATTCATGTTGTTGCAAAATCGTAAAAGTCATTACTTGTTTTTCTAGTTAATGCTACAAAAAATGATAAATTGTAATCTGAAGAAAACGTCGACATGGGTAATGAGAAAAACTTGATCTTGTACAACAAAAGAACACATATTTTTACATATCAGATTGGTCGAGCATCGCAGCTTCCAGATGATCAGTGTGTAAAATGTGCAATTTTGCAGTGTCTCTCCGGAGTTGACGCGATGCAACTGTACTTATTACATATACATATGCTTTTCAAATTACGTCCTAATATTTTGGACAATCAGAAAATAAAAGTCTGACGGTTTCATCTCCACTAGAATGAGCCTTTGGCCATCGAAATAACGTAAAATCCTCCGTTAGCACTTGCTCGCTGCATTTGTATTTCCAATGCCTTGCATCACAGTTAGCATTAGTAGCCATATATGCATATGCTATGAATTCATTGCCGAATATGACCGAAGTGGTGGAAGGGTTTGGAACTTACGGAGTTCTATCACTATCGGCTGATATAGCCTTGGCGGATATGGAAATATGGTGTTGAATGTTTGTAATATGTAAATGTTTGCTTGAAATGCAAAAGACGATTAGCCATAATCTAGAAAGAATAGAATTCTCAATCTAGCCAAGATAGATCAAATGTAATTATACAGATAGACCCCGTTGGAAGAAATGTCACATGCAGTCCAAATTGTTTGCGGGTGTCTGACTCCCCACTCGAAGAGGTAAGACAAATGGCAGTCGATCGATTTGTCCCTTTCAAAAGATCTTCAATTTACGTCCACAAACAGCTGTTTAGTAGTGGTATGAAAATAATTGGCTATGAAGACACCGTTAGAAGCTCATCATTTGTTATGTTAGTCATCGTCCGCAGCAGCAAGCGCAGCCGTTTTAACGCCAGGGCGCCAGGCTCTCTACTACTCGCAATGGTGGAGTGATGGATTGGTAACTATATTGGTCGATGTGCACTCACCGCACTGAGCACACGCTGGCACGCACCAACCATCATCACAGTCCTTGCGAGCGACCGCGAGAAGGAGAAACGGGCAGAGAGTCAAATGGAGAGTGTGTGTGTGTGTGTGTGAGAAAGAAAGAGAGAGAGAAAGAAAGAAAGAGCGCATCGTGCATGAGATCCCGATTATACCATCGTGCTATTTTCGTGTGTATGTGTGCATGTTTGTGTGTATGTGCGTGTGCATACACCATCCAACACTCCCCCCCACCACACCTTCCATTCCCCCCCCCCCCCCCTCTACTCCCTATTTGTCTTCTCCTTACCATCACTGTCGTCCTATCGTTGGCATCCGTTCAAAACCAAAAAAATACAGGCACACGCACGTATGCACACGTACAATTATACACACACACACACCTAAACCTTCACCAAAATACATTTACATATTTATTAAAATTCTTAAATGTACATGTACATAAATATGTATGTATGTATTAAGCACAGCTGCCTAACCAAATTTCCCACATACGCACACAAATACACACAAACATACATTTTCATATACATATAGATATGCATATGTACGGATACACAAATATGCTCGCATGTGCTGCGCACGTTTGGTTGGTTGGTTGGTTGGTTGGTGCGGCCTCACGCCGAAATCCATTGTCAAGGTCATGTCTGACCTAGTTCCCGAAGTGAGGGTGTCTGCCGTCGCCGAAGCCGCCCGCCGAGCCGAGGTGATGGTGGATGGGTGGCCGTCGCCGTCGTCCTGGTCGCCGCCGCCGCCGCCGCCGCCGCCGCCACCGCCGCCGCTACCACCGTCGTCGTCGGCGTCTCGGGGACTGGCGCAATGACGCAATGCATCACTAGTGTGTGTGTGTGAGTGTGCGTTGAGCGAGCGGGGAGGTCCTGCGTGGAGTGGAGTGGAGTGGAGTGAAGTTTGTAAAGGGGGGGGGGGGGGGAGTGGCATTGTTGGCCTGAGCCACGGCATTTCCTAGCAACCCAAATGCAACTGCAGCATTCGGTACTCGGGAATTCGGGTTGAGTTTCGTCGGGAACTTTCGGTCACCGACGAGTGTCACTTCCCCTATCCGGACTGTTCGAGTATTGGTGCGGCTTGCGGTAGGTCCCTTGAGTGCTGCTAGGATCGTCTGAGATCCTTTTAGCCTTTCCAGCAGTAGGTGTCACTCACGAGTGCAGCTTGAGCCCCGGTATAACACTTGATGGAAAGGGGTTTTGATACGCGGGGAGTCTCCGCGTGCTGGTTGTGGAATGGTTTTGTTTTTTTTTGTTTTAGGAACCGAACAGAACCTGAATGGGGTGGGGGGGGTACCTAGCATATAGCCACACCACTATGGGCAGCAGCAGCAGCAGGAGCCGTATATCTACATCTGCCAGTTTTCTCAAACTCTATTGTAATGAGAAAGGATTTCAATCAGAGCAAAAGATGGTAAATCCAAAAACAATACATAGAGACATATAGTGACAAAACACACAACATGCTAGGACATTTCTGTCCGACTCACGTAGAAAACTGCCAGGTGGCAAAAGTGGCCACACGCCGCACAAATAATAAACTGTCAGTAGGGCGAAATATAACACATTTACATAGTTTTTGTTTTCTCCGTTTTTTTTTTCTCTCTCTTCTAACACAAAGCTTTTTCATTTAATTTAAACACCTTTTTCGTTTCCTTTTGAGAGCACTCCTCAGGAGGATCAATATGCAGGCGCTGGTAGACCTGGTAGAAGGCCTGGCACTTGACCACAAGATGGCATAACTGAGAACGGAGGTTTAGCCGCAAAACCACGATTCCAGAAGCATCGAGCCGTATGGGTATGGCTTTTGGGTCGTTGTTCTAGCTGAATAGTGAATTTTCTTCTGCATTCAGACTCAGCACAAGACACTACTGCCACTGATAGCACACTTGTACTCGACAGCATCCATGGCGTTGCTGGATTCTGAACTCAACCGAACCTTCACACTAACGTTTATAGGGGACTTCCCCGTTGGTGTTTTGTAGTTTTTTGTTTTCAAACAAAAGATGCTGGTGATGGTTTTGATTTTGCGGCTACGATGCGATATCACCGATTGAGTTCTAAACACACATATTTCCCTTGATTCTCGTCAAGCGCCGACAAAAGGAGTAACGCAGCCTTTTTGGTGCCTTCAGTGTTTCGTTTATTTTTTATTTTTAAAACATATATAAAAACGGGCTTTCAGTACTCCTTAATGCCCTTTAATGTATATCCTCGTTCCGCCAGGTTCAGGTCTTGCACTGCATTGTTCGCACTTTTCACGCAGCGAGATTCAACCCCAGGTAGATTAGCTCCGTGTCTACGGACAGATTATCGGGCAAGTAAAATGATTGAATTCGTGACAATCGTGCCTGGTTGGTATGGTTTTCTGCACGGGTTGTCATTTCCGTCTTTGGTATCATAAACTAAGCGCCCGCACAACCAAAAGTTAGAAGCCAAGCGTAGTAAGAAAAACTCAGAAAAAATACAAATAGTTTTGGTAATAGTTCAGTTGCTTTATTGCACCACATGTTTTACATCTTCAGCAATCGGGTTTTAAGCGAACTTCAACCGCGTACTGTTGACATAAACATGCTTGGTAGATTCTATACCATTTGTGAAACATATCGTAATATGTTTAAAGCTATCCCTAGGCCAGCAAGTGCGCACAACAATTCGTTGCAGGTGTGGTTTTAGGATTACCAGCAGCAGCAGCAGTGTTTAACAATGATACCGCACGAATTAACAAACCATTTCTCAGCAAGCCCGCATCGTATCTTTTGCAAACTCATCCACTCCTCAATTTGAAAACAAAGCAAAAGCATCACATTTATTAATTAATACTATCCAGAAGCCAGGAAAATGCTTGGGTTTTTAAGCAACCGAGCTCGAAATCATCGCAAAAAAACTGCTGCTGCTGCTGCAGCTAAAGAACAGGTTCGAACACACGCACACATACACACACACACACACACCCACCCACGCATATGCCACCGTAAAGCGACATATTACAAAAGTAGTATAAAAATGACGTAAACTAGTGTGTGCGTGCGTGTGTGTGTGTGTGTGTGTGTGTGTGTGAATGTATACTATTAGTAGCGGCGGAAGGGGATGTCCTAGTCCTGTGTGTAAATGGGCACTGGCTAAATACTGTGCTTTGATGAGCACCGTTCGAGCAAATGGTTACCAACTTTACACAACGTACCTATACTATTTACACCATGTGCAGTGTATATATAAGCGAACTGTACGGTATGTACAACCCCCAAACCCTATTCTACATAAACGAAACTGATGCTTGACCAACTGTATGTATGTATTGAAGGAGGGAAAGTGTTTGGCGGGGTGTGGGAGGGTAATGGTCGAATACAAACGCAGCATTCTGCATGCAGCACCAACAACCACCTTGAGAGGCTCCAATTTTGGTCGTACGGTCGGAGTGAGGGGGTGCATGAGAGCAGCAGCCGATGACTGCTATGTGCCCGCGAGAGCTAAAGTCCGTCCGAGAGCCAAAACCCGATCCTGCCCCCGCCCAGACAGCGACGAACGCACTCCCAAAAGGGTTCACCAAAGCAGCCCACCCACTATTTACTACCTTTACCTCCCCCCCCTCCACCCTCTGGTGGTGGTGATGGTGCTGGTGCTGGTACCACTGTTGGTTAGTGTAAATCAACTACTGACTACTACTGGTACTACTCCAGCAGCACTGCTGCACTCCGATTGGCCGCGATCGCTGAGCAAACTGCTCTCAACACACACAGCAGGGTAGCTATGTATCCAAGGTACATGGATTGCTGTATTTACAACCTCCTCCCCCGTCCCGCAGGTACATGAACACAGGTTGCTGCACTGGCTGGCACGACTTGCAGTGCGGTTGGTGCACCATGTACCAGGTTACCAGCTTCGGAGGTTTGGCCCGGCCCGGAGAAGATCGCTCCGGGGGGGGGGGGGGGGGGGGGGTTTGTTGCGTTCTTGGACCGGATGGGAAAGGGCGGTGTAATGTAATTTATGCTGTAGCCATGTAGTCATCTTTCGCTCGCTCTCTCTCTCTCTCTCTCTCTCTCTCTCTCTCTCTCTCTCTCTCTCTCTCTCGCTCTTTCACTCCCTAGATACTACGCTCATACCTAGTCCTGTGTGTAAATAACTACCAGATGGGCCTGAAAAGTGACAAAAGAAAACACCAAAAGTGAGGTTATGTGACATATAACAAGCGCGCTGGCCCGGCCCGGCCCGACCTGGCCTTGTGTGCCGCATATATAATATACACAGCAGCAGCTACTATTTACACACCCCGAAAGAGTCGCGACCGCTCGGCCGGTCGGTCGGTCGGTCGGTCGCGCGCGCCTATGTTCGGCTGTTCCGCCTCCTATGTATGTTCGGCAACGGCCGAGGAACGCGCCGCGCGCGCTAGAGTTCGCCACCGTCACCGGCTGTGTGTAGCTATGTAAGCGCGCACGCCCGGTTTCGGTCAAATCCTATGACATAACCATGGCTGGCACCATTTACTTGTAATGGCCAGCGACAAGAACGACGACGACGATGATGCATTTACGAACCAGTGTGGTCGTTGCTATGTGCAGCGGGCTAGCGGGAACTTCACACCGGGTTTTTGACATGTACACAACCGCACACACACACACACACACACGCGCGCACGCACGCACGCACGGTCGTCACGGTGCTGTCGTTGAAATCCTTTGTTCCCGTGACCACCTCTTGTGACCGACCGATGTTGCACACCATGTACGGAATGCTCGCGCGTGCGTGTGTGTGTGTGTGTACATGGTCCTGGAAATCCGTTATTTACTGGTTGGTCTGGTTGGCATTACATGGCCGATATGTTACCAGCTTTTGGGATTTTTGGGGGGGGGGTTGATGATGCAACCCCTGGTGTGCAGCAGATGCGTGCAGCCATCATGCTCAGATATAAACTCCCCTTTTACCTGGAAAAGATGCAACGAAGGAAGCAAAGCCATCGTAAACCTCACTCTTTCCTTAATTTCGCTTCGCTTTCTCTCTCTCTCTCTCTCTCTCTCTCTTCCTCTCTTTGTCTCATGCACTATTTATCTTTCTTCTCACGCTGATCCCACATCAGTACATAGCGCCCTGGGCACTAGGTATAATGCATCATCCAGCACGGACACGAACATCCGAAACCATGTATTAAATGGAGTTAACGTTGCAGCAGCAGCTCTGGCTCCGGATTCACCGCTTCTGCAAGAAACGGGGAACCGCAAACATAAGAGACCGAAGGCGCGCATATATTTGCAAACAGCGCGACAGGAGCGCGATAGCGGATGCGTTTATGTTGCGCGCGCGTTCGTTCGTCGTCACCTATGTTAACTGCCCCCCCTCCCCCAAAAAAGGCCGACGTTCGCGCGTTCTTTGTTCTCGACGCACATAAATCGGGGCTTTTCACTCGCTGCAGTTTGTAAGCGCATAATTTTGCGAGTCGAACCCGTCGTGCCCGCTGCCTATGTAACTTCGGGCCCCGGTTTGTGCGTTGGGCTTTTCTGCTGGCTTCGTGTGTGTGTGTGTGTGTGTGTGTGTGTGTGTGTGTGTATGTGTGTGGCTGTTGGTGGCCGCGGAGGAGCTGAGGAGGAGAAGAGATCGGCACTTTGTGCAGTGTGTTCCAGCAGCTTTATATTTAACTCAAAACCCCAAAAACCGTTCTTGAGCGGATTTTCCGAGGCTTTTCCGGTTCCGCCATTCCACCTGCACCACCTTCCTAGGGGATTGTTTCGAGGTGGTTGGGGGGGGGGGAGGGGGTGCGTAGGGATTTCGTTTTTGATTTCTTGATTTTTTTTTGTGCGAACTCCTCCATCTCATCTTCATCTTCCTCTTACTGTTTTCTCGTTTCGCTCGATTCGAATGCCATCGTAGGCGTTGTTAGCATCACAACTTCGCTCTATCGCCTCTTGGTGTTTGGTTTAGCTTCAGGATCACGCGATCGGATTCCGGGTTCGAAGACAGGCCCCGAACTAGCCTCTAGGATGTTGGGATGCGTTTCGAGCCAGTGATTTCGAGGTTGGTATTCCACTTCCCAGCCCCAGAAAGTGTTATGCGCATCCAAATGCATGACGCATCGATGCAGAATTGCCGCGGAACGAAACGAATCTTTACGTATTCGAGTTGGACTGAATGGCCACGGTGGGTGGGCTAGCTGCGACCCTTAGGCTGATCGCTTCGGTGGTCTTCGCACAAGCTACCAGGCGCCTCCACTGCACCCTTGCGTGAGGTGCGCACTACGCGCACCCATTGCACCATGCATTTGACCTAGCATCTTGAGGAGCAAACATAATTCCTTTTTATGGTTGCTTCTTAGTTGTCGAGCTGAACGCGTAAAAGAAACATTCCACTAACTGGTGGATGTAGCGATGAGGGGATGTTCATCCCCTTGCATCCCTGCTTTTTGTTTAGCTGGTTTGCAAATGTCTCTCTCTCTCTCTCTCTCTCTCTCTCTCTCTCTCTCTCTCTGTCTCTCTCTCTCTCTCTCTCTCTCTCTCTCTCTCTCTCTCTCTCTCTCTCTCTCTCTCCGTCTGCTAGCAATATTCCCTAGTTAGAACCGGCGTTTGGTGTCAGAATCCTGTCCCGGGAAATGCTTCTTTGTGTGAAAAAATTATCAAACGCAATGTGGGGTCTGTATGTGTGTGTGTGTGTGTGTGTGTGTGTGTGTGTGTGTGTGTGTGTGTGTGTGTGTGTGTGTGTGTGTGTGTTACAGGGGAAAAAAATCTCCACCATCCTACCAACCTCCAAAGCCCCTCGCATCCTTGTAGCGGCGTCCAGAGGGTTTTGACACCCCCGAACGTCGGATGAAACGTGATCTTCTATCCGGCCAATTACGTTCGTGACCTGCATACACGATCGATCCAGTCCATGTTCCAGGCTGCCATGTTGAAACCATATTGTCACCCTTCTCTTCCTCTTTTCCCTCTTTTCCTTCGCTTCCATTCCGGTGGTCTTTTTGCGTCTTTCAGTTGGTCTTTTCCTTCTTTGTCTTCTCACTATCATCTCTCATTTTCAATTTCTCCGTTGCTCCGTGGCAGGGATGGAGGGAAGGATTAGGAGGACGGTGGTGAGGAGATTCATCCTACCCCACTCCAGGATGCTCCCCCAATCGATGAATCCGGTTTTGATTGGAATGCATTTGTTCGATTCCTTGGCTTCAATTGTTGGGCTGCCCTCGAGCAAAAACACACACACACATACACAGATACACACATACACAGATGCACATCAACAACAACACAAAGATCGCTGTAAGCTAATTCGATTAAAGTGATGATGCTTTTATTGCTTACCCTCCGGTCATTTTGTTCGGACAGTTGTCCGATTCGCGCGATGGAGTTTCATCCCCTATTCCCCTCACCCTTCTCCCCCTCCACACTCCCTCCTTTCCACCCTTCCTTTCTTTCACCCTCCCTCCCTCCATTCTCTTTGCGCGGTGGATTCGTGCAGCAACCGTTCGGATTCAGATTATGATGTTTGCATAGCACACCCTCAACCCCACCCCCCTCTTTCCCATCCCCTATTTTTCCTCCTGCTCCTGCTTCTCCTGCTGCCCGGTCCAGGACGACCAGCATGGGTGGCCATGGATTATGCGAGTGTGTATGTGTGTGTGTGTGTTTCTGTCCTGCAGCTAAACAAGATACATCATTGGTAACTCAATTACCGACCTGTCACTTGCAGCTCAATTCAAAGGCTTCGGAGCACCGGACCACCGGTATCGCAACCAACCACCCTTCCCATCCCTCCTCTTTATCTGTCTCTTTCTCTGTCTCTCTCTCTCTCTCTCTCTCTCCCTCTACGCGCAAATCGACTAACGAGGACGCCAGACCCTCGCTTTCGATCTCGCTCCCTTCCTCGCCCCATTTCCATTTCATATTTTGTGACATTTTCGTCGCGCAAATCTGTATCTGTGTGTGTGTGTACATGTATGTGTTTGTCTTTCTCCCTCTTTCTCTCTTTCTCTCTGTCATTCGCTTTCCGGTCAGCTTCGAGTTTAGCTCCAGCCTCCGGAATCTTTTGAAGGTTGCTGCTGCTGCTGCTGCTGCTGCAGCGATATGTTAGGTGCTGGGAGTCCGCTCTGAAAGGCGAACTGAAATGTCACCGGCACTAGCTTCGGGCCCTGCGGCTTTACCCCCCCCCCCCCCCCCCGCGTGACCCGCTCTTCAATCTTCCCTCCGTTCCCGTTCCGTTCGCTAATTGCAGCTGGCTTCCTAGCTTCTTGGGCCTATTTGGATTCATGACCCATGAGGATGAGACGTCGCAATCTCCCATCCCCCTCGCCCATTCCTCATGCTGCTGCCAACTTTCCGCGGTATCCCGTTTGGCCGGGTTGCGGGCCATTGACAATCGGACAAGTCGGGAGAAGGTCCCAACGGGAGTTCTTTTCTTATGCCGATGTGCCGACGAAAGACGCGAGGGCGCTTCCAACCCCCCAAGTGCACCAGGGATGTTGAGCAGCCGCCACCCTCCACTCCCTCCACCCCAAAAACCCAAAACTAACCCCCAAAAAAACCGACCACAAGTAGCGGTGGGCGGGGGGTAATTAAGATTTTCTCGGCCAAGACGTACCGAGAGGCGTTCTGGGGGTGCACTTTTCGTGCTGGTTTTTCCAACAGGAAGGGATGCTGCGACAGTCGACCGCCCGCCCGCCCGCAAATTCCCGGTGTGGTGCCCTCCGGACGGATCAAAATTCATCATTCGGGTTCGTCTCTCGTTCTCTCTCTGTCTCCGGTCGCTCCGGGCGAGTCCAGTCCATGGAGACGAAGAAGAAAATTGCCCCGTGCTGCCGAGAATCGAGAGTATGTAAACGTGTCTGGTGGGTGGGTGGGCGAAGAAATATGTAAAGCTGGTGCTGCTGCCCCTATTATGTGCGGCCGCATGGTGGGCGCAGATCGAGTCGAGTCGAGGCCGGCCAAGTTACATACACAGTCGAAACGCTTCGTATTACATGGTGGTGGTGGTAGGGCGTGGGACCAGGAAAGGGGCAAGTGGGATCCCCGGTGAGAGACCTTTTGGGGGCGATATAGCCACTCAGAGCAGCACAGCCAACGTGCCAGCTTGGTGGTCTGCCGTTGTGTGTGTGTATGTGTGTGTTAATAGGTTGGCAGAGGGTGGGGGTGGAGGTTGGCAATCGTAGACTTACAGCCCGTCGGCCACAAGCACACCACACACCAGAAGCCACAGGTTCACCGAGGTAATTCCTTATCCGAGAAACAGAAAGAGAGAGAGAGAGACTGAGAAAGAGAGAGAGAGTGAGAGAGAGAGAGAGAGAGAAAGAGAGAGAAAAAGAAAGAGACATAGAGAGAAGGAAAGGGCTAACGGTTGAAGATGTTGACTGTTCTAGTTGTTGTTGTTGTTGTTGTTGTTGTTGTTTTGCACGTGTATGCGAAGCAGCGGGGGATGATCGTGGTCGTGGTTACTGCCACGAAGCCCACGAACAAACCAAAACAAAACTTCGTCCAAGCAACCCCCGGCTCCCCTTCTCCCTTCCGCGCTTCACTTGTTCAACCACCTTGCGCCTCCATCATCCCTTAGGGATGCCTGAGTCGTGGTGGTGGTGGTGATGGTGGAATGTGGCGTGTCGTTTCGCACCCGTCGTCGTAACAGACGTGAGTGCCACCCCCCCCCCCCTCCCACCCAGGCCGATTGGGAATGCAATACCTAGTGTAATACCCTTAGCTGCGTGAAGGGGATGACGGGGGAGGGGGAGTGGGAGCCCGGGGTGTAGCTATTGACTCTCCAGTTACACACCAGAAAGGAAGGAAGGAAGGAAGGAAGGAAGGCGGCTCCAGTCAAGCACACGACGCTGTAACTCACCAACGCCAACGCCAACGACGACGACGAGGACGAGGACAAGGACGCCGGGACGGGGATGATGACGAGGAAGGAGGTCCTGTCTGGAGGTGTCGGCCACCATCGGAAGTCGTCGCAAAAAGGGCTCGCAATGCGCAAATGCTGCCCTCTCGGTCTCGGCCACCATCTCCATTTCGCACCCTTCCCCCCTCCTCGCCTTACCCCTTTCATAACCCCCTTCTCCCACAGGCCGCTAGCCGCATCCCTCGCTCCCGGCACGGCGGAACGGTGGTGTGTTGTGTAATCGAAGGAGCACAAAACAACCACAACACAACCCACCAGACCCATGGGCGTGCGGTGGAGGTGGCGGTGGCGGGAGTATTTGTTATACTCATCTCATCTCGCACCCTTCTCGCAAACCCTCGTGTAAAGAAGGATAGGGATGGATGCCAGGCGACAGCGTGTCCACCGCTCTGGCCACCGCTCTCTGGCCGACCGGTCTGGCGAGCACCGAGCGAGGCCAACCGCACCGTGTAATGCACCGTTGGTCCGTGAAACACTTGCACAATCCGTTCGTGCAACCCCTCATCCCTTAATCCTTTCGGTGACGATGACGATGATGACGACGACGACGACGACCGCCAAGAAGATGAGAACCAAGGCACGACGACGCACACGCACAGGGCAACCGGGGAGGACCTGGGGAGAGGGAGAAGGAGGGAAGGAGGGGGGTTGTAACACACAATCAATTCACCGCCCTCTCCTGCACCATCCTCCCCTCCGGGGGGGGTGTTCGAACGGACCTCGGTGTTTGCTCCGGGACCAATTAGCAGGCTGGCTGCACATCCGGTGCAGCTGTGCCACGGCTCAACGATGACACCTCCCGCCCCCTCCCCCCCCCCCACTCCACCTTCCCCTCGGGGAAGGGGATGATTATTAAAATCATGTAATGGCCTCGGTTGTCTCGTGTGCAGCAGTCGCCCCGACCCGTGGGATGGTTGGCGGAAGGGGTGTTGGTTTCGATGAAGAGTATGCAGCAGACCGTGCGATCAGGCATAAAAAGGAGGGTGGGGTGGGGGGGTGGGAGGAAGCGCGAAGTAAGGGGGGGGGCTCGAGCTAGACGCTAGCAACGTGAATGATAAGGGATTTTGGGGCTTTCATTTGCTTCCCGATTGTTTATGCTTTGATTGTCCTTTCGCTCTCTCTCTCTCTCTCACTCGCGCTCTATCTCTCTCTCTCTCTCTCTCGCTCTTTCTTTCTCTCTCTCTCGCTCTTTCTTTTTCTATCTATTTCTCTCTCTCTCTCTCTCTCAATCTATCTGCCAGTTAGCCACAGCGTGATGAAGCACGCGCGCTTGTATGTGTGTGTGTGTGTGTGTGTGTGCGGGATCCTGCCGAGAGTGCCGAGACCACGGATGAATGCCACGCGAGCGAACTGACTGTCCCAACTGTGTGTGTGTTTTAGCGCGCAGCAGCAGCAGCAGCAGCAGCATGGTTTTGGATGCATCGAGCGCTGCTGCTGCATCGCTTCTTGGATGCATCGACGCGACGCTGCTGCAGTCGCTCGGTATTTGTGTGTATGCGAGTGTGTGTGTAGTAGTAGTAGTAAGTTTTGTTAGTAGTCGAACGGCGGCGACAACGCCAAGCGAAACGTCCGCGTTTCGCGTTGCTCTCTGTGTGTCAGGAGCCGACCAACCGGCCGGGAGTCACCACGAGTCCGCGCGAGTCCCGTTCGGTGACCATTTTTGTGTTGTGGGCCAGACTTCCTTCCAGACCAGAACAGAACAGAACAGTCCGGCCGCGCCAGGAACAACACCACATCAGTGGTGTGGCCACCCTGTCTCTTCCTCCCTCTTCCCCCCCCGAAAAAGTGTTCCTGTGTTTCCAGTCCCGTTAGTTGTTCCGGCCCCCTCGTATCTGTGACCGACCTACTTGTGTGCCTACGTTGGTGTGGCAAGTAGGCCTCCGGGTTCAAAGGGGGGGGAGGTGGAGGTAGCCTACCAGCTCCTCTCCCCTGCTCTCTTCCTGCTCACGCTCCGATCCGGAGATCCGAGTACGTGACCATTAGCCAAGCGAGAGCACGACCGACGACCAATTCTTCTGTGTGTGTGTGTGTGTGTGTGTGTGTGTGTGTGTGTGCCTGCGCGTGTGTGTGTGTGTGTGCGTCCAAAAGACAGAAGAAGAGAAAGAAGGAGAGAGAGAGAAAGAGAGAGGAAGGAGAGAGAGAGAGAGAGAGGTGGAAGTGGAGACCCATTTTCAGGGTCAGACGATTTTGCTCCCTAGCAACAGCGGTGGCATAGGTGGTGGCATTGCATTGCTTCGACCGACCGACCGAACGACCGAACGACCACACCGAAACGAAACGAACATTTCGCGAGGACGATGGCGGCACCGGAAAGGTGGTGGTAGGACACCGTATCACGCCCGCTCCCTGGTAGCCACCCCCAAACCCCCACCCAACCTCCCCCAGGTTTTGGGCGGCAGGTCTCGGCCTCGGCGTCAAGCGACCGTCCAGCAGCAGCAGCAACAGCAGCGACGACACCAACTACACTACGCCACCAAAAACCACCCCCTGGTTTTTTGATCCCGGAAACCCGGTCGCACGCACCACCCCGCCCTTCCCCTGTAAGTCTAATCTATTCCCATTGTGCATGCACACACTTCCTTCATTCCTCCCTTCCTTTCTCACTTCCTTTCTCTCTCTCTCTCTCTCTCTCTCTCTCTCTCTCTCTCTCTCTCTCTTTCTTTCTCTCTCTTTCTCTGTCTCTCCATCTTTCATCCCCCCCCCCCCCCACCCTCTTTCCACTGCCATAATTTCTTGCAAGTTTTCTAGGTTAGTAGTTTTGATTACTAATAGTCGGGGATCGGGAAAGGGGATCAGTGGGGACGCCATAACAGTGTATGCATGCGGTGTGGAAGGGTGGTGGTAATCCTCCACAGAGAGAGCGAGAGAGAAAGAGAGAGACGGACAACAGATAGCCAGCGAGAGCGTGTGTGTGCGTGTGAGATACACAGAGGCGAGAGTAGAAGACTCAGGATGGAATGATGGTCCGGCAGGAGGAAACCAGGACATGCAGTGCAGTGCATTGCATTGCATTGCATTGCAACCGAGATGTAAAATCGGTTCGGCTTTACACGGCAGCCTCCTCGTTGCCTTTCCTTCCTAGTGAGCGCCCAGTTGCGTGAGCATACTGGTGAGATCGTCTGGCCCTAATCAAACTACCAACAACAAAAACAAAACTGAACAGACATGTGAAAGCACTCATATCGGCTGGTGAGATGATCCGGTGTGAGATCCACGAATGGCTCGCTCCTTGGAGCTGGTGGGTGCGATGGTCGATGTTATTGCGATGTTTTTTTTGGTTTAATTTTGGGTCAGAAAATATTATCATTGGGTACACCAGTGAGTGCTGCAAGTGTGTGGTTCAGCAGCGGAAAGAGAGCGAGAGAGAGAGAGAGAGAGCGATAGAGGGAGAGAAAAAGAGGCCGATACTAATAGTGGGTGTTTATCGTTAGTTAGTAGCTTTGGGAACGCCAAAAATGCCAAAGAGAACAGCATAAAAATGGATGTCACAAGGATGGAGGTGGAATGGTATACGTCCACATCGCCACTCACGATGAGCGCCGTTCTGAGTGACTTTCAAACAACTGTGACTTTATTTTACCTGTTATTTGTGTGCTCTGTTTTCACTCCCTGCCTCCCCTTCCCTCCCTGCCTCCCGCTCCTTCTCGTTCTACGCAGTACACATTAATTTACAGTTTTTCGCATACTTTTATGCTTATCGGAAAAGTGAAAATTAATGTTTTATTATATCACTCCGCAATTATACTCCACTGTTACCGGTACGCGGGCACGCGAAGGAAGGGACACACACACACACAGACACAGTCATGCACAGGATCATGCACCACGCCGAGAGCCGAGAGTGCAAGCTGCTAGCGATTTAGCTGCTTGTCACTCGCGCACAGTACATACAGGACTGTAAACCCCCTCCCAACTCCCGCCATCCTTATGTATCGCAGCAGCAGAAGCAGCTACCTGGCCTCTGGCACATAACCGAGGCCAACCGCGGGGCGTCCTATGCTGTGCAGTGCAGTGCAGCCTGTTTATGCTACACATGGTGGAGGGGGGTAGTGGGAGGTGGGGAGTGGGGAGGGGTGCCTGTATATGTACATGCACTGGTGTCTAATATGCGCTCGGCATCTAGCGGAGTGGACCACGGACGCGATCGCAGCGACTGGTTCCTTCTCTACCTATGTGTAGAGCAGGTGCCTTTATATGCATCCCAAGGATCCTATATCCTCGTCCTGCCTTATATGCCACCGATAGCTCGCAAGGTTTTGGCCGACTCGCCGAGCAGCACATTACTCTACTCGCGTTGGTTCAGTGCTCCGGGTACCGTTTCCGGGGTACTTTCGCACAAAGAAACGTTTGCTTTTTTGGGGGTGGAGGGGTTGAGGGGGAGTCCAGTCCTCGGGGCAGCCAGCAAGACCCATGTACTACTCCATTTCCGGGCTATCCACTATCCACTATCCAGACGTTGGCTACTCTTCACTGTTATGTACACTTTTGTATGTCACATTATTACGGATGCAATGTACAATAGCGAAAGGGAGAGAGAGGGAGAGAGAGAGAGGGAGAGAGAGAGAGAGAGAGAGAGAGGAGAGAGAGAGAGAGAGAGAGAGAGAGAGAGAATGGTTTACTGATGAGTGTGGCGTTCGTTGCGTTGACGGTTGGGGATCTCACTAGTGAGGTGAGCGACTCCAGACACTGGCATCCAGTCAGAAGGGGCGTAATGTGCTGTACTGCATACACACCACGTGCTGGGTATACTGGAGGTAACACGTTCGACGCCGCATAACGTGTGCGGGGTACGTTCGTGGTCCATAATGGTGAAAACAAGAAACAGGAAAAGAGAAATCAAGAAAGAGAGACAAAGAATGATAAATAGAAGAGAGAAAGCGAAAGAGAAAGAGAAAGAGAAAGAGAAAGAGAAAGAGAAAGAGAAAGAGAAAAGAAAGAAAGAGAAAGAGAAAGAAGGAAAGAGAAAGAGAAAGAGAAAGAGAAAGGAAGAGAAAGAGAAAAAGAAAGAGAAAGAGAAAGAGAAAGAGAAAGAGAAAGAGAAAGAGAAAGAGAAAGAGAAAGAGAAAGAGAAAGAGAAAAAAGAAAATGGAAAAAAAAGAAATCAAAAAGATCGTAAGGATCGTAGAAAGGAAATTAACGAACACATACACAGCAACAAACAGAAGGAAATAACGGAACAACTAACCTCGGCAGTTGCTGGGATCATTTGCTGTTTGACGCTAAAATGAGGCTAGAGGGCAGGAGGGTGCCAGCAGCGGAGCAACATGCACACCAAACTCAGGAAACAATGGCAAGGGTGCAAATGCAATTTTGGAGGTTAGCGCAGAAACAACAACAACAACAAAAGGTCATAAACAAACAAAGAAACAAAGGCAGAAGTACGAAAGGGAATGGGAAAGGAGGAGAGTGGCCTCTCTAGTAAACCGGAATAACTCAATCAAGTTGCTGTTGCTGCTGTTGCATGCAGGGGCATGCTCTGGGCGCGTATCGCCTGCATTAGCATCCGGCATGCATCCATACAGACGCACAACGACGATAGACACATCCCTGGGGCCGCCCAGGGAATCGGTTAATGCAAAACAAATCAACGTCAAGCAGACCGACAAGAGTGACAGGAAGTGGGAAAGAGGGGGAAGAGGGGGTGGCGCAGAGGTATTGGTGACCTCGCGGCGGTGGCGGTGGTGGTGCAACACAGCAATAATTCGTGACGGAATCAGGCGAACGTGACAAGCTTCCATTGCCGTGGCTTTTCCTTCCTCCTTCTCCCAACCCCATTGCACTGCTCACCCTTACTTCCTCTTTTTAACCCCCTTTCCGCCACACAAGGCCCTTGGTGCTGCTGCTGCTGCTGCATCACGCAGGCTTTCGATGGCTAATAACTTAATTGCTTCCATCCCGGTGGTCATTCCCGATTATTTTTCCATCCATCCCCCACCCCTGCCCTTCGGGGGAGGCACTGCATGCGTGCGTATGCATGTGCTTGTGCGCATTGTTTGTGTCCTGCTATTTTAACTTTTCACAGAAATCGCTCAAACGTTGGCGCAAAGTTTGTGTATGGATTGTATCACTCTTCAAGAGGGGATGAGGGAGGGAGGGGGAGGTGAAAAAGGAAAAGGCAAAGGAGGAAGAGGAATGATCCTCTGCTGGCTCTCTGCATTGTGCCACCACAAATACGAGCCAATGACCGAGAGTGTCATTCGATGATTGAGGATGACGTTACACAGGGGGGAGGGGGTGGGGGAGGAAATGGAAATCTGTCTTTTGTCAGGCACTTGCCCGCTGCAAGTGAAGTTGGCAACGAGCTTGGCGCGACTGACCAAAGAGAGACAGAAAGAAAGAGAGAGCGCGTCGTGGTAGGGGATGAATCAGAGGAAGTGGTGGAAACAGGGAACGGGGGAGAGGGGTGTTCCGATGTAAAAATAGTAATGCTCCATCCCGGGGCAGCAGCAGCAGCAGAAGCATCTGTTGTGCTCAGCCTTCCTTCGCCGCGATCGTCGTGTCATCGTCGTCCTGTTCTCGTTCGGCACATGACACATGAGGAGGTGGGGGGGAGGGGGCTAGGGCTATTGGCTGCAGGATGCGTTTACATGCGTCTCTCTCTCTTTCTCTGAGTGGCGCACATCCGGCCGATGACATCCGGACATTGTTTGCCGGACGGCTCTGCGATGCGATGTACATCAAAATGCAGACCAAGCGTGTTTTAGCACGCATGTGTGTGCGTGTGTGGTATCTTGCGTAAGATCCCCTCCCCCCTTACTTTGGCTCTTTGCGCCGCTAGTTGCTCGTTGCATAGCAGCTTCATTAGCTAAGGGAGGAATGAGGAAGGGGATGATGGGGGGGGGGGGGGGGCAGTGTGCGGGGGTCGATAGGTCACCATCATCAGCCAGCAGCCACCTCCGGAATAGCTACCGTAACCTGCCAAGGCCTCCAAGGTGCCGGGATCGTGCCCGCTGGCATCTAAACAAATGAGCGCCATGGGCACCGCGTAGGAGGGGGATGGGGGGATGATTCGAAAGGACATTCGGGGTGTCTGACGATACTCGATGCATTCGCGCGGTGGTTCGTTGGCGCGCGCTCTACGTTGCGTAATTACATAGACCGATCGGACCAAAGAAAGAAATAGAGAGAGAGAGAGAGAGAGAGAGAGAGAGAGAGAGAGAGAGAGAGAGAGAAAGAGATATAGAGAAAAGGGGATAGAAATGGAAGACAGAGAGGTTTTTTTTCAAACATATATAACGATGGACAAGCAGACGTATGTTTTAAAGGGAGAGAGAGAGAGAGAGAGAGAGAGAGAGAGAGAGAGAGAGAGAGAGCACGAAACCCGGAAAAGCCCGGTTTGTTGGAAGGACGTTGGAGCTGGTATGAGTGAGAACCTGCCGCCGAAGGATATCGCGTGGTTGAGCACCTCGTTCACTCGATAGCGAAGGACGAAGGAGCAGGAACTAGAGCGAGAGAGACAGAGAGAGAGAGAGAGAGAGAGAGAGAGAGAGAGAGAGCGAACGAACGGGAAATCTGTGATATTTGGGGAAAAAGGGGGAGGGGGTAGTTTTGTGAGGGGGGAGGGGGTGCAGGTATATGTATGCGTGTAGAAGAAGCACTCGCAGCAGCAGCAGCAGTATACAGTTCCAGTGCCATGTGCAAGCGCCACGAACTTTGTTTGTCCCTCAACCCTCTAGCTGTGTGTGTGTGTGTGCACCCGAGAGTTTCAAGGTTGCTGCTTATGCTGGTGGCGCTGGCGGTTGCACTTGTAAAGTGCACGAGGCAGAACGAACCCGAGAGCTCCGTTACCGCTCTCTCTCTCTCTCCCGTCGGTCGGTTATCCGGTTGCATCCTGCGAGTACATTGCCATGTACTAGTTGTCCTTCCGCAGGGGAAGGGGGGGGGGGGTGCGATGGTGGGTGGCTGGTTGCTGGTATGTAAAATCGGGCTTTCGGGCACATAGAACGTGAGTCGGTTGTCGGCGCCCGGTACACCGCGGCGGGATCACCACCGTTAGGTGCCTTTTAGGTATATGCTTTCGGCCGTTCGTCGACTGCTGCTGCTGCTGTGTATTGACTGAGGGAGCAGAGAGAAAGAGAGAGCAGAGAGGCTCCTTTCCCCCTCATCTGCTCTCTCTCTCATGATGATGACGATCGGCTTGCCAGGATCGGTTGGTTGGTTCGGTTCGGTTCCAGGGCAATCCAGGAACCATCCTACATCACCGTAAGTAAGCGCGCGCGCGCGCAAGGGTTGTACAGGGGGTGAATTGCCACCCGCCCCGTTCCGCGCGGGAGGAAGGAACCAGGGGAGGGGGTTTGACTGGTTGATTGGTTGCCGGTTGGCTTGGTTTGGTTTTGGCTCCATCGTCGTCGTCGTCTCTCTTTCTCTCTCTCGCTCTCTCTCTTTCTCTCTGCGCCCTTTGCCAGTTGGATGTGGGCTGTCGATGTTAGGGGGTTGCGCGTTCGGGCGTTGCCGCGGGTTGTGGCGCGTTGATTGGATGCCTCCTGTATATTGGGCAACGATGGGGAGAGGGAGGTGAGGCGAAGCGGAAGGCAAGGCCACATCCAACTCTCCACCATCCACTGGGGAGGGGGAGGGGGAGCGGGCAGAGGCGTCGTAGTACATGCCCAGCAACCCCGAACCAACCGAAAGGACAAAACCGGAGCCATCCGGAGCATCAACTGCCGGCGTCCCGGTCCAGGGTTAGTCGATCGTGAACCGTGGACCAACAAGCAACCCTCGCCCAAAACCAGGGAGCGACCGAGACAGAGACAGAGAGACAGTGTGTGTGTGTGTGTGTGTGTGTGTGAGCCACAGGCGCGCTACACCCACCAGGACACCAGGACGGTGTTCCAGCGTCCTCCTCCGGACGTCCCAAACCCCAACCAGTCGAGTCGAGTCGAGTGTGCAGTGTAAGTGTGCCGGTGTGCCGGTGTGTGTGCAGCAGCAGCAGCAGCAGTCGGTATATTTAAAGTAATGTTGCGTTACCAGCGGCATTTAGTGCAACGTCAGATCCCGTGGTGTAAAGTCGCACCACCAGCAGCAGCAGCAGCAGCAGTCATTGCTTGGTGCTAGGTCAGCTCAGGGTTGTGAGGCTACTACCCCCTCCCTCCACCACCACCCCCACCATCGCTCCCTCTCTTGGTCAGCTACTGGTTCCTCTTCCTCTACCCCTCCCCTACCACCCCCTCCTACCTATCTCACGCGTTGCTTTAAAAACGATAGCATAAATCTTTCTGCTGCTGCTGCTGCTTTTGTTGTGGTGGTTGTTGTTGTTGTTGTTGTTGTGGTTGTTGTGGTTCCTGTTGTTGTTGTTGTTGTGGTTGCTCTTGTGGACTCTTGTGACGACGAATGGCGATGCCGATCGTACAAAAACAAATGGGATCGATCGCGCAGAGGACAACGCGACAATCATGAGGAGAGATATCCTCGCAGAGAGAGAGAGAGAGAGAGAGAGAGAGAGAGAGAGAGAGAGAGAGAGAGAGATGTCGAGGAAGCGACTCCGGAATAGTCGTCCGGTGGCGGCGTGCGTCCAGTCATTTCATGTCCGGTGGTGACTTTGGCGCGCACCGTACCCCCTTCCCCTTACCATCCCCACCCCTTACAGGAAGGAGTGTAACAGACTCTATCATGATGTCACCAGAACGACTAGTTGGCGGGTGACTCGCGTCACCGGACACCACCGTCCGTCCGTCTGTCTCTCCGTGTGCATGTGTGTGTGTGTGTGTGTGTCTGTGTGTGTGTTTGAGTGTCGTTTACTTTGTGATGTATCGCGTCCTAAATTTGGCGACGTCCCCAAGCGACGAGTCCAGAGCTTTCGGTCCAACGAGACACAGAGAGAGAGAGAGAAAGAGAGAGAAAGAGAGAGAAAGAGAGGGGGAGAGGGAGAGAACTCGTGCAGCTCTGACGGTGGCGGTGGCGACGGCAACGTGCCTCCAGAGTGCCTCCAGAGTTCCGTTCCAGCTGACTCGGCCCGAAGAGGGGCCCGAAACCGAAGCGAATGCAGCTGCAGCAGTAGCGCGCGCCCCCGTGTGTGTGTGTGTGTGTGTGTTACGCTGGTGTGGTGGCATTTGTCTGGAATCTCTCCTGTGTGTCCTGTGTGTCCTGTGTGTCCTATGTGTGTGTGTGTGTGTGCATGTGGCACTCAGAGACAGAGTTTGTAACAACACTTGTACTGGACAGGGACTGGATGGGAACACGGGGGGGGGCGAGGGATGAAAACACAAACGCACACACACGCTCGCGGGCTAGCGTCTGTGTTTATCCATTCACACACACACACACACACACACTGGAGGGAGGGGGGGCTGGATAGAACGCCGCGCCGCGTGAGTGACTCGATGTAAACAAAAATGCATCTCGCATCTCGAGGGCGCCATTGCCGGCATTCGTGCCTGCCGAGCCGAGCAGCACGTCGTCGTCGTTGTCGTCGTCGTCGTCGTGTGTGCGGTGCATGTGCAGTCCGCACATGGCCGGACGACAGAGCGATACGAACAGACCGGAAGGTGGCGGGTGGTGGGTGGCGCATGGAGTGTTGGCTGGCTGGCTGGCTGGCTGGCTGGCTGGCTGGCGGTCTGGCTGGCTCGGCATGTCTCGGCATGACCAGTCTGGTGGACTGGTGACTCTATACTATAGTAGTCTGGTCCGAGTTTGGGAACGTTGTGCGTGTGTTGGCGCGGGCTGCTTGGCTGGCCGGTCGGACCTGGACCTGGACTGGACTGGACTGGCTGGCGGCATTGCCTCAGGACTCAGGAGACATCCCCGTGTGTGAAGACCAGGAAGCGGACAGGAATGGACAGAACCACAGTAGCATAGTCAGTCGCAACGGAACACTGAACACTGAACCCAGGTTCAGGTCCAGTCCGTTAGCGCTAGTGTCACGTCTAGTCAAGCCAGCCGAGTCCTGGCTGGCTGGCTGGCTGGCAGGTCAGGGTCCTGTGCAGTGCAGGAGGAGGTGCAGTAAGTGACTCGGGTCGCGCGCGTTCTTTACGTGCGTCGCCAGTCGTCGCCAGTCGTCGTCGCCGCCACCGACGAGCGTGCCGATTTTCGAATGGTCCCCTCTCGCGTTACATAATGGCGCTCTCGAGGCTCGAGCTCGAGGGGTTGGCCAGCACACCAGCACACCAGCACCTCCGCAACAACGGGATGTAGTAGCCGTGCCGCGTTTGGCATGACATTCAGTCTTCGGAATCTAGTAGCAGCAGAAACAGTACAGGCCGTTGTGTGTGTGCGTGTGTGTGTGTGTGTTTGGCTGTGCGGTTGTGTTGCCGCGCCGCACCAGGAACAGGAACCTGAAACTGACCACCAGCACCACCATCGTCCGGGCTCCTGCTTGTCGTTCGTTCCGTCGTCACTTCCTTGAATGTGTTTCTGTGTGTGTGTGTGTGTGCGTTTTTTTTTTGTGCGTGTGCCACCGGTGTGCGTATTTGTGCGGAAAACAGCGTGACACAAACACACGCACACACACACACACAGCATGCAGTGCGGCGTCTGCGGGATTCAAATGTCTGATGAGATCCCCCCCCCCCCCCCGTCTTTCCATCAGCACCATCCGCTCATCCGCTGTTTTCGTTCCTCCATTTCCCCCCCTCCGTTTGACAGGCCGACCGACAGGAGGATCCTCATCCGGGTGGATCGACGACGACGACGGCTGACCCTGATCGCCGACGCCTCGACTCGACGGTGTCCCAAAATGTCGCCGGTGGCCCAAGGTCAACCGAAACGGAAACACAATTCCACAAACGATTGATTGAACGTGCCGCCGCGAACGTCAGTGTATGTGTGTGTGTGTGTGTGTGTGTGTGTGTCCTGCAGTGCGTAAACAGAAGTAGAGCACAGCACCGAGCGAGCGTATCAGTGTGACGATCCCGGACGGACGGACGGACGGGGGAAAAGAAAGAAAAGATTGAAGGAAAACGAGATGGACACACGGTGCGGGTAGTGGTGCTGGTGGTAGTGCTTCGGATGGGTTGTGTTCTCCGGCGAGTGGCGGAAGGGAAGTGCTTGCAAAACGTGCGCGTTCACATTTCGTTTCGTTTCGATACAGTTGAGAGGGAACTGGAAACTTCCTGGACTTCCTGGACTAGCGAGTCAGCAGTAGTACCACATAGGCCTCGGCCTCGGCCATTTGTCTAGTGGCACAATCAGTGATACCTCGCGCGCGCGCCTGTCTGTGTGTGTGTAAGTAGCGGAGGAAGGTTACCGGGAGAAGTCCTTTACTGGAAACAAAACCCCGACCAGTGTCCGGCCAGCCTGCCTGCCTGCTGGTATCTTGGAGAGAAGCTGACAAGCCGCTAGCTCGTCTCAAGGACGCTGCTTGGCGCTTCGCCCCCCGCCCTTCGCCTGTGTGAGTGCTTGGCCGGCTGAGGCCGCGTCGAAGGCCATCGTTACAGAGGTTAGTAGTGTGTGGCGCCACAACGTCACTCCACGTCACGCTCTCTCTCTCTCTCTCCTTTCCCTCACTCCATACCATGATCCCCTCTCTTTCTCTCTCTCTCTCTCTCTCTCTCTCTTTCGCTCTCTCTCTCTCTCTCTCTCTCTCTCTCTCTCTCTCTCGCTTCCTGTTTGGTGCCGTCCAAAAGGTCCTTAGGGAGCGTACTTACATAGCGTCTAGTGGCCAGTGCCGCTTTACATGCTCTAGGAACGTACACAACTTAATATATACACACACCTATACACATAGATATGAGGATAGGAATGGGGCATTTTATGTGCCCTTTTGCTGCCTGCTGTCTGTATACAGGGCTGCCTGCATATAGAGCAGGTTACATAGCTATATGTCTGGGTATACCCCAGGTGGAGAAGGAGGAGGAGAAGGAGGAGAAGAAGCAGCAGTAGAGGGGGGCTGGGCGATTACATATCACACCAACAATTATTACACTATATATTGATTATGCGTCTCTGCAGCAGCAGCAGCTCTGTACGTCTGTATGCTATGCTTTGTATGTATGTTGTTGGTTGCAACGCATACCACCCCCCCGGCCAAAACTCCCTCCCTCCACCCAGTTGGTGTGCGCCCGATGTCGCGTAACTGTGTGTGTGTGTGTTTTTGTCCTTTCGCCGTTTCGCTGCCTGCTGCCCGCAGTTGCTGCTGGTCATTACTTTCTACATAAAATGCAATCCACTGCAAACTGCAAGCCAAACAAACGCCGTATTACGCAGTGCAACTTGTGCCATGCTTGTGCCTGCGTGCATATGTAGGCGTGTGTGTGTGTGTGTGTGTGTATGTGTGAACAGCCTTATTCACACACTCCTTATTCGTACTCCTGGCATTCCTGTACAGGAGGTTTGCTTACGATGAAAAACATTATTTCAAAACAGGAAAAAAAAGGAAGAGAAAGAGAAAGAAGAGGTAAGAGAGAGAGAGAAAGAGAAAGAGAGAGAGAGATAGGGAGAGAGAAAGAAAAAAAGAGAGAGGAAGAAGAGAAATAGAAAAAAGCAAAGACGTTGCAAAAAAGTGAAGAAGAAAAAATAATAGGAAGGAAAGGAATGGGGGAATTGGAAAAAGGAACAACACCCTCAACGATCATAGGCTCTTCATCATCCCCCCCCTCCCCCCACCACCCGGGCATCCCTTGCCTGCTCACACATCTCCCTCTTGCCACCAGCGCGGTGGCCCCATTGGACTGCTGTTGCAGTAATCGTTGCATGGCTGGCTGGCTGGCTGGCTGGCTGGCTGGCTGGCTGGCTGGTGGGCTGCCCTTGTTGTCAACCTCGGCTGCTACGGCCGCAACCGGCAGCGTCTCCTTCGGCTTCGGCGGAACCCGGGTACAAACCCCAAACCCTTCGTCCCCCATCCCGCCATCGCCTTTGTCAAGGACCACCGGGCCGGAGGGAGGGAGGGGGGGGGGGGCGGTGGGCGGCTATTTTTATAGCCCCAGCCAGCGAAGCCCAGCGCTTCCGCTTCCCGTTGCCGTCTCATACCACACCACCCACCATCACTGTCCCTCCTCCTCTCTCTCGCTCTCTCTCTCATTTTTCAGCTGTAAAAGAGGGAGTCCTATACACACACACAGGCACACACATAAACACACGGAGAATGCACATATCGAGGACACATTTTCCGCCTTTTTACGCCGGACTGGGTGGCTGGCTGGTTGGCCGTTGCAGTGAGGCGAGCAGGAGACACAACGGGAAGAAGAAGGAAGGAGCCGGAATTGACTGTGCAACATCCCACCCTTTCACCCTTCACCCTCTCTTTCCTTCTCTCTCTCTCTCTCTCTTTTTGTCTCCGGGTGCCATGCGGCCTATTTTGCTCCAGTTGTTTTTCATTTTTCCTCCACATTTTCCATCGGCATCGGCCTGTAAAGTGCTGCTTCGGTTGCTGTCTGTGCTGCTGCACACACACACACACTCATATAGTGACACACACAGTGTGGTGGATGGTCGCCAGACTCCTAGTAACCCGTTCGGTTTCGGTCAGGAGTCAGGCTGCAAACACACTCCGACAAGAAGAGGGATGCGGGGGTGAGTGTCGTGGAGGGGGAGGGAGGGGGGTGGGTGTGGAGGATTTGGAATGGGTCATGGACCAAAAGGCAGCGCCGATGCAACGACGAACAAAAACGCACGTTGTCGTCGTCGGGCCAACCGACCGACCGCCATGGTGTCGGCGCTCTCCACCTTGTCGCCAGTCGCCAGCAGCCACCCCTTTCCCCTACTTTCCCTTTCCCTCCCTTCCCTAGTAATGTGATGCTGTGTGCACACACACACACACGGGCGCGCGCGCATACACCGTAACTCGCTGTAACTCACGTGCAACGTGCAGTGTTAGTTGTAATGCGAGAACTCCATCCCCTGCAGTTGGGGATGGTGGTTGCACAGCCCCCACCCCTACAAGGGAGTTCGCTCGCTTTTTGCGAGTTCGCAGCACATTCCCAAGGATATTGGTGGATCTTGGTGACCGTGGGAGTGTGTGAGAGATAGATATAAAGAGAAAGAGAGATAGAAAGAGATAGATATAAAGAGAAAGAGAGAGAGAAAACGTGTATGTATGTATGTGTGTGTGTATGTGACGGTGTAAAAGACGATGCAGCTGTAAAAGCGTGATGCTTTTGCACAATAGAGAGACAGCCACCATCGCCCCCCTTACACCTTACACCTTACAGCTCCCTCCGCTCCCTCACGCGCTTTTGTCACCAGTGGCCAGCCAGGGGTGGGGAATGGCGAGCGAGAGCGCGCGCCATTTACGCGCCGCGCGATAGCTGCTGGTGCAGGGCTGACCGGAAAGGGGGGAGGGGTGATGGTAAAAATTAAAACACAAGAAAACAAAACACACACACTTCAGTGTTTGATAGGGGGGCGGGGGTGGGGGAAAAACGGTAAGAGGAAAAACTTTTCGGACGGACGCCAACGGACGCACTGGCACATACACACACATTTCTCCGCGTGTGTGTGTGTGTGGCGCCGGATACTGTCACATCAGAGCAGCACACATCAGAGCAGCAGAGACCGGAGCTTGTGCTCCGATGCGACCGCGGTCATATTGCGGTCACAGCGTCCATACCAGCGACCAGAGCCCGTTTTGTCCCGCTCGCACACAGACACACACACACACACGCACGCGTGTGATGTAATTGGTGGTTATGCGTATCGATCAGATCTCGGCGAGTCGGTCGGTCGGTCTGATTAGATTGGGGGATAAGGATGCTGCTGCTGCTGCTGCTGTTGCTGTTGCTGTCGGGATGTCAACCACCCACCTCCCAACCGCTCGTATTTCAAGGGACTCGGGTACATCATCCCGGTCCCTGGACTGCTGCACCGACCAGAAGCGGTGCCAGAACGCAGACATAACATCAGCAGCAGCAGCAGCAGCAGCACATATGCATATAGTATACGCGCTGCTTCCAGGGAAGGTTAGGCTGCTGCTTATGTGTTGTATGTGTCGGTTGGTGGGGGGGGCTTACATGGGGTAAGAATGTAGCTATGTTTTACATGCACATTTTTGCATGTTTTACATAAATGCATACACGAGCGTATTTACGTCCGATATCGAATGTATGCATTAGATGCACATATGCATACATTACATTAATTCTGTATGTATATATATATATACACATATATGTATATACATCGTCATATAATGTGTATACAGCTGTAAATAGCCAACTACTGCATGTACCACCTCGCCACCACTCTGCTAACTGTAAGTAACAGGTTTGCAGTGAAATGGAGTGAAGGGGTTGATGGGGCAGGGGGGATGAAAAAGTGATGGGGATGTAAACAGCAAACAGAGCAATCCACGTACATCTCTGAGTCTGTGTTCCACCACCACCCCTTCTCGGCGGGTAGCCAATTGCACCCCCATCCACCCCGCCCCCGGACTAATTTACATGTACAAGTGGGGGAGTGGGGTACGGGGTGGCCCGGATGGATTCCGGATCTGTTCTGTTTCCGGATTGCTTTGATTCCATTGCAGGCGTCCCAGTATTGACCGCATATGCATATGTCTCTGGGCTTTCGGGATGGAATTTTACATACCCCACCCTGCCACCCACCCCCAGGCCCGGTGGTACCGGGGACAGGGGATAGCGAATCTGATGCTATATGCTGCCTCCCTGTGGATTCAGATTGGATTACGGTCACGGGGGGTAGGGGTGGCTTTGCATCTTTGCTTTTACACACACACACACAGGACGAGCCCATTTCCGGCTTCCGGGTGGCTGGCTGTGTCCTGTGGTCATTCTTGGGGTTGGGGTTGGGGGTGAGGGTGGTTGGCTTGATGAGAACCGGAAACCCTTTTAAATGGTGTTCTGGCGTGTGTCATCTACCAACAGAAATATACCGCGGCATACCGGGCATACACATAAGGGTGCGAATAACATCGGAACATAAGTGTTTTGATCTTATAGCTTGTGTATTGGGAACGACACCCAAGTACTGTACTCCTCTAGCGTCTAGAGGGAGACACCGAGAGAGAGAGCGAGAGAGAGAGAGAGAGAGAGAGAGCAAGAGAGAGAGAGAGCAAGAGAAAGAAAAAGAGAAAGAGAGAGAGAGAGAGAAGGAGAGGTGCGTAAATATGTGCTTGCTAGAGGCTGGGCTTATATCTGGTTCCGAATTTCTCTCCTTCCATTGCAATCGAAGGTTAGTTAGTAGTCCCGAGCGATGTATACCGAGTGCGTCCATGTATTATGTAGCCGACAAGCGACTATATAGCTGGCCAGCAGCAGCAGCTCGAAAGTGCAGTGCGTGCAGCCAGAGCCAGAGACCAGGTCCATGTACAATGGCCCGATGATGCACATGATGTGCATGCCAATGCAGCAGTCGATGTAGATGTAGAAGATGTACGCGACGCAATTTTTCGTCGTTGGTACGCGGGACCCGAACGGACACACCCCCTGGCTTCTCCCCGTTCGCTAGTTCCCTCAGGTGAAGGGAGTTAAGCGATAAGCGATCTGTTCTCTGAACCTGGAGCTGCTGTTGATGAACCGATACCGAGGAGCTTGCATCGATAATGGAGAATCCCCCTCCCTCCCCCTCTTCTCCTCCCCCTTAAGGGTGCAATCCTTGTGGTGGTCGGCGCTGGTTGTAAGCGGCGCAGGCCTCGATCAAGCCCCTCCGTCGTGATCTCCCGAGCTCCCCAAAGGGGATTTTTATACAGTGCTGCTGCTGCTGCATGTGTCGCTTTTTATGCTTTGCGTGCCACGATTACATAGCCAGCTAGCCAGCCGCCAGGAGGAGAAGGAAGAGGAGGAGATGAAGAAATGCCCAAAATTATGCTGCAGCAGGCGGGGACTCGACAACTCAAACATGTGGTGCATGTGGTAGGGGAGTATGCGCGCTTCAAAATGATTTATGTAGCCGATATACGCAGTGAAAAAGGGGGGTGGGGATGGGGAAGCCTTTTTTGGGAGAGAACATATAACTCTATGTTTACCAAACCTTATGCTGCCATGACATTTCTTACCGCTACGCTTCGCTCGCTATGTGCAGGGAAACGGAACACGGACACGGACACGAACGAAAGCTGGCACATGGAAGCCGCTGCAAAATCGCTTTATCGCTTTGTGCTCGCGAAACATAACGGGACGAACCGAGAGGGATGTATGTGTAACGGCTGCCAAGGGGGATATGGCTTTATGTATTCTTATACATAGAAATACTGCTTACTGCTCGAAGAAGGATCAAGAGAGTGAGTGAGTGAGTGAGAGAGAGAGAGTTCCCTATCTCGTTATGTATGATTCAGGAGATATTTCCACCCCCTCCCACCCCTCCTTCCGGCACCTTGATCAACCCTCCCTAAAGCGACGTTGCAACGTGCAACGCTTTTCCTTTGTTCCCACAAAAAATACTGCAAAAGCCCTTTTTCATACTTTATTACAGGATCGATCCCTGCGATGCACTAGCCCTGCACACCGATCGCCCGAAAGCCCGGGCGGGCCACACACACGCGCGCACAATATTATTGGTTGCAATATTAGTAGATAACTTAGGTTAGATTAAGCATACTTTCTTGCAACTTGCAGAAATATTTTCCACAGCCTGAATTGTTGACGCATTGACCAACACCAAGCAATCTAGAATATTGACCGATAATATTCGACGCGCGCGTGTGTGTGTGTGCGACTGCCCTCAAAACTGGCTCCATACCAACCAACCCCTTTCCCCTACCCCCAAACCTACCACCATTCCAAACCAACTTGTTATGCCATCTCACGTCTCACACAATTTCCCTGCTTTCAGGCAAAACACATATAAGCAACAATCAATCAAAACTCTATTCACAATCAACCACCGCACCACCGCAAAGAAAAACGCGTGACACTCACGCTTGTGATAACCACCCCCCTCTCCCCTGTCGTCTTGTCGCCTTGACGAATTATCGAAAGAAACCCCCCATAAACTCTAGCGGACCAAGCGCTGCTCCCTCTTGATGGCCCGGGCCATCATCATGACCAACGCGCGCGACGTGAACGGACCGGAACCGCAGCAACTCGAAGCAGCAGCAGCCGGTTCCGGTACCGTCAGCCTCTATATCGTGTCGAAATGGGTGTTCAAAGTGCGAATCAAAAGGACCGCGTCCAATGGTAGTAATAGTGACGCTAAGTAGCAGCAGCAGCAGCAGTAGTAGTAGTTGCTCCGGACGCGCACGACGCGCACGACGCGCACGACAACCGACGCGGCCGTTCCATCAGCAAATCTGAAAACTGAAATCGAAGTTTCCGTTCCGTGTGCCGCTCCCTTCCGCGATCTTTTTTTTTTCTTTCTTTTTCGAACGAAATAGTCAGCCCCAACTACGTTCGAAACGCTCCGATCGAACGCTGCTCCAATCCACGGACAACTTAGCGGAGCGACGCGTCTGGAGCCCATGCCTCAGAAAGCCCTCCTCCGGGGCTCCTAAGTCGGCTAGTGAGAGAATAAGTGACAATATAGTTCCACATTCCGGTTTTTTTTTTGCCGTTCCGATCGCTTTCGCTAGGATAGAGGCAGGGCCCTTTATGGAATGGCCCACACTAGATAGGGTGGCGGCCCACCCGGCCCTGCCGTGTGCGTATGCTTCCGCGAGTTAGAGTATCATAGGAAATACCTCCCGCAAAACAAAAAAAAGAAATAAACAAGAAAAATAGTCGCCGTAACTATCGTATCGTATCGCGCCCGCGTCTCCAAATATCATCAAACAACCTTGCGCATACATCGCAAGAAACTACTGCACACTGTGTATCATCAAACAACCTTTCAAAAGCTCTAGCTAGCTATTAAGACGCCCGCGCGTGCGCGCGCGCTCTCTTTATCGCCGTCCTATGTAAGTACTGCAGCGCGTTTGCCCGTTGCCCGTGAGGTCGTTCCGCGATCGCGTCACGAACGACGCCAGCCCTTCGATCTGGCTAAGCTGCTGTGTGGGTCCTTGTGTAGCAATCATCGGCAACGACTTCGTATCCTTTCGATGCCGATTCGCCGCCATATCCGACTTATAATGAGACATGTGACCACTGACCAAGGCTGTACTAATAACTTGTTCCGTGTTTTCTTCTCCTTCTTCTTCCCCGTCTGCTGCTGCATCATCATCATCATCCAGCCCCAAACAGTATTGATACACCATATCTGCGGCTGCTGCACACGATGGCATCGTCACCGGCGCTCCCGCTCTACTCGAGCTGCTATCCGACGCCAAACGGATACCCGCAGATCAATGGCGAGGTCGATGCGCCGCTCGACTTCCGCAAGGTGGAATCCTTACGCAGGTAGGTACGGGTACGGGTACGGGTTGTGCGAACGCTAAACGCCACTATCTCTCTCTGGACTGTGTCGAGCGACACACTCGCCGCTGCTCGCTGTACTTACGAATTTCACCCATACACCCGTGACAGGTACACGCTCACACTCCACTGGTGGCAGATACGCTGCTACGCTGCAGCGCGTATACGAATCAATTCATATACAGTTATAGTTATATACAGATATACACTATATATATATAGACATTTACATGCATTCATACATATCTGTATATATATATATATATGAACAATATCAACCTGACCATACAGCGGGCTTCCCCGCTTGCGTGATCTGCCGCCGCCGATCCATCTCCGTAGTGCGTAGACTCTCCCTCTTAACTCGCAAGCGAGTTGTGTTCTACAAGTTAAATGCCTACACTTACTTGTCAGGCGCGATCCAGCTCTTGGTCACCGAAAAACCGAACGGTCGTCCTCCTAGTTGTCCAAGTTGTCCACGAAATTCCTGGCGTGTCAATGTGGACGTACCGTCGCGCGTTCGCGTTCGGACCTGGACCATCGTTCCCCTTACCAAACCCCTTTATACCTGAGTGTTCTGCGTGAAATTGTGTGCAATAATCTTCAAAATGAGCAATATAATACCTACAGTGAGAGCAACAAGAGCGATAATCGTCAAACTATATCAGGTCCACTACTTATAACGGGCGTACCAACAAAAAAAAACAAACAAACAACGATACGCTTTGGTAATTACAGCAATCAACCTCTTCGCTTCTCTACTTCACTACGTACGCTAGTTCGCTTCTACTACTACCTTCTACCTTACCGTAAATTGTGAGTGATAATAGCTGGCATACCGGCGTACCGGCGTTTAGTAACTATATGCTTATACGATTAGAGCAAACTATTAGAACAATTACGAGTAACGGCTACCTATACGACTACTAGTATTTGCTACCATCTTACTACAGAGTAACTCTATCGAGTCTATTGCAACGTGTGTGCGTGGTTGTAAACGACGATCTTCTTTGTCGCACCAGACTACAGACTACCCTGTCGCTGGGTAGTTGGCAGCGCCATTTGGTGGACCCGCGGTCCCGTGACCGTCAATCCGAGTGAGCTTTCCCATCCGCATCAAAGGGAATTTCCAATGGAACCGAACCGCGCTTATTACCGAATGATAGATTTTGCTAAACAATCCCGGGAGCGAGCAACCCTCCTTCCGCAATCTCCTTCCCAAACTACCTTTCTTGTACATTTCAAGCGCGCACACACATACGCACACAAGTTACAATACAAAGCCGTGTGTGTGTGCGCCACCTTTAACTCATCAAGAGCGAACTGTGCATACCCGTAGTGCGTAAGGGGAGTAATGGATTCTGGCCCTGATTCCTCGGGGTGCCTGGTGCTGGCTACTGCTGCCGAAACCGGCCGAATCATACTGTAAATGGTTTTTAGCGTAGCGTTTCCAAAGTACAAAGTAACATTAGATGGAGCCAACCGGGGTCAGACCGAGGAGAGTGAGAGAGAGGGAGAGAGAAAGAGAAAGAGTGTCCCAGACGTGTCACAACGTAGTTGTGGCAGCTTAGCTAGCTCTGCTCTCCTTAAGGTTAGGCTCTAATACAGTAAGAATAACGGATAACGATACCCGGTGCGGAGTAGTAGTGGCGCTGTACATATCGAACACACAGGCGCGCGCGCGCAGTACAGGCCGTGTAGCCGCCGTGTGCGAATTTCCCGTGGACCTGTGCCTCGCAGAGGATTCGTTTACCGGCAATTGCAATGCGCGATCAATTGCGATCAAATTCAGTCCCCGCGGGGGACTCCCGCGAAATCGCCGCCTTGTTTTCGAAGCCCTGTGACAACCAGCATTAGTTTATGCGCGCGCTCGTCTGTGTGTGTGGGTTTGTGAATATAATCAGGATGAGCAGCGTAGGAGTAGGAGCAGCAATCAACAATCAAACGCAATAACGAAAACGAAAACGAAAAAAAAACGAAACCCTCCAAAAGCCCTCACATTCAATCACACCCCATAACGTCACCCCGGTTACGTCACCCGAATGGCGGACCCGGCGGCTGACGACGCACCACCCGACACCGTTGACAGCGACGGCGGTGGCGTCACTATCACGCGCCGCGCTCTGCAATCAACCTGTCAGCGATCGAGTAGTACCTTCGAGCGACGCACGGTAAGTTTGTCACTTTGAGGCCGCTCTAACGGGTGTGTGTATTTGTATGTCTGTATTTGATCCATTCAGCTACTTGTTCTTGTACTGCAACTACCGCGTGTTGTTGCTGTTGTTGTTTTTTTTGTGATTGCCCCAGAAGTCCTCCCAGAACGGTTGTACAGTCCAGCATCTAGTGGCGAAAAGGCGAAGCACGTTGTGTTCCACGAGAGAGTTGCCTGCCAGTCTGCCTGTCTGCTTGGACATTCTTCGTCTTCTTCTTTTTCGACTTCTTCTTCGTTTTGATTATTGGGAGGCGTAGCGTACCTACTACCTGTGTGTGTGTGTACACAACCTCCTGCCGAACCGAGCCGTCCGTCCGGCTGACGGAAACCTGAATTGTCAGTCACGGACACACCATTTCCGGGGGTGCAGGGGTGGGGGGTGCTGTTCGAGAATGCCAATCCGTGGTACGTGGTGCCTTTTGAGCGTGCCGAGAGTGCAATTGCAATCACAAGGCTGGCTGGCTGGCACAACGAGGTGCGAGCAGTGCTGTTATCACTCGCTCGGTTTTTGACGCGCCCCACGCATCCTGGGCGCTCCAGCAGGCCAGGCAGGGGTAGGGCTTCCAGGTCTTCCTTCCTTCCTTCATTCCTTCTCCTGCGTCTTCTGCACCAATCAGTAGTACCGCGCCCCCGAGTCCAGTA
This sequence comes from Anopheles darlingi, assembly GCF_943734745.1. Lineage (NCBI taxonomy): Eukaryota > Metazoa > Arthropoda > Insecta > Diptera > Culicidae > Anopheles > Anopheles darlingi. The sequence continues at coordinate 8,921,782 of NC_064873.1, forward strand.
ATTGTTCAATTGTGGCAGCAGCAGCAGCACCAGCAGCAGGTGGAAGAAGTGAGTTTAGGAGGTCAGTGGGGATGGTGGGGGTGGGGGTGGGGGATGAACGATGTATTGATTAAACACACGAGGCTCGATACCCTCGAGGCCGCTACGACGCCCCCCCTCCCTCCGTAGTCATTGATAGCATCGAGTCAATTGCTGCTGCCGCCGCCGCCCCATCTCTAAATCACTCTTCCAGGAATGAATGGGGGGGGGGTATGGGTAGAAGGAGCGTAAGCTATCATCGGACCATCATCAAGAACGGACAGCTGTTCGAGCTGTCAACGAAATGGCGCGCGAAACGGCGAAAAACCGTCCCCCTCGCTCCCCTGCCTTCGCCAAAAAAAAAACAAAACAAAACCGAGCAATCAAAACACGTACCGCTCCGCCGACAAAAGTGCTGGACAGGGAGCGCAAATTAGGTGTAGCGGAGAGGGTAGGAAGAAGAGGAGAAGGAGAACAGAGAAGCGCAGTTGCTGCAGGGGCGTGAAGCAGAAGCAGAAGAGGAAGGAGGAACAGCAGCAGCAGGAACACAAAGGAACCCTAATAAGGGCTCCTCTGTCTACCTGTTCCTGCAATCTACCTGTCTGCCTCGCGGGTGTCCTGTCTCTGCATGAGGGTGTGTGATTGTGTGTGTCTGAAGAGGCGCCTCTGCCTCTGGGCCTGCTTGCTTGTCAGCTTGCTGGCTGGCAGAAGTTGTTTTCGATATCCAATTCACCGCAAGAACGGGGTGCAAAACCGGGGTTGTAGGGGGGGAATACGTTGCGTTGGTGTGTACTAAGCGTGGCGTGACGTGGAGGAAGCGGAGAAGATCAAATGGAATTTGTGGGCTCCTACTAGAGAGGGGAGAGCGACTGCTGATTGAGTTCGCCCGGTTGGCGGCATTTCGGCAGTCCACTAGTCCGTCAAGTGACGTCACGTCGTCCTCGACATGGGACCGAGACCACGTCGAGACGATTCGCGGGAGACACGCACCATCGACGACGATGACGACGTCGACGACGACCCCTCATGTGCGAACAGCTGCTTCCCCGTTTCTCGAGTCTTCAATTCTCGGACCGGACCTGGACCCGGCCCCGGGGGTTGGGACTCAGGTGAATGGGACTGACTGACTGACTGACTGACTGACTGACTAACTGAATGATAGTGGCCCTAGAAGCGAGGTGATAGAACATATACCACCTTGCACGCCGCGCGCAAAAATTGATGGAAAATAATCGAGAAAATCAAACCTGCCTTGGGGGTGGGGAGAGGGGGTTGTGCACTCGGCAGACAAGCACGTCAACAGTCAGGCGCGAGCGAGCGAGAGTAGCAGCGTTCCCGGCGCGTGGTATTCTCGACTCGGGAACACTTTTTGATTGAAAAGGTGATAATCGAACAGTCACGGAGTTTGACATTCTTCTTCGCGGCGTCAAAATGCGCGGTTGATGGTGGGCGTGGAAGGGCGTTGGGGGGTGTGTTTGAGGCGACGGGTTAGTGTTGGTTGGTTGTTGGGTGGTGGTGATTCCTGTGCAGGGTGGTGGCAAACGACGCAGCAATGAGAACGCAAACCCAATCCAGACCCAATAAGGGAATTAATGGGAAGGATGGCACAATACCAACCAATTGACACACACACACACACACACACACACACACACACACACACACACACACACACACACACACACACACACACACACACACACAGTCATAGGGTGTATTCCAGCAGTGACGTTTGCTACTGCTGCTGCTGCTGCTGGCTCGAAGTGACAGCCGAATACGTAATTATATATTTTCCTCCTGCTACTGCTGCCTTGCGGACAGGATAATACCAGAAAACAGAAGAGAAGGGGATGTGGGAGGCACAGAGAGAGAGAGAGAGAGAGAGAGAGAGAGAGAGAGTGAGAGAGAGAGAGAGAGAGAGAGAGAGAGCGAGGATGGCATCGTGGCGCCCCGAAGGCCGGATGCCCGGATGGTGATGCCCGAACCGCCGGACCAAATCGATGTAAATGGCGGTGTTTGCTTTCCAGAGTTTCAAGGTCACCAGTCTCGCCGTCGACCACAGACCGCCGTCGCCGCCATTGTCATCCGTCGCCGTCGCCGTTCTGGATGCATCCAGGATTCAGGATCCGGTTATGTGCAGCCTTGCGTCATGACGCCTGCTGCTGCTGCTGCTGCAACCCCGGAGAGAGAGATGCAGAGAGCAAGAGAGAGAGAAAGCCAGAAATAGATAGAGAGAGAGTGAGAGAGAGAGTCGTGCGGTGTGTGGGATGCTGCGGTGAATGCGGAAATTGGTTGGCGAGCAGGTCGCACGAAGGGCCGGACGTGGTGGCGTTTGTTGGAGCTTCCGACGCCACACCACGGGCTAGTCGCCTCGTCACCGACCACACACACTCTCTCTCTCTCTCTCTCTTTCACACACACACACACACACAAACACAATCGTGAGTGAGATGAGCGGCGAGTATTGTAATCATCGTGCAACTCGCACGCAATGCGAATCGCGCTGTCGTGTTTTCGACGACGACGGCGGCGACGACGAGTGGCACTCACTCAGTTCTTCGAGGTGTTTTATTTGAGTCGGGAGAGGGGAGGGGGGGGGGGGCACGTTATCGTCGTTGCCGCGCTACTCTTCATGTTCTCTCTCGCTCTCTCTCTCTTTCTTTTGCGTCTACTGCGTCTACGCATACGCTGGGCCCACCGCGATCACACAAATCACTCACTACTTACCGGCGCTCGCGCCATCTCTCCCGTGTACACCCACACACACACACATACACACGCTCATTGCGCTGCGTGTAACAGCTGTTTAGCGAGTAACTAAACCCCTTTTGGCAAAAAAAACCCAGCAGCAACAACAACAAAAGTACACAAACAGAAAAAAAGAAGAAAAGGTCGCGATAAAAACCCCTCGATCGAAACGCAGACGCACACAGAATTTTGAAGAGAAAAAGAAGAAGAAGAAGAAGAAGAAGAAGAGAAAAAATAAGCAGAGAACCATGGAGTAATAGATTAGATGATATTGAGGGGGGGGGGGGGGGTGGCATGATGCTACCTGGTGTGTACAGAGGGGCAGAGAGAAAGAGAAAGAGCGATAGGGAGAGGGTTCACCGGCACCCTCAGCATCACCCTCTACCCCCCTGTCTATCCCCTTCTCACACCCTGATTTAAAAGCACAGGTTGTAGCGAAAATAACCTACATAACGCTCTGCGCGGACCGCCAACGCCAACGAAAGCTGTGGCCCTGTGGTACAGCGTCACCGCTGCGGCCGCCGCTGCCTCCGCCTCCATCACGCTCGTAAGGGCGTACGGGTATGACGGGCGCTGACCAGAGTAGTAGTGCGCGTCACTCGGACCGATTTGGCAACTGTCAAAGTGCGTTTCATGCGTGCGTCTCCGGTGTGCTCTCTCTTTCTCTCTCTCTCTTTCTTACATCCCTGCTACTCCCCTGCTGTAAAACTACCCCTCAATACTCCGTGTACCCCCCCCCCCCCCATCTACCCCATCCCCACATTAGAAACAAAACGACGACTGCTGCCACCCGGCGGATCCCGGCTAAGTTACAAGCCCCCTCCCCTGTATCGCTGTATCTTATCCACAGATCCCCACGATAGGGGTGGTGGGGGTGTGTGGGGGTGTTACATCCCTCGAGTTTCGCCGATATGACGCTGTAATCGCGTGGTTGGCCATCGGCCACCAAGACGACGATGACCACGACGACGACGACAACGACTCAGGCACCAGCACGCACCACGTCACTGTCGGCAGAGAAAAGAGGTTAATGTACTGAAGGGATGATGGAGAACGAGAACGAGTACGAGAAAGACAGAGAGAGAGAGAGAGAGAGAGAAATAAGGGGGCTGAGGAGTTGATGCCCACGCCTTCGCTCGGCCCACCATCATCGATCTCGTTATCGTCGCGGTTGACATTTGACCCTTCCATCCCCCTCCCCCTCCTCACTCCTCTTCCGCACTCCTACACCACTCGATTAACACGTGGCCCTTGCGCGCGCGCCTCGTGGAAGCTGTAAGCGGCAGGTGAGCCGACGCGAGAGCATGACCGAGTGTGTGTGTGCGATCGAAACAGCAAGTCGTATGTGTGTGTTTGTGTGTGTGTTTGATTTGGTTAGTGCCCTCGGTTAATTAGACGAGGCGCGCGGGCGCGCGCCGCAGGGTCAATTCTGCGCGTCGCATATTTATGCCCATGGGATCGCGCAGCTCCCGGATCTCTATTCGCATCCAAAGGGGGTTAGGGTGTAGGAGAGAGAGACGGTTTTGTGGGACAGCAGCAGCAGGAGCAGCAGCGGACGTATTGGCGGGTGGGTGAAATTGTAACGTTAGATAGCAACAGTGTAGAGAGAAAGAGAGAAAGAGAAAGAGAGAAAGAGAGAGAGAGAAAGAGAGAGCGAGAGAGAGAGAGTGGTCGGGCGGGCGGGCGGTCGGTCGCAAGCGGGTGTTTTGGAAAGTGACATTATTTGATGTCATCCGCTTAAATTTGTGACCTTGCGAAAAGGTGCCCAGTGAGAAAAGTTGGAGAGGGAGGGAGAGTGGAGGGGGTGGTAGGTAGGGAGAAGGGTTGGTTGCGAATCAGCAATCACTCTCTCGCTCTCTTTCTCTCTCTCTCTCTCTCTCTCTCTCTTCTCTCCGGTTGTCCGGTTTCTCGGCCCGGTGCGGTGGATTATCGCGAAGGTGCGCGTTCCGGTATCGCGAACGCGCGAAAGTAACAAGACGGCAAGTGGAGCGAAGGGGTTGGAAGAGGGGGAGTTGGACGTGATGGTGACAGACGGTGGTGGAAGCCGACGAGACCGAGACCGAAGAGAAAGGGCTTCCCAGAAACAAAAATAGAATATAATTTCCAACAAAAAAAAAAAGAGGGGAAAGAAAACAAAAAACCCTCCCTCCCTTCCCTTTCGCCGGTCCTTTTCTTTTTCGGTTCCGTTTTCTGCTTCTTCCGTTCCGTTCTTCTTGTTTTGCTACTCCGATTTTCTTCTTCTTTTGATTTTCTTCTGGTTCGTTTTTTTCGGTTTTTAGTTCTTTCCTTTTTTCTCCTCCCCATGTTTCTTATTGCCCTTGTTTCCATTTTTCCTTCCACCAGTTGTGCCACTTGGCCTTCCATTCCATTTTCCCGCAAACGCCACAAACTTGTTCTCGTTTCTCCGAGAGTCATTCGACCACCCTCGGGTGGCGCGCCAGGTGCGTGAGTGCGCTTCCGGTTTAGGTTCTACCTCTCTCTTCACCCCACTCCCCTCTCTCTCTTTCTCTCGCTGCTCGCCTGCAACAAAACAGCCTTTATGGGAAGGGGTCTAGGGGGAGGAAAGGGGGGGGGGGGGAGAAGAGGTCCCCAAAAGCTGCTTAAGAGCCCCGAGCCAGGCCCTTTGGCCCTGGTGTTGGCCCTTTTGGAGTCGTGGTGGGGTGGGGTTGGGGGTGGGGGGGCACCGCCACCACTGAACCGGCTGAACCTGCTTTCACTGCTCTTCGTCCCATATATCCATCCTGCCTGGCCTGCCTTGGCGGTAGCTGATCGGCATCCGGTCTGGTGACAACACTCCAACCCCCATCCACCCCTCCTGCCCTCCCTCCCTCCCTCCACCGGTCATCACCGATGATCGATATCAACGAGGTGCGGCCCACATTTACCTACACGCCACCAGAGATTGTGGCGAAATCCTAACCTTAAAACGGTGCCTATGGCCCGATAGGTGGAGGACCTTCCCCCACCCCCCTGGCACCTCGCAAAACTGGTTTTTGAACCATCTTCGCATCCTAAACCGCTCCTCTCTCTCTCTCTCTCTGTCTGGGTCGGGGCCACACGAGTTGCAGGTAGTTTGGACTGTCCAGCAGAGGTTTTAGGGGTTGATATACATATGTGTGTGTGTGCAAGTGCTATAAAGGCGCGGGTAAGCAGATAAGCGATGAGCCAGGAGCCGATTTTTTTTAAACTCCCGCTAGCGATCGGCATCGGCACGACCTTTGACATCGATTCAGCCACCAACCAACCCCCACCGAGACCTACCCCCTTTTGGTCCAAATTAATATCCCAACTGTCACGCACTGTCCCTTATTATTTCCTCGCTTCACCGTCACTTTTTGATCCCTTACCGTTTACAGACACCCCTGCCCACCCCCACCCCCCTTCCCTTTTTACCTCTACGTCTAGTAGCTGCTGCTCTCTATTCACCCCCTCCCCCGTGCACCGATCGGTGCCGGGGACACACAATATCACAATAGAATCACTTCAGTCGCAAGCCCCGCTGCCTTTGCTGGGCAAAAGATGTACGAGGGGATGGGGTAGGAGGAGGAGGAGAGGGCGGGTTGCCTTGGGTGGCTTAGAAACTAGGGCTGTATTGGGGTTGAGGGATGGTGGTGAAAAGGAAAAAAAGCGAAAAAAGGCGCACACAAGAGAGAGAGAGAGAGAGAGAGAGAGAGAGAGAGATAGAGAGAAATATAAGAAAGAGAGCATGTGTGTGTGTGAGAGAGAGAGAGCGAGAGATGTCTCCATCGAAAAGGGGGAAGGAAAAAAATCACCGAAAAAAAAACTCCAAAAGTGCTGGTTTGAACATTTTTGCGAAACACCCTCTCGCCTACCTCGCCGCCACCCCCGTCACCTTATACCACACACACACACACACACGTACACACACACATTTAGCAAACACATCGATGATTTTTACGAAACAACCACCGCGCGAATCGAATTTAAAATTCAAATCGGCCCCATAAGCTGCCCCAAGCAGCACCAGCAGCAGCAGGGCCGTGTCCAGCAGAGGGTAAGAAAAGGGTACAGGAGGGGGAGGGGGAGGGGGTGGCGGTTGCTATGGGAAAGGGATGATGAACACGTGGGACGTGGGGGTACGGGGCGCTCTTCCTAACCCATCCGTCCGTCCGTCACCCACCGGACTATAGCGAGGGTCGTTTAGAAAACCGATTCTGCGAGTTTGTTGCAGCAGCAGCGGTGGTGGCGGCGGCCTGTTTTTCAGTGATTTTACGTTACTCTTCCCAGGTCTGCCTGCCACCAGGTCCCCTTTCGGACTTCTTTTCGTGCGGTATGTGCCATGTTCTGCCTGTCTTCTGCCTGAACGTTTTTTGACTTTCGTTTTAAGGTTAAGCCATCCGAGTTGGCGCGCGCGCGCACGCGCACGTGTGTGTGTGTGTGCGTGTGTGTGTGTGTTTTGTTTTCCTTTTTTTCCTTTTGTCGTTTTACTGGCCTGCCATGGTATCGGATCGATGATGCGTGGCCGTCGCTAGGCGTTTGCCAAAAAGACAACCAAACCCCACGACACACACCCACGCGGTGAACGAGGACGTGTGTAGTGGTTGGTCTATGAAGCAGGGGGTGGTCCAGCAGCGTGACGATCGAACGATCAAAGGTCGCTAGGATCGGAAGGATGAGGAGAAGGAGAAGAAGAAGAAAAATCGAGTTGCATCCTTTTTGGCACAAGAATTTACAATACGATGGATCGCAATGGATTGGGTCAGGGGGGATGATCAGATAGAAATCGGGTTGGGGACCTGTGTGTGCGTGTGTGTGTGTGTGTGTGTGTGTGTTTCCGTGGGGCAGGTACCTGTTGATCTGAAATCTGCAATCGAATAGGCCTCTTGACTCGGGTTTGCAACTAAGAGAAGAAGGCAAAACCGACAAACTGACCACATTCCTTGTGTTCCTGTTCCCTGACACACACAGCGCCTCGATCCCTCGATCGCATGAATACTAGGACGTGCCCGTTTGATACAAGCATATAAGAAAACAATACATAGATCTTGCCAGCAATCAATCGGGCCAAGGATTAGATAAGGAGGCCGTTTTTTTTTTGTGCTAGCTTTCCACTGTTTTTGGTATCAGCTTTGTGGTCGGAACGTGTGTGGTGTTGTGTTTAATTGACGCTCAAGGGGGGCTTTGGTTATTTCAGGTCAAAAACAGACTTATTTTTGACGATTTTTAGTGAGGAAACCAGTCAACTTCAATTCTTCAAAATAATCTCATATGCAACTACAACTTTTCAAGAATATTCTGGTTTGCTTTTGGGGAAGATTTGATCAAAACTACGTTCATGGCATCCAATCTAGAAAGGCAAGTTTGCAAAAATGTACTGTTTGCGGTGCCCATCGTAGCCACGTGATGGGTCATCAGAAATATTCAAATGAATATTCTTTTGTTAGATTATAAGTTTAGCCAGGTAGCCCCGTCGAGTTTTTATAAAATTTGCAATTTTTCGATTTTTGGCAGATTTTTGAAGTTGAAAAAGTGATGCTTTTTCGATATTGCCTCAAAAAACGACACTTTACATAATTAAAAAAATTATTGAAAAAAAGTATAAACATTTTTTATAAAAACTCGGCCTGGAAAATAGTATACAGATTATGTGTTCAAAATTTCAAATCGATCGGCCCAGTAGTTTTCATACTACGATGGGCACCGACTTTGAAAACGCAGGTTTTGGGAATCGCGATTCAAAGTCGCGAAATGCATTGAGCCTTGTATGAAGCTCTGTTTTTCAAAAATCAATATCTTTGTCAGTTTTGCTTCGATTGATCCCAAAATTTCACACAATACTCTTGAAAGGATAAGCACTCATAAAAAAATGTAAAAAGTAAATGCGAATAAAATACCGAAGCCCCCTCTTAAAGCGTAATTTATCGGTATTGCTTGTTTTTAATAATTTTGCTCTCTGAAGTAGTGTCGAATAAATTTGGGAGAAAAAAGAACTTTAGCGTCTTTTTTGTTGCTGTTGTGATCATTTTTCCTTTGAAAAATCTATGTCAAAAACTGAGTAATCTATGACAAAAACTACGACGGGTTCATTGCGTTTACTATTGTGCTATACCAAACGATTACCATCAGACCATTTTATTTATTACTGTAAGACCAGTACATTAGGGTTTTTTATAATTAATTGCGTTTTATAAAATTGAGATTGCAGAAACGTGTCATTCTATACTTACAGTGCAGGTAAATCAAATGATATTTTGTTGTATGATCTTTTGACTGCTTTTTGGCATCTTCAGGATTCACTCGGAATGGTTCATTTGCTTTTTATCTTTAAAAAAAAAAAGTGAACAAAGTCCAATTTAAAAGTGTCATCTTACTAAAAAATGTTTCACCATACAAGGAGCTCTTTTGTTTTACACTTGTAGGGCGGGAAACCTTCGGTAGTACCTTGCGGCATCCTTTAAAGAGGTGGTAGAACAGGGAGTTCTGTAACAATCGAAATGCCAAAATGATTTGTTTGTAACTTTATTTGAATGAAACCGATCAAAAAAATGGTCATGTATAAGAGGACAGCTTCTCGCCCTCAAGAAATCGCACAGGTTGAGGTCCGAGAACCACTCCGCAAGCCCCGGATGACCCGGTCCCTCCGGATACCGCCAGATTCCGGAACCGCTTGGCCTTCCGGACTGGCTAGTCAGCCGGTCACTCCCGGTTGATAATGATGCTGCTGCTGCTGCCAGCCCGGCACCAGCTTTAATCTCGAGGAATGAGCATCAATTTGCGGTGTGCCAGTCATAGACCACCTGCAGCAGCAGCAGCAGCTGGCGCTGGTGGTGCTGCTGTACCGCACTCCGGGACTGTTGAACTTGGCGAACGCTAATCATTATGCTAAACATTAGCGCGAGCGCGAGTGGCGCGCGCCACAAGCGCCGCAAAACCAAGACAGGAAGAAAGGAAGGAAGGAAGGAAGGAAGTGGCACCGCAGCGAGTGTCGATAAGAAGATTATAAGCCCATACGCAGCTGCTCGACCACCCTTCAACCCCCATCCCCCAGACTCGTGGGGCTTTGATCCGATTCTTAATAGAAGTAATTGAGAGAATCCCGGTGGTCGGAACGGAAGTGCTAGTCTAGTGGCAGCAAATTGCAACGGGTTTACCTTTCCCCTGCCCGCACCAACCCTTTCTCTCTCTTTCTCTCTCTCTCTCGCTCTCTTTATTCGTGCACCCCTTCAGGGGCAGGCGCCAATCGGATCATTATCACTAACTATCTGGCGAGGGCGCAAGAAGAGCGAGAGAGAGCGAGAGCGAGAGAGAGGCTAATTATCAAGACCAAAACCGTGGCCCGTGGTCCGTGGTAAGGGTGAAGAAGGGTGGAGGAGGAGAATGTGTATTAATTGAAGCGCGCGCGATTCCATTCCATCATCCATTTCGCTGCCGCTGCCGCCGCCACCGCTCTCTGGTCTATTTTCGTTAAATCGCCCGAGAGGTCATCGGGCCGGTGTGTGAGGCGGGGAGGCGGGGCGCCCGAATTACGCTACGCTCCAGATTACGAGCGCGCGGTCTGCTATCATTTTGCCCAGCCGCGTCAGCCCCCGGGCCGCGCAATATTGGAGGCGGTGGGGGGAGGAGGGGCATTCTTGAGGTGATCGCCTTCGATCGCACTTCCGCAACGCGCTTCCGTTCCTTTCGGTTCGTTATCAAGCAGCAGCAGCAGCACCACCACCACCACCACCACCAAGAGGGGATGGGGATGGGGCCGCGTACCACCACCGTTTGTTGGTTGGTTTTTCCCGGGGGTGCGGGGGGCGCTTCCGGAAGCTTTTTAACTTAATTTAGGTTCGACCAACTTCCAATCTGGCCAGCCAGCCAGCCAGCCAATTGATCATTTGCGCATGCCTCCCTGCATAAGAGGGTGGTGGATATAACCGGAGGGGTGCGAGGGGATGGAATTCGAGCAAAGCGCGCGCGCGCCCCTAGTGGCCACGTGCAGACTGTGGAGGGGGGGGGGGGGGGGGGGGGCGCGGAAAGGAAGGCGAGAGCGTAAGTGCCCGCCGGCCCGCGCGCGCACCTGCCACACGCGCATTTTGCTTTCGATTGCTGGCCCCGCAACCCCCGTAACCCCCATTTCATCACCCCGCTCTCTCTCTCTCTCTCTCTCTCTCTGTATTGCTTCTTCCGGTTCTGGCCGTGGCGAGGGCGAGGAGTTGGCAGCGATCGGCGTTAAATTCGGAAGTTTGTAAGATACCACCTCCCCCTCCCCCTTCTTCGCATCCCCGGATTCCCCGGAAGCAAATTGCCGCCGTCGCCACCGCCGCCGCCGCCACCGAGGGATGAGATGCGGTATGCGAGCAGGAAACCCGGGGGAGGGGGGATGCAAGGAGTTGGGATGCGCAATTATGTATGTACGTGCGCGCG
>NC_064873.1:8937917-8947917 GCF_943734745.1 Anopheles darlingi
GAGATAGTGAGAGAAACGCGCTGCGTTAACCCTGGTCAACGGGGAGCAAGCTCTCTGTAGCAGCAGCAGCAGCAGCAGCAGTAGCAGCGGAAGAGGAAGATCAAGTAGAATGCTTTTTGCAATTCCAAAATGTGCTCCATCTTCTCGCTTCATCAACGTCTTTCTCTCTCTCTCTCTCTCTCTCTATTTCTATCTCTGGCTCTCTTCATTCTTGTCTTTTTTTTGCGAACGACAAAGTGACAACAGGAATAAAAGGGTAACTTGGATGGTGGTGGTGGTGGTGGTGGTAGTGGTCTACGCCAATCTAACTGGTCGCGCGAAGCCCCCCTGGACCGTGCTCCTCGACCTCGAGACGAAATTTTGCCAAAATATGCCGAGCGAACGAGCGAACGAGCGAACGAACGAGCGAGCGAGCAAGAGAAGTGCAGGGAGGGAGGGAGAGAGGGACGCTTGCGAATCGGTCGGGCAGCAGGGCATCGTTATTTGGACACTGCCTTTTTGTTGTTGTTGTTGTTTTGTGGTTGGTATTATTATTATTATTATTGTTGTTGTTGTTCCCTTTTTTGGGCGACGACGAGGGTTAATTAGAGAGAACGACAACGACGTTCCTGGGATCTCGCTCGCGTCCGGTAACGCACACACGCACACACACGCTGAGCCAGAAAGACCCGTCGGCGAGAGCGTCTGCATCAGATCGGCCGGGCGGTATAAGTGTTGTGCGAGTGCGAGAGCGAACGACGGGTGGAAGGGAAGCTGTCAAACCATGCCGGCCGGCCGACCAACCGACCGCGCACCGATCAACCGAGAGAGCGAGAGATCGAGAGAACGAGAGAGCGAGCGAGATTCGCATCATCTCGCCCCCGAGCTCGCGGTGGTCGATCGCAGCAGCAGCAGCAGCAGCAGCCTTAGCGGCGCATGATGCGCTCACCGCAGCTTAACCCCGTACGCGCGTACTCTCGCACCGGCAAGTCGCTCACCACACGTCGCTCAACCGCACGCGCACACACGCTCTCAGCTCAGCTCAGCTCAGCTCGCAATTTATATTCGGGGATTCTCTTCGTTTTCCGGCGTTTGCTATTGCTGCTGCTGTAGTTGTTGCCGTTTTTTGCTGCTGCTGCTGCTGCTGGGCCCAAACAACCTTTCGCTAATCTTCGCACCCCCTCGCAACCCCTTCAGACACCCCCCCCCCCCCACACTGCTTCGCTCTGTTGTTGTTGTTGTTGCTGCTGCGTGTGCGACATTTTTGGGGGAATTTACACGTTGGTGTGTGCGTTTAGGATTTCTCTCTGTTGCTGCTGCTGCTGCTGCTTTCTCTCCCTATTTCTCTCACTCCTCCACATCCACTCTCTCTCTCTTTCTTTCTTTTCTCTCTCTTTCTCTCTCTCTCTGTCTTTCGGGTCTGCCGGCCGAAACCCTTTTCGCGCAACCTCGTGTAAGGCGAGGACGCACCTCGTTCCCTGTCAGTTTCCATCGCTCTCTCTCTCTCTCTCTCTCTCTCTCTTTCTCTCTCTCTCTCTGCCTCTGGTTCTCGCTCGCACTTCGTTCCGCAACCGTGCTGCTGGAGAGTGGTGGTAGTGGTGCTGCTGCTGCTGCGTGAAGTGGCTTAGGCGACAAGCGTTGGGAGGCAGGCAGGCTGGCGGGCAGGCAGGCAGGCGAGCGTGTGCTGGCTCCTAATCTGGCTGCGCACCGCGGGCCGAAGACCACGCTCAGTCAGTCCCGTGCCGATCGTCCGCGGGCCCGGCAGTCGCAAACACCGCAACGCAGCTAGTGCGGAGGAGCGCTAGCGCCAGAAACCCCCTCCTCCCCCAGAGGAGGCCGCCCAGGACATACATACACACACACACACATACATACATACACACGTACGCACGCACATACACACGCACCTACACAATCACAACACACACCCCAAAAACACACTAGATCCTCTCGTCGTCGTCGTCGTCGTTGTCGTTGTCGCGGAGTAGTTAGGCAAAAAAAAAATAGAAGACGAAAAGGAAGTAAAAGAGGGGGGTAGGTGCCGTGCCGTCAAAAACCCCGCAAATTTCGGAATAATATCGCGCAAAAAGGAGCCTCACTCGGAGTACCAGCGTGAGAGAGAGCGAGGTGAGGTGAGGTGTGGTGTGTGTGGGTAAGGCGAGGGTAGGCGGGCGGGCGGTTCCTACGCACACACGAATCGGGAGCGCGCGCGCGCGCGCCCGCGTACACACAACAATCACCACGCCAGGGAGCAGCAGCAGCAGCAGCAGCAGCATCATCATCATACGCATATCCCTGGGTAGGTACGCACGGCGCGAGAATCCCGCGAAAACCGCGTCGACCACCCTTTTCCGCAAACTGTTCTTGTCCGGGGTCCATCCGGCCCCAGGAGCAGCAACAGCAACAGCAACAACAACAACACCCCGAGCGGTCATCCTGCTGCTGACTGTCCCCGTGGTTCGACGCCACGGAGAAGCAGCAGGCGGAAGCCGTCAGCCTCTCAGGGTCTCGGTCACCACACAACCACCACCATCACCACCTCCACTACCCTTCGTCGGTCTGTCTAGCGTCGTTCCGGGCGACACCGACACCGACGTCCGAGGAAAGTAGTGCTTCACAGAACTCCTGGGGTACTCGTTGGGTCTCAAGTCCGCGTATCCTGGTTCCGAGAGAGGGGGCTGGGACCTAGTACTGCGGTGTGTGCGGTTGTTTTTTTTTTCGGTCTGTGATAAGTGTTAGTGTGTCGCTGTGATTCTCCAGTAGGGTAGTCGGAGATCGGTCGGTTCCGTGATGTCCGGATAGGATACTTGAGGAGAACTTCGAGTCTTCGTCAAGGTACCTCCGGTGCAGCGCGCAGAAGTGTAGCGCAGCAGCAGCAGCAGCAGCAAACGCCATCACCTCAACCTGAGGAGTGTGACATTCCCCAGGACAAGGGCCATATACACACACGCATGCATGCATGCACGCAATTCACCAATCAAAGTCCATCGGTATCCCTAGACCGCCATCTTCCCGCGTGTCCTATCCAGTGCGCGAATTGGTAGTGAGAGTTCCGGGTTCCAGCAAGTGGGGGCTGGAGAGCGAAGCATTCGGTTTCGGTTGCGGTTGCGGTTGTTGATGTTGTTGTTGTGCTGAATGAAGAACGAAGGACGAACCACGTGGCCATTACAGAGCGAGAAAGGGCGGGGGATGCATAGACGAGTTGCTTGTCAGATCGGCAAAGCAGAGAGGGCATGTGACATCAGGGAAGTTGGTCCGGCGAGTGTGACGAATGTGTGAGTGTGTTTGCTTGTTTGCTGTGGCATGTTCTCGACCGCTGCGCAATCCAACTGCTTGACCCAAAGGGCCTAGGATACCTTGGTATCCCCACTCCTAGTAGTAGTAGTAGTAGTAGTCCAGCAGCGTCCAGCAGGTCCATGAATCGGATCCTGTCGGGACCTGTGGAGAATATTAGAGTGGAACCCCACATGTGTGTGTGTGTGTGTGTGTGTGCACTTCGGGATCACCAGATGGATGGTGGTGATACACCAGGGAGCAACGTTAGACGAGGGTTTGTATCCGCGGGGATCGCTTTTGACCGATCCACTCCAAAAAGGCCGTAGCGCTCGATTTCACTTCACATTGGCTCCTGCAAACTGGCCAATGGTGGTGGTGACTGTATCTCTCTCTGCTAAAGGCCCTTACCACCCCCCCCCCCCTCCTCCGGTCGCCCTTTTCGCACTCTCCTCTTCCTCTTCCTCCCTTCCAAAGATGGCCGCCATCGGTCAGATAGTGTATAGGGGGGCATTGGATGAGAGTGAAGTGCGCGCCGTTTTCTAACGGTAAGTCGACGGAGCAGCCGAAACCAGCTCGACGGCCTTCTCCTTCTTCTTCTTCTTCTTCTTCTTCTTCTTCTTCTTCTTCTTCCTTTTCTTCTTCCCCTCCTCCTCCTCCTCCATCTTTTTCATCGTCTTCTTTTTTGCCTTCAGTTTTCGGAAGGCTAAGAGCAGAACGCGTAGGAAAGGAAAGAGGGTTGCAAATGGTGGTGGTGGTGGTGGTGGTGATTCGCGAAGATCTCGCGAAGCGGCGCCCCCTTGACACACTGACTAGGACCCACCTGCTTCCAACAACCCCTCAACTTCCACCCTCCTCCCTCCATCCCTCGCTCCCTCGTTCCCCCGTCTCCATCATGCCGGGCAGTGCCGCGTCGTGATTTCGGGGCCCGGGTGTTGTTGGTGTGCGGATCCGTTTATACCGTGTATATATAGGTAGATCGATCCGTCGCACCACAGCGGGAGAGAGAGAGAGAGAGATCTTTCTCGTTCTCCCTGCCTCTGTCTCTCTGCCTATATTTGCCTGTCAGGATGTTGTGTGCGTGTGTCTCTCGTGCTCTGTTTTTTGGTGGGGCTATAAGGGTGTAAGGGTTAGGGGATGGGGGTGCTTTTGTGTGCAGATTTGATGTTGTTTTAGCAAGTACTTTAACTCGCGGACGGCATGTGCGCGCCCGGAATGCCATCTCACCGGAGGAAGGGGGAGGGGGGATGGAAGGAGGGGTGGAGGGGTGGAGGAAGAAGAAGGTTCAAGGGTGGAGGGGATGGTCAGCTTTTTTTTTTTGTTGTTGGTTGGTTAAAGTTAGAAAGGAAACAAACCGTGGATGTGGAGCAGCGAGTGAGAAGAACACGAACGGCTAGAAGCGGGCAAAATGGGCTAGATGATGCAGTGAGTGTGTGTGTGTGTGTGTGCGTGGTACGCAAGGCAGAGAGGGCGAGCCGTCGTCGTCTTCAGGGCCGGCCGTCGCTGCCATGGGGACGGCGCCGTCAATGCCGAATATTCGCGATCACGTGTGTCGTCGTCGTCGCCATCGGACAACGGGGGCAATTCGCGCGTTTCTCGCGCGCGCTAGATCCGCGAGCGAGCGCGAGCGCAAGCGCTTGTGTGAGTGTGCGTGCGGGGTTGTTTCCCTCCCGGATTCGGGTTGGTGTTTGTTTGGTTCCCAATTTAAAAAAGTTTTGGAGTGTTTAGTTGGTGGCTGCTGGCTGCTGGTTGCTGGTTGCCGTTGCCGGTGGTGGCCATTCGTAGCGTGGCGTGGCGTGTTCTGGTACACTACCACCACCACCACCACCACCTGCGACCGGCTCGTCGCCCGGCGGCGTCCCCCAATTGGCGAAATACCCATCAAACTCCGGCCGGCCTTACATCATCCGCCGCCATCCGACATCAATCAACAGTGGGAAGAGAAGAAGACAAAAAGTGTGTGAGCGAGAGAGAGAGAGCGATAGATAGATAGCAAGAGAACAGAGAGATAGAGCGCGAGAGAGAGGGAGACAGAGAGAGAGCGCAGCGGATTCCACGATCAAAGATCAAATAGCGCGGAAGGGACACATTGCCAAAAAGGCACGTCATCCGCTGCTACCACCAGCACCACCACCACCGACACAACCAGCGCAATCATTCGCATGAAACCCCCCCTCCCCTTCTCCACCCCTTCCTCCTCTACACCCTCTACTTCTCCCTTCACCCCACGGCGCTCACCACCCTTTGGCTAAAAGTTGAGACGAACGTGAAGGTTTTTTGGAGACTTTTTTGGCAAACATCCCCCAACCCTCCCCGTTAACACCGTTCCACCCACCCTCCTCATCCCGCCGAGCGTATCGCTGCATAGTATATGCGAACTCTCTGCCAACCACTGCTGCTGCTGCTGCCGCTGCCGCTGCTCCAAATCCCCGAACGCGTCGTCGGAACACGCGCTTCGTTCGTTCGTTCGTTCGCTCGCACCAGCCCCTCTAACGCGGAACTCACCGCGAGAGAGCTGGGGTTACGGTGGTTGGGGTCACTCAAGAGGCGCGACAGTCAATAATAAGCGTTGCGCACCGCCTCTCGCACCGCACCGCACCGTCGCTGTTCCGCTGGCGCCCGAATTGCGAAACCACGCTGCGTGGTGGTTATCTGTAGCGGGCGCGCACGCTGGAGAGAGGGTGAGAAGAAGGGTTGTGTGTGTGTGTGTGTGCGTGTGTGAAGGGGTAGTATCGCGGTAGATCGACCTCTTCACACACACACACACGCACCTACGCTGGCACACGATTTTTCGGCGGACACCCCGTCGTTCCCTTTTCCGTGCAACCCCTTCAACGGCCCTCCGTCCCCGTTGGCACACCCTCCCTCTCCATCTTTCGCACACAGGCCAATCGCCGAAAAACGAAAAAAAAACTGCGCGAATGCGCGAAGGGATCAAGGACGGTCACTTCTTCGAAAAAAGAGATTGTGCCAACAGCAGCAGCAGAGCGCGACTCTCGCGAAGGGTGCGTCCATCCCCCCCGGGGGGGTGGGGGTGCGTGTGAGAGACAACGAGACAATGAGAGAGTGAGAGAGGAAGCGATAGAGAGAGAGAGAGAGAGAGAGAGAGAGAGAGAGGTAGGCAGAAAGAGTGGCAGAGAGCGAGAGCGAGGTTTGGTGAAGGGAATGTTGAATGCCGCCTCCCCATCCCCCATCCAGTGTACCGTGCGCCTCCACCCTCGACCTAGCCCCCCCCCCCCTTCTCGCCCACAACCCCCAAAATTGCCGTTGCCAAAAATTCGCGCATCAACACGCACACCATTCAACGCGTAGCACGTCGGCACGAGCACGGCGCAGAGAGCGAGAGAGCGCCCGTTGGTACTTCTCTGATTGGGAGAGGGGGTGATCGCGCGTTAGCAGCAGCGCGACTTTCCACCATCAACCTTCCGCCAGCCTTCCCCTGGCCGGGCCTGGTTAATGAATCCGGTGCGGTACGTACGCCGGCGCCACCCGGCGCAGGTTTTTTTTCGGCAAAACGCAACGCGCCTTTTTACAGGCATTGCGCTGTTGCGTTGTTGCCTTGTTGTTGTTTGGGTTCGGTTTTGTTGCAAATTTTGTGAATTTCTTTGGCTCCTTACTGAGCGACGCTCCCTTTTTTCTTTTTCTTTCTTTATTCCCTTCGATGTCACGTCGCATAACGTGCTCATGATGATCTCAGTTGTCCTACAGATGATGGAGATGGAAAGAGAGAGAGAGAGAGAGAGAGAGAGAGAGAGAGAGAGAGCCAGAAACGGATGCGGATTAGAGCATCGCTCTCGCGTCACCCGATTAGCTCGGTACAGCTCTCTGGTGGCGAACTTTCGAACCAAACCGTAACGCTCCAAATAGTTTATGGCCACCCCCCCCCCCCCCCCCCCGGCCCCTTCCACCCCTTCATCCTTCCGCAGCCACTTGCCTGGCCGGCTGCCATGCCGGCCTTGCGCGTGACCATGGTGGTGATAGCACCTCTGACCGATCGATAGACCCCACGGCCACCATTTCGCCATCTTGGTTACCCCCTCTTGGCCTGGGTGGTGTCACACACCAGCAATGGGTGACAGCAAACCGAGAAGTGAAAAAAAATGGATGAAAATTGCAAACTTAAAAAAGAAGGAAAAAAACCCCCCAACGCCCAAGAAATCGAATCCAAATCTTTCCAAAAAGTCAACCGCTCTGCCCGCTAAACCTAACTAAAGCCAGCAGCCAGCCAGCCAGGTCAACCCACGGTGTCACCCCCCCCCCCCCCCCCCTTGCTCCCCCCACGATATTCGGCAGGTGATACAGCTGACCGTTGTCCGGTCTGTTGTCTTGTTGGCCGGAGGGGGTGGCCTTTAGTTTCCTGGGCATGTCGAGAGTGCAGTGCAGTGGAATAGGCAGAGGTTGTGTAGGGGTGGGGGGTGGTGATGCCCGGTATATGCCATTCGCGAAGGAATTGATAGCGCAGTAACGGCGGAGTGACCACCAGAGAGATCTGGGCTGCGCTGCTCTGGTGCACAGGCAAGGGGAGGGGAGGGGAGGGGGAGGGGGATTAAAGAAGAAGACAAACGTACGAACACACACACGCGTGCGCGTACGCATTTTTAGTGGGTGGAATCGCGGATTAGGAATGCGCGCAAAAAGAGAAAACGTGAAAGGGATGTCTTTTGTGTTTTATGGAGCCCAAATGTTTTGAACGGAACAAGAAAACGCCAAAAAAACCAGAAAACTATAATCGTAATCCTCCCTTACCCTCCAAAAACGCGAACCCCCCTCCCCTTCCCTCTTCCTAACCTCCAAAATTTATCCCAACTCGCATATCGCATATCTTAAGGGTCGCGAAAAGGGGCAAAAAAAAAAAGCGAAACGAGAGGAGAAAGAGAGGATAGAAAGAGAAACGAAGAAGAAGTGATGGTGGTGGTGGTGGTGGTGGCGCAACACAAAACCGACAAAGCATCCCCGCGGGGAGTGCACGGCGCGGCGCAGCAGCAGCAGCAGCAGCAGCACCCCTTCTGGAATCGAATCGAAGGTGTGTGTGGTGGTGGTCGATGATATGTGGTTGCGGCGCTCGCTTCGAAGGCTGTATCGCTCGTCGCCTTGGAACTAGCTCTAGCTCGTCGAGCTGGTTAGGCGAAGCTAGGCCCCAAGGGTCGTATTTTTGGCACGGGAGGGGGAGAGGGGATGTTCGCGGTCGCTGGTGTGTTAGCAACCTCCCCGTCGCCCCTCCATTCCTGCTGCTGCTGCTGGTGGTGGTGGTAAAAGGTTAGAAAGAGAAACTGGTTTCCGAAGGTGCAGGCAATCAAACTTAATGTTTATAATATGTAAATATTTGCAAATTTCTAATTCCACTCGTCCTCGTCCGGGGCCAAACCATCAACTCCCCCCCCCCTTTTCCTCATCATCCTCCTTCCACTCGCCCTTCCCTTCGGAGACCCCGGGTCCACGTTGCAGTCGCCTGTCCGTTGTTGTTTTGGACCATGTTCTTCTTCTTCCTTTTCTTCTTCTTCTTCCACTACTACTTCTTCTGCGATTTTACGGCTGTCTTTTGCCTCTTTTTGGTCCTTCTTTTTTGCGCTCCTTCCGAGCGTGTATTAAATCCCTCTCATCCCTCTCATCCCCTTGGTTCCTTCGCGAGAAGCAGCAAAAAAAAGTCTCTCTTATTTCTTGCTCCCTTTCTATCGGCACACACGCGCGATTGTGTGTGTGTGTGTGTGTGTGTGTGTGCCGGGGAAGCAAGAGGGGGAGGAGAAGGAGGATTGAAATCCATTATTGGATCACAGGGATCACAAATCTTATCCTCGCGCACCACACCACATTGTGCACCTCGAACCCGCGAACCCAAACCACGAAAATGTATGGTATAAGCACTGGGCGAAACTGCGCCACATTGTAATCTCCGGGATATATCGGGACGTATTTTTTGGTGTGTTACCTGCGCTACGACCTGCGCCAACCGGCATTTGGGTGCCTTTCTCGCTTGCCGTTTGGCGATCGCGGTTATTCGCGGTGTTTTTTGTTGTTGTTGCACAAATGACAGGACTACAATCTATGCAGAAAGATTCCAAAGATTTCACAGCTTACCCACGACAACAACAACAACAACAACAACAACAACAACAACAACAACAACAACAACAACAACAACAACAACAACAACAACAACGAAAACTAGCAAAACGAGCAACTCGTGGCGGCGGGAACGTCTAGAAATTCTTCTGCTCTAGGCGGTGCTGTCCTATGTCGGCCCCGAAGCTCTGCCAGCTAATCTCCAATATCGGGGCAGATGGCTGAGCAAATCTCACTCAGATTCGCGAAAAGTTATCAGCGAAAACGGAGTACCCCTCTTTTTTGTTTCGAGTTTCGCGATTTCGTTTTTTCTGGTTTAATTTTTTTTTAATATGGTTTGGTCCGCGATGAAGGTTATTGCTGCTGCTGCTGCTGCACCCCCCGGGCCTGACACCGCTCCCCCCGGGGGGGTCGAGTGCCCAGACCCAGATTACCCATTTACTATCACATCGCAGCCCCCTCCCCACCCAGGCGGGAAATTGGGGCCGATTTAATTGGTCGCCAGGTCGCCGGTCCAGTTAAGTGATTGCGACGGTTTTAGATGACCGAGCACCGAGCGCGCCGATCGTCGTCGAGATGAGTCGAGGTGGTTGTGCGGTGCGCGGCGGCCATCGCGCTATTGCGATTCCCATAGATTCCCGGCTGATGCCAGTCGCTAGCGCGAGATTGCGAATGCTAGCGGGTGCGG
>NC_064873.1:8950417-8952917 GCF_943734745.1 Anopheles darlingi
AAGGGAGCGAAGAGAATTAGGGGGTTGAGGGGAGGGAAGAACAGAGAGAGAGAGAAATAGATAGACAAAAAGAGAGAAGGAGAAGGAGATATAAAGAGAGAGAGTGAGAGAGAGAGAGAGAGAGATAGAGAGAGAGAGAGAGAGAGAGAGAGAGAGAGAGAGAGAGAGAGAGAGAGAGAGAAGGAGCTGGAGCGATCTGTAATGCGGAGCTGACCACAATGTCAGTTGAATCTGAATTCCGGGGTATGAAGCTCCAGTTCTGCTTTGTAAAGGTGGATTTTGGGGTGGGGAATGGAGACGATTTGCTCTCCACCGTAGAGAGAGAGAGAGAGCATAAGTCCGTGGTTCTACCCGAGCAGTGATCAGCATAGATCGGTTCTGTGATCGGCATTATCGATTCCAATATCTCTCCGGTCTGATGATGTGGTCCATTGCTAGTCTGTCTGCCTATTTGTCTGTCTGCCTGTCTGTCTGTGTGTATATATCTATTTGTCTGTTCGTTTGTCTGCCTCCGTTCCGTCAAGGGGTCTCTGGCAAATGATATCTGCCGCTCTTCCCTTTTGCGTCCCCTCTCTCTCTCTCTACCCCCCGTCTCCTCTGCTAGCCCCACGCCTCGCCTTCCCTGTACTCCACTGCACTGACACATGCACTGATTCCTGCTTCCCTTCCTTATTGTTCGACAGCGACTTGTTTGGGGAGACGATTCGGCACCGGCAGCTTCGGCACCGAGCACGTCAGCCACCCACTTACCGTCGGCTTCACCGGTGGCCGCGGCAACGTCCAGCGTCGTGCCGCCGAACCGTCACCATGCCACCGCCAACCGCTCGGCACCATCACCACTGCCACGCGCATCTCGCTCCTCCTCCACCACCTCCTCCACCCCCTACTCCATTTCTTCTTCCTCTTGCTTACCGCACACCTCGTCCGCTCAACGGCAGCCTCGCCCGCCTCGCTCGCTCGAGGCAGACGACGAACCGTTGGTGGACGAGGGGACGAAGGAGGAAGCCATGGAGGAAGGGGAGGCAGTGGCGGTGGCACAGGGTGCAACGGGCGATGCCGCTGGCGACGGTGGTCGTGGTCGTGATGCGTGTGGCGGCGGTGGCAGCGTCGACGACGATGAGAAGGAAGTGCAGGTGGCGAACGTCAGTGGTGGCGATGGTGGAAGGAGAGGAAGGAGCAGGGGTGGTGGAACGGTAGGCGAAAGAGTAGGAGCAGGAGATAGAGCAGGAAAAGAGGAAGAAGAAAAAGGAAGAAGTGGAGGCAGAGGCGCAGGCGGCCAGGACGCTGCATTGAGCTCGTTGATCACGGCCAGTACCACTACTACTACTACTGCTACTGCTACTACGACTACTATGTCTACTTCTGCTGCGGCAACGAGTGCTGTTGCTGCTGCTGCTGCGGCCGCCGCCGCTCTGGCATCGCTGACGGCTGACTGGTCCCTTGTCAGCGGTGGTGACGGAAGCGGTGCTGCTAGTCAGCATCAGTCCAGCTTCGAGCGGTACCTGCAGCAGAGCCGTTTGGCTCTGCGTGGCTGCTCAGCAGTACCCAGTGCTGGCGGTAGTAGTGGTGGTAGTGGTGGTGGTGTTATTGGTGTTAGTGCCACCGGCCCTAGTGATGACGGTGACAGCCCTAGTCACCTAGTGCCGACATCCCGGGACTCCATGCTTGCCGTCGTGGATGCACTGCGGACCACGCTCAGCAACGCGATGGAGGCGGAAGAGGGTTTACGCAAATCGAGCGCCTTAGCGTCCAAGGGTGGTGGCACTCTTTCGTCGCCCTCTGCACCGGTACCGTCTGCATCGCGCCGCACCACAAGCCAACCGCGTCGGCTTGAATCGAAGTCGTCCTTGCACCCCCTCGCGCAGCCCTCCCCCTCATCCTCCTCCTCTTCCTTCTCGGCTGGGACATCTATTTCTACTGCTACTACCGCGACTGCTGCTGCTGCTGGCGGCGTCGGCGCCAGCCGAACGGAGCGCGTGGCTACGGGGGCGCGCAAAGGTGGACGTTTTCGCTCGCACTGGCTGTACCAGTTCGAGTGGCTACAGTACGACGCGACGCGGAACAGCATGTACTGCAAGTACTGCCGCAAGTGGTGCAACGACATACCGGACATCCGGACGTCCTTTGCTGAAGGGAACTGCAACTTCCGCCTGGAGATCGTAAACCATCACGATAAGTGCAAGGCGCATCGGTTGTGCCGCGAGCGCGAAGCAACCGAGGGCGGCCCGGACCTATCAATGCCACCACCTGCATCGCCCTCGTCGACGCCTTCGCCGTCGCCGTCGCAGCCACAGTCGCTCGTGAGGATGGATGCGGCGGAACGACGCCAGCCGTCGGACGCGATGGCACAGCCGCAGGAGCAGCAGGAGAAGAAAGTGGATGGAAGCGAAAGGAAGCGAGTGCGTGATGAGTGAGGGGAGGAGGTGGCATCGCGTGAGATGATGCCGCGAAAGGGTAGCATGGGCGGAGAGCGATTACCCATATTACCCATAAGTGCCTA
>NC_064873.1:8957917-8962917 GCF_943734745.1 Anopheles darlingi
CCTTGTTGTTACCGGTGAATGACCCACATTTACTTTTTCGCTCGCTCGCACGCTCTTTCTTTTAATAATTTTTTTTCTCTCTCTCTCTTTCCTCTTGTCTGGTAGCCGCTCCTATTTAATTTCGTTGGTTGGACCTTTCCTTGCTTTCATTAATACATTTGTTCGCCTTTATCATTGTTTTCCAATTGTTCTACATTTTCTCTACCCTTGGTTTTTACCGAAATATGTTGAATGACCGCTGACGGTTCTCCTGTTTTTTTTTGTCTTGTATGTCGTCTCACCAATTTGATTTGTTTTGCAAATCGCATTCTACTCACATCTTCTGCCAACCTAACGAAGGTTCTCGGGCGTTCCATAACGTTTGTTTTTGTTTTTATTACCCTCGTTCTGCATTCATCGGCTCTTTCAGAGCTCATATCCTAGGAGTGATATCCCAACGCGAAAAAATATAAACAAAGGTGGTGTGGCCGTAGCATGTCGTTTAACGTTTGCCTATACGGGCAAAACGATTCGTCACTCGTTCGCATCCGCACCACCGGACTTGAAATCCTGTCGCACCCATTTTTAGCTGTACATTACACCGCGATGTGTACCGCCAGGGGTCTTTCTGATACTCCGCGGCGTTTCGTTTCGTTTCGTTACTGATACGGCAGCAGAACTGCTGCAAGCGTGCAACGATGGAAACCAGAAACGGAAAAAAAAACACAGGAGGAAGAAGGGCGGTTCATTTAGTACGATGTGTGTTTTTTTCTTGCGCTATACCTTGCGGTGCGACTCGTTTAGTGGGATCGAGGTTATGTCTTCTTGCGGAATCGCACAATCAGGGGCTTCTTGGCGGTATATGGCTGATGCCACTAGTAATGATGCGGTCCGGATAAATCGAAGCACTGAAACGGAGATGAACCTGCCGTTCTCTTTTATCCAGCATCGGTTTTGCGTCCGTGGGAAGTGTTAGTCCGCGATTCGGTGATACATCCATATGATTGGTACCAGCGCCATTCGCTCGAGTTAACCAGAAACCAACATCTGCACCAGGGATCCTTCCGACACTACAGAGCGCAGCGAATGTGCATCGATTGCACAATAAAGCACTTCCATATTCAATACAGATAACGGCAATTAGCGGCAATTAAGTAACGGAAAATGTATGATAAAAACCTACAAAAATAGCGATAATACCATTTCGCGCCCCGGATAGAGTAACAGTTCACGATAGTACGAAGGACGTAGATGAAGGATAGCGAGACAAAAAATTATAACTAAGCAGTTAACGCTGACGCGTAACGAGAAGCGGAACTCAAATTGGTGGGCTAGTGCGCAAGAACACCACCAACACACATATACACACACACACAGAGGGCAGAAAAGGGAGAAGCGGTCTAGCGGAATCCGCAGTGGATGTGTTTTTTTTTATTATTATTATAGGGTGGGTGTATATGCTGGCAACAGGTTTGCGGGATTTGGACCTCGTGCGTGCCATGCGGTCGCTCTTTCATGCTCTCTCTATCTATATTTATCCGTACCACTGTTTCCCACTATGCTCTTCCTCTGTCTTCCTCTCTTTGTCTTCCTCGTGTTGCTGAGACCGTTGCGTTCTCGTCCGTTTTGTCCGGGTGTCGCGTAATGCGCCGTGCGACGCTCGCCAGGTAATGCTGTCCATCTGATATGGATTAGTTCTTGTGTTTTGTTGACACTTTGGTTTTTCCTCCTCGCCTCGTTTTTTGTGCTAGTTTTGTTTACTTTTTCGTTTTTTATCCCGTGGTTTTTATTCCTTTGTTTCATTACATCCTCGGTCCTTCCGTCGGCTCCTCTTGTAACGTCACGTCCACACACCAGCAGCATATTCTGGTTAATTGTAATGCGACTTTTCCTCCTTTGCTGGCCAATTCCAAAGGACTAGATCATTTCCCCTCGATTGGATTGGAAAGAAAAGGTTCAGAGAAGTTGTGAACGTGTGCTACTGGCGATCTCTGTTCAAAACGCCAAACTTCTTAGAGTTTTGCTCAAAAATCTGCCTAGTGTGGACGGTAAACTCCTTTCAGTTGGTTGGTTTCTTAGTATGCGCGTGCGTGTGTGTTTTGTTACGATTTTTATTTCCTTTTGATTTCTGGCGAAATGCATTGCTATGATCCAAATGTGCGATATAGAATAGACACTACACACGCACAAAAACACACAAACATAGAAACATAAACATACAGACACAAACACACCAACACACACACACACACCCACCCTGGTAGAAGCACAAACAGTAAAAAGAAGAAAAAAAATACATCTCCAACACATGTAATGCTAGATGGCATAGATCGTCCCCTTTCCCCTACTACCACTTCCACTACCCTCCCGCCAGCCCAGCCGCCCGCTCCCCATTTGCGCAATTGTTGTGGTGCAGCTGCTGTATTCGCTACTCGTGTGTCTGGTGTACTTATTCGTGTTTCATTTAGCTACGTTTCGGTTTGCATTCCATCCACCATCACCACCACCACCACCACCACCACCGTTCTATCATTTCTCCGCCTCCCATTCCCCTTCTCCTTCCTCCCTTTTGCCCTTTTCTCCACCATCGGCAAGCTCATCCCGCGTTACATGCCGATTAGCTGATAGTCAGTTCGTTGCGCTGACTAGCAATGGTCTGCTCGTGTTACACACGCACACATACACACACACACACACACACACACACACACACACACACACACACACACACACACACACACACACACACACACCTTGGTAGAATAGGTCCCAATGCAAAACGCTTCAAATCAGAGGCATCCTTTGCCTTGATCTTGAATTATTTGGCTCCCGTTTGCGTCGTCATTGCGTCGGCAACCAGTTGTGGCCCTTCGCCTTTAGTCCTTTCGTCTAATTGGTATTGGTGATGATATCTAGCCCCAAAACAGGGCCCCCGTTTTGTCGCTTTCATGCCGAACTGCAGGAGTATTTTATTTATTTTTTTTTTTTGTTTTTTTTTGGCTCGCGGATGGTTTTTGCGATTTAAGTCCTTCATTATTTATCTTCCCCTTTTCTTCCTCGTCCCCTTCCTTCACTCTACCGTTTCCCGGCCCCTATAAATTCCTAGTTTGTTTGACTGCCTACGACCCTGCCCCTCCCTAGGTTTTACCTGTTTTTCGGTTGCGTATTCCCGTTGCATTGTTGAACGCTCCGTGCAGTGTAGCCATCTCTGCCATCTCTCCTCGCGATATTCTTCCAATCAACATTACGACTATACAAAAGCGAAACACAAATCCATGCATACACAATCACACATACACATGCGCGCACACTTGCAGGCCGCAACAACATCAACAACGTGCCAACGCATCGCCAAGCCCAACAGTGGGGATAGCCTCACTAATTGGTAATGTTATTGTTGCTGCTGTTGCTGCTGGCATTAGGCATTTCGAACCCGACGATTCCGTAAAAATTCTTCCTCCTACCCCCACCCCGCATCCTTCAGAACCCTCAGAAAACGCACGCGCTCTGCTCCTCCACCTCCGCGCTCGTTACCGGTGCGTTTTCATATCCCTATTAGCAGCATTATAGTGCGTTACGTTTGATGAGTTTGTGTTTTTGATTATTCAACCTCCCGTCCCTCCCTTCGCCCTCTCCCTCCTTTATCATGAACTCTCTCTCTCTCTCTCTCTCCCTCCCTCTCTGTCTCTCTCTCTGTCTCTCTCTCTCTTTCTCTCTCTTAGCTCCCACTTCATCCTCCCCGCTAAGTTAAAGCAATTTTAGATTTAGAACAATAGGCAACATACAGTTAGCAATCCAATAATCGGGCTATACACAAAAAAACACACCGACACACATGCGAAGAAAAGAAAAACATATTTGTATATATATTTATACATGTTTATAAGTATATATACAAATATAACAAAATATAAGCGTGTATGTGTGTGTGGGTGTGTGTTAGAGCATTAAGGGTCCTATTCCAGTAGAGCGATCGCTTGTTGTTACCACCGTTCATTTCATGCTGTCGAACATGCATGTCCTTGCAAATGAACAAAATGAACTTTGAAATTAATATAATCAAGTTATCGCCAATAGCACGATGATTTTTGCACTACAGGAATAGGACCCATAAACACGTACCCCTTTCGTTCCATCTGTCTGTCTGTCTCTCTCTCTCTCTCTCTCTCTCTCTCTCTCTCTCTCTCTATCTTTCTCTCTCTCTCCCTCTCTCCCTCTCTTTCTCTCTCTCTCTCCCTCTGTCTCTCTTTTTCTCCCTCTCCCTCTCTCTCTCTCTCTCTCTCTCTCTCTCTCTCTCTCTTTCTCTCTCTATATCTCTTGCTATATATATACACATATAAATATATATATATATATACATAAATACATATACCTAGGATAGCTATCGATATGTAAGCGTTTTTCTAGACGTTAGTTTTGTTGTTATTCACAAGCATTACTTAATATCGGTTTCGTTTTCATTGGATCGCCCCTTCCGTTTCTGTACGCCCATCCTCCTATTTTACGTTCTGTTCCGTGGTTTTTGTTGCCTTTCGTTTCCCCCCCGTCACCATCCCCCGTCCCCGATATTATCTCATCCCTTTCTACCTTCCTGGGTAGTTCCGTGTTGATGCCCTTTCCGTGTTCGCGTGCCGCTTCTATCGGACCGTCGCCGGTCCGCACCAAGCGCGCGTAGTACTCGATTACCGCAATTAGAAGCTGCTGGGGGATTTTACACAGAATTTAACACAACCTACCGTGCGCCTCCATTGATGCCACTGTCCAATGTGCGCCTCCATTGATGCGCGTTGCGCGTTTTAGAAATTAGAAGGACGTTTTTCGTGAGGGCTGTATCTTTGCCAGTGTTGCTGCAACATGCTTCAATCCCATCCAGTCGATAAAACAACATAAATTTTTCGTAATATTTTTGAAACATTTAACATCTAGGGAAAGAAATGTTGAACATAAATGACATAAAATTAAAAAAAAAAAACAACAATTGAACTCCTACACACTCCTGTTAGTGCACCTAAGAGTATACA
>NC_064873.1:8967917-8970417 GCF_943734745.1 Anopheles darlingi
TGGAAATGGAAGCATCATAAATAACAAGAAGAGGAGAGAAGAAAACAACAAACATACGCGGCTCGCCCGTCCTTACATATACAATACATATACAGAAGAGAATGTGAGAGAAAAGCTAGAATATATACATAGGGCAGTAGGCAAATACAAATCGCATACGGAGATGGGGCTCGGATATATATGTATATGAGCTCGCACGATTCCTTAAACAGTGTAGGAAGAAAATAATTAGCATTATAAGCAAATCGCGTGAGTGGATGACCGAAAGTAGGCTGCCGAGAGTGACGGGATGAACCAAAACATGGGAGGAAGAGAAAAAAAAAGAATGAAATAGAAAGTAAGAGCGAGAGAGAGAGAGAGAGAGAGCGAGAGAGAGAGAGAGAGAGAGAAAGAGAGAGAAAGAGAAAGAGAGCTAAACCACCAAACAACCAAACTTAAAAAGAAAAAAAAACCTAGATGAATCGTACGATGTGATATTTAGACAGTAGTAGTAACCATAATACAATTCGATTTGGCCTTTAGGAGTTCTCTTGGCGATCAAAACTCAACCCCTAACCACTGCGTGAGGATTGTTGCGTCTGTGTGTTGGGCTTGGTGCGTGTCTGGGTGTATGCGTAGTGCGCGCTATGTATGCGCCGAAGTAAAAGATGTGACAGTTGGATGCGTGCTTGCTAGCGAATCGGTTTTAGGAGCAATCATGCACGCACGCACGCACACACACGCGCACACATACACGCACGGAAACTCGGATAATACGCATAATCGTATCTAACCCACTGTATAGCCAGGCAAAGATGAAGTACTCTACGCTCGTCGCTCCTTGCGTCTATTAATGTGTTTGCGTTGATTTCTAGTATGTTGTCGTCGCTGTTGGAGAAATGGAGAAATGGGAGCGAACGGGACTGGGGTTGGTGGAAGGCGTGGCAGGAGAGTTGTGCAATCTCGTGATCGCGTATTGTCGATGTTCATATGAGTCATAGTTCAGCGCATAATCAATTTAGCGAAACTCGGGTAACAGTAAGAAATGGGAAGGTTGAGCAGGGGCGGGGAACGGGGAGAGGGGGGGGGAGAGGAAAGAGGGTAAAAGAGGCAGCTAAACCGGAGGCTTAAGCTTCGCCCAGTCTGAGCCGAGTCCCTGATGATGACGTGTGCGTACAATCGGGAAAGAGGCGCCAGAAGAAGACGCTTCTACTAGAAACGATTCCAATTCTATTTCTCTATCTCTCTCTCTCTTTCTCTCTCTCTCTTTCTCTCTCTCTCTCTCTCTCTCTCTCTCTCTCTCTCTCTCTCTCTCTTTTGCGCGAGAGCTCCTTTCGCTTATCACACAGACACAAGAGCGTGTCTACACACAAACGCACAGGCAAGCACACACACACACACACACACACACACACAATTTAACCAAAGAGAACCTATAGCTACATGTCCGCTTGTTGCTGTTGCACTGCTAACGTGAACAGCACAGAGGGGGAAAAGGAGGGTAGAAGGAGGAGCAAGGTATGGCATGGCAGAACCTCTGTGGCTGTTGCCTCGATAGGAATAACTAGTGCGCGTTATCCGTGTCGCCGCTTAGCAGAAGCTGGACAAACACATCATGTCCTTTGCTTTACGCCACTGTTTCAAATGCGTTAATGTCAGTATGTTCGGATGCGTGTGTGTGTGTGTGTGGATTTGTGCGTGAGCAAAGTGAATGTGTTTGTGTGTGCGGGGGTGGAGCGGGGAGGAAGGGCGAATGTGTGTATGTGTTCTGGTATGTACGGGTGTGCGACGTGTTTGTCTGTGGTTTTGTCAAGTATGTTTGTGTCAATTTGCAATTCATTCTAACGCTGCACCCATCCTCCTAGTCCCACTCCTCACCACCGCCCACTCTCTTTCTCTCCTTCGCTCTCTCTCTCTCTCTCTCTCTCTCTCTCTTTCTCTCTCTGTTTCTGTCTCGTTTTGTATAAACTGTATTACTTAGACTCGACAGCTCGGTTCGGGGCTGGTTTGGTAAAATATGTATGTTGAATAGTACACACACACATCATCCACTTCACTACCAACCTCCCATCTCTCTCTCTCTCCTTACCTCTACCATTCCCCGTCCCCGTTTCTTCACTCATCAGTCTGTTCTATAAACCCCCGTTTTGATATTTTTCGTGTCGTTGTTGTCATGTTGGTGTTCGCGTCAAGATTCAATGAGTGTTTGTGTATATGGTGCGTGCGCGTGCGCGAGACTCTTACTGGTGTCGATTTTTAGACCTCTTCCGTTTAAAACCCACCGCACGGGGCTTACAAACGACCAACAAACAAAAACCGCAAGGCATGCTTGTGTTTGGGGTGGGTGCGTGCGTGCAATTAAGTCCGCTTCCGCTGGTGAGGATACTGTTGTAGGTGCTTTTCAGTACGTCTGAATTCCGTTTGTATCTCCTCCGTATGTTGTTTCTGGTTGACTCAATGCTCTCTCTCTCTCTCTCCTCCCTCATTCTCGATGTTCTCAAGTGCTCTCTGTCCACGTGCT
>NC_064873.1:8975417-8980417 GCF_943734745.1 Anopheles darlingi
GGCCGGAAACGCGCGTAACGCGCACGAGGCAAGCACCTCGACCAGCAGCCCCGCACATCCGGGGGACCGGGCCCAGGCCGAACGGTTCTCGGATACACCTCTGCGTCCGAATCTCCGTCTACAGCAGACCGATGCTGTTGGTAACGGTAGCAACGGGAACACCGTTAGAAGCACGAATCATAGAGACAAGCGTAGCAGCAACAGCAGCAGCAGCAGCAGCAGAAGTACCAATAGTAGCAGCAGCACCATCACCAGCAGCAGTAAGAGCAGCAGCAGCAGTATCAGCAGCAGCAGCAGCATCAGTAGTAGTAGTAGTAGTACCCGTAGTACCGGTAGCCCTCTACATTCCACCTGTCAGCATCGGGAGTGTATGTGGAAGCGTTACGTGGAGCGGAAGTCGCCCGGTGGCACCGGTGGTCCTGCTGCCACTGCTGAGTGGTCGTCTCGGTCATTGCGACCGAACGGATATCGTGCGTACTCTCTCGATAGCACCCTGACTCGGGCCAGTTGCTGTGATCGTCAGCCCATTCTGCACCACTATCGACGTCATCATCCTCACCAGCACCAGCACCAGCACCACCACCAGCACCACCACCAACAACAACAACCGCCGCCGCCGCAGTAGCAGCAGCCGCAAAAGAAGTGACGACCACATCATACCATCACACCAGCAGTAGTAGTAGTAGCAGAGGCAGCAGCACAAACACCACTACCAGAAGGGCAGCAAATTTAGCGAGTTCACTCGCTCCGTCAGCCATTGTGGTGGCCCTACGTCAGCGCGCGACCTTGTTCCATGGACGGGTATATCTGTACGAGTCTTCTGCGGCATTGCGTTAGGCCACACATGCCGTACTTCGTTGAATCAAGATTGATAGCCCGCGTGGATATTCGTGGAAGGCTACGGTTAACAATTAATTCTACAACCACACACGCCCACACACATACATACACACACACACACTCGCCTAAGGACACCAACACGTATACACGTAGGTGCAGCTAGTCTTGGTCTACCTGGTGCGCGGCACGTTGTTATCGGACAGCGCCCTCTACCGGTTCGCTACGTTCGTTAGTTCGCTAAGCAATCATATCTACTCGATGCTCTCAAGGTCGGCGCACAGTGATAAGAGGGTTTTTGGATGGGTTGTGGCAGGGGGGGGGGGAGGGGGGTTTGCAAGATGGGAAAGGCGGCCACCTTCTGCGCCGACGGAGGACCGCCCTGTTGACGCTCTGGCAGTAGCTTAGCTTGCCGATCTGCTGATGAGCCAATGATGATGTCTGCGTTAAGCGGTAAAGGGGGGGTCCGGGTTGTGTACGGTGCACTTCCTATCTTCTCTCTTCTGCCCCACACGCACACACACACACACACACACACGCACACATTGACACACGACACTCACTCACTAAACTGATGTGCGGCTAGGTGCATTTGTTGCAGTACCTGCTCGCCTACTCTAGTCATGTAGTTAATGGTTTTTGTCTGGGTCTTGTTTTCGTTCGTCTACGCTCTTCCATTCGTCCCTAGACTAGAGCCCCCACCACCCACTTCCCCTCTCGGTTCCCCCTCCATACGCTCACCTTGACACAAATGCAAATGAAGGTCTGGTCTGTGGATGATGATGATGGTGGTCCTCCAAGAAGTGTGTTATGAGTATTGTAACGCTGTCCGCGATGTTTCGCAAAGTTACGCAAAGAGGGATCGAAGGGTGGCCAGCTCCAAAGCCAGGGAAGAAAAGGGAAGATGAAAGAACCTGCGGTGGTAGGGTTTTGCGCGTCACCATGCGCCCACTGGAGCCTCCTGCTGTAGCACATCACGATCAGGAGCCCCGGTGTACTTATAAACAGAAGTGTACTGTGCGTGTGTGTGTGTATGTGTGTGTTTCCTGCCACGCAGTACTATCGGACCGGTTGGTAGGAGGGATTTTTGGGGGAAGAAGGAGGACGTATAATGCATTCCTTCCGTTTCATGCCGATAGATAGATAGATAGATAGATAGATAGTAGACTCCCTGTAACGCTGAGATGTGTGAAATCAGAGATGAGTAGATACCATGATGGCCAGATGTCCTAGATGTATTGTAAGACGGTTCTCAACTCAAAAGCACCTATAAGCGCCAGTACAGTTGTATCGTAGTCATATATATCTCCCTTCCACTCCACTCTCAAAACCACCGCACTCCTGTTTCCTTGACTCCTTGTGTCTGACTTGTCTCCTTGATTTTCAATCGTGAGCGTGATTGATGTGTTGATACGATATGCGTCCGTGTGCTAGTACGAGTACGTATGTATGTTTGTGTGTGTGTGTGTGTGTGTGTGTGTGTGTGTGTGAAAGTCGTGCGTGTGTCCGCTGCATGTGTTTGTGGTTTCTCAAAATGTACGTGCGTTGACGGTTTCGTTTTTTTGTTTATTTGGGATCGTGTATAGGTGATTCGGTGTGTGTGTGTGTGTGTGTGTGTGTGTGTGTGTATGCGCGAGCGCGCGCGTGCATGTGTGTATGTATGTATGTGCGCGCGTTGCTTTGTGTGTGTGTGTGTTCCTTTCTATGTGGTATCGAAATGAGTTGCTAGTAAGTATTCTTTGCCATGTATGTGTGTATGTCTGTTACCGTCCGGGAAACAAATTCATGCATCGCGTGTAGCAGCGGCGTAGAAGTATTTGCTAGGATATTTGTTGCGTCTACATCTTTATGAGTGCACCGGCACCAAACCAGTAGCTACCGACTGTAGGAATAGAGAGAAAGAGAGAGAAAGAGAGAGAAAGAGAAAAAGAAAGAGAAAGAGAGTGAGAGAGAGGTAGAGAGAGTAAGAGATGAGAGCTTGATGTCAAGTCAATCGCTTGGGCCTTTTCTTTTTAATACACTAACACAATGTGCAATAATAGAATCACGATTTTACTTGGATTACTAGAATATTAACTTTTGCTATGTTAAGGTGTATGTATGTGTGTGTTGGTACCAATACTATCGGATCCCTTGACCCTCTGGGTGTTTAATCCATTGAGACCTGGTGTAAGAGGATCGATAGCGATTAGCAGGAGGGGCAAGGCGGTAGGGCGTACCGATCGATTTAGAAGCAGCATGAGTATGGCCCGTGCGGCAAAAAGAGGCACTACCTCCCCCGCACTACACAGCTAGTTCGTAAGACGGAACGTAGTAGCATAATTTATGATTTATGTTTTTTACACTTCTTATTTGTTTTGTTTTGTTTATATATATATATTACACATATATATATACACGTACGCAATCACATTCACGCGATCACGTGCGTGTATATGTATAAATGTTATACATACATATTATTATATTACATACTCTTCCATATTATGTTAACTGGATTAACTTAATGTATAACGTACTACCTCATTTTGAATGGTTGTATTAGTGTACGAGTTTTCTGTGTATGTTTTGCCCAGTTTGTAATCCTCCGTTACCACCCCCCACTCCCTCCCTCCCCTCTCACCAACCCTCTTCGTCGAATCAACCAACCAATTCCTCATTATCCCTCCTTTATAGGAGGGTTTCCCTACCTTGTCCATTTGTTGTTACTTGTTTGCCTGCTGCTCATCCTGGGTGCTCCTTTCTCACTCCGGTATCAATCCTTCCAGCTCTCCCCCCACTCCAACCCGCTTGAAGTGGATTGAATATTGGTTTTGATCTAAAACAAATCTCAAAAGACATACTGGTGGTTAGCTGCATTTTCTCAAAATGGAATCGATCAAGCTCATGTATAGAAGCACCTACGTGTTTACATTTGCCAACACTATGATATATACATATGTATATGTATTTATATACACAGTCATATACATACCTACTTGTCTGCAATGAGTGTGTAAATGTGTAGGTATGTGTGAGTGTGTGTGTGTGTGTGTATTTGTGTGTTGATCGATGCGTGTATCGACATAGCGAAGAGGGTGTGCAGAGAAATGATTCTCTCTTATATAATATAAATGTCAAAACCTCGTCATTATTGCCTTGCGCTTCGCCTTTCAACAGAATGGGTGCTTGTGTGTGTGTCTGTGTCTGTGTGGTGGAGAGAGAGAGAGAGAGAGAGAGAGAGAGAGAGAGAGAGAGAAAGAGAGAATATAGAGAGAGAATGTAAGACAGAATAAGAGAGCGAGAGATAGAAGAAGCGAGAAAAATGCACATTTGTTAATGTATGTGCATGCGCGTGTGTGTGCGTATATTTGGGTATGAGATCGCATACGTATGAATGGAGTATTTAAAAAAACGGTCGCATACCTCTTATCTTGTGGAGAACTGGTATTAGCTTGACCCTTTTAATCACCTTCTATTCTTCCACATATCGTGTCAAGATCATTCAAACACACACTATCACACAAACACACACACACACACACACACACACAAATGCGCGCATCCATACCACTTTACTTACCGTTTTGTTGCAGAATAACCAAGAGGCGGGGGCGTGCGAGAAAATGGCGAAAAGGTGGAAAGGGAGAGGAAAGAGAAAAGGAAAAGTTGAAACCAGAGACGTCTAAATAATACTCTAATACGATCTAACTAGTGCTTAGTGAAGTTGATTCCTCATTACAGTGTTAAGAAGAAGACGATAGAACAGAAGAAGAAGAAGAAGAAAAGGAAGTAGAAGAAGGAAACGAGAAGATGAAAGAAGAAGAAGAAGGGAAAAGGCAGAGAAAAATTAAGAATTAGAAGAGTAAGAGGAAGAAGATGAAGATAAATGTTTATTTTTGCCAAAACTCGCACAGCGGTCGAGCTCCGTATCAATTGCACCCACATACACACATCACACACATATACACACACAAACACACACACACACGCACACACACATACAGATATATGCACAGAATAGCTTTGTATTGCGTTTGCCACAGATGCCTCATATTATCCACCCCGCTCTCCCCACTCCCTACCTTCGCTTAGAATAGTCGCTTCCGTTTCCGAGTATCTTTTACGAATTTTATTTACTGTTGAAATGTTGAATAGTCATACTGCTGCTCCTTGACGCAACG
>NC_064873.1:8982917-8985417 GCF_943734745.1 Anopheles darlingi
GACTAAAAGACTTAATAAAAACAAAGTAAAGAAAAAGTTAAAAACATAACACCTCTTGTTGCCCGTTTATTGGTTTGTTTCGGTGGAGCTGTTCGATCGGATTAACGCCCGAACGGCGCCGTCGAGCGGTTTGGGGGCGTTTTGTGGAATTGCAAAAAAAAAAAAATCTTGAAAAACACGAACGAGGAAGTCGCGCTAAACGGGAAAAACCTATGGACCTAGAAACATATGTGCAGCAAGAATTTATGGATGGATATCGGAGGCGCGGGGGTGGGCGTGAGTGTACGTGATAACATTTAGAGGGTGAGATGAGGGAGCCACCCTGTCTAAAGAAAAGGGAGATAGGGAAATCAATAACGAAAGGCGTGTGGGGAGGGGGAAGCAAAACTACAGGAACCCAAAATCAAGATGCCGCAAATATAAAAGGGCTAAAAATAGGAGAAAATCAAGGTACAACACAAAGGACATCCGCTGAACACCGAAGCGACGACTTATCCCCTGTACTTCTCTCTCTCTCTCTCTTTTTTTTCTTTCTCTCTTTCTCTCTCTTGATTTCTCAGTTGGTCTCTCTCATTCTCTCTCCTTCTCTCTCTCTGTTTCCATCTTTTTCATCCCCCACCCCTGTTTCTCAGGTTAGTTCAGGTTAGTTGCACGAAAAGGGTACAACGAGCAAAACTAAATATTAAATTCGTAGAACCTCAAAATGAGGTGCCACTTCCGAACTCAACGTTTCGGCACTCGACACCATCATCCCATTCGATAAACCCCATCGCTCGATTCCCAAACGCAGCATTCGCATATGTTCCTGTCTCAATTTTAGTAGCAAATGCAAATGTTCCAAAAATAGGATTTCCCTGTCCCCGTCCGCGGTTCGTCGGTTTCCCATCGTTCAAGTCTTTGATTTTCCCCGCTTTGGAGACACGCGAAAACTCATACACGCTACGGTGGGGGGAAAATGGGGTGAGACTCCCAAAGCCAAAGCTTGCTCGGGACCACCGGTAGATTTTTGTTTTTAAAAGATCAATTTTGTATTGATTTGCACATTGGAAGTAGATTTTACAGCAAATGAGAATCCCATTTGATTTTTTTTATTGGGGAGGTGACTTGGTTTTCACCAAGCGATGAACCCAAGTTTCTTTCATGCTACGCTATGCCTGATGCTAATGCGCCTTACTCCTGTCATGTATTCCTCTTCCACTTTCTTCCACTTCCACTTATGTGTGTGTGTGTGTGTGTGTGTGTGTGTGTGTGTGTGTGTGTGTGTGTGTGTGTGTGTGTGTGTGTAAGCAAGTGTGATATATTAGTCTAACGGTAATCCAGATATCGAGTTCATCACTTACCTTTTCAAGCAGCCTATCCGTAGCTCATGTAGCCCCTTCACGCTTCAAACCATTTTGCCTACCACACGCCTAACATCTGGACTAACGTTTCAACCACCTTCCCCCCGATTCCCCTATCCCCAACCATTCCCACTTATTCCCCAATTTTCATTCGTTCTTGTGTATGTGTGTGTGCGCGTGTGTGCGTGTATGACGATACGGCCGACCTCTGCCGGCATGCAGCCTTGTCACACCAGGTGACAGAGCAACAGGCAACAGGTTCCTGGTCAACTCTGGTATACGGGGAGAGGTGAGCACACCAGGGATCACTGCGCATCGCCTCATCATCGCGATTGGGGCCCGACAGTGGACTACAACTGTTGCATATTGTTTCATATTGAGGCCGATCACCGACACTCCGGTGGTCGGGCATCGTCTGGGCGCATCATTCTCTTCAACAACAACCACGCTTTCTTCTATCGTTTGTTTGTATTCTATTCATTCTCTTGTACTTCTGCTACTACTAATATTACTACTTCTACTACCGCTATTACTACTAATACTTCTGCTACTATTACTTCTACTACTACTACTACTACTACTACTACTACTACTATTTTTTCTCTTTTACTCATTATGTCTCTCTTACACTTTTTGATAAACGTTTCTTACTACTCGCATAACCACTTAATCTACTTAACAAGCATTGCGGTTATCCAACAACCAAACAGCGCACCCGAATCCTGCAAGAGTCTTCTTGCGCTTGAACGCAGGACACGTTGTATGCATTCATTTTGCAAACTTAACCACAAAGTTTTGTGTTTTTTGTTTATTTGTTAGTTTCTTTCGGTGGGGAGGGGGAGGGGAGGGACTATCCTCGGCACGCCACAGTATATCCGGGAGCCATTGAAACGTCATTGCTCGTTTGTTTGTTGATTGTAACACAGAGATTCACAGGCCTCATGTACTCTCTCCGACTGGCCGTGTTTGTTTTGCGATCGGCCAGGGGATCAACGAGCGCCCGCCCGCTCGCTCGTCTATGCGGATTACCCTCTCGAATATATCTTCTGCATACGAACGATAGCGTTACTGCCCACAGCTCTTCTTCTGGCTATTTCCATCGCTCCCGTCTCTCTCTCTCTGTCTCTCTTTCTCTCTCTTTCATTCGTTCTGTCTGTTTC
>NC_064873.1:8992917-9002917 GCF_943734745.1 Anopheles darlingi
CAGTGTTTCGGCGCGCCTCTAGCGTGCCCTATCCTCCTCCTCTTTCCGCCTTTTTTTCGTTTCGCTCGACGCATCCTGTTCCGCCCAACACGCGACCCGCGTGTGAACAGTGATGGGCGAGAACCTTGTACATTTGTGAGGTAAAAGTCGAACACACTGGTGCGGATGGACCAAACCGGGTGCCGGAGTTTTTCTTGTAGCGGCAACGATTTCCTCTTGCGAGAGAACCATAAAAGCTAGATACTAAAAAAAAATAAACAAAAGTAAACCCCCTCCCCCGACACCCCCCCCTGCCCCAACCCCCAAACCCCAATAAATCATCTACATTCTCGAAACGATTATCTAAACAAGAAAGGCTCAAGAGCGAATAATAATCATAAACAAGCAACACAGACAAAACAAATAAAAGAACAAGAAGATGTAGAAGAAGAAGAATAAGATGATGTAGAAGAAGTGGAAGCGGAAGAAGAGCATAAAGATTAATCACGAAAAGCTGGGAAATTCGTTGATGCAAATAGTGAACAATGGAAGAAAACCTCGCGCAACGAATGTCAAAAGGGAACAAAACATGTAAGAAAAGAAAAAAAAACCAATATAAGTCTGAAAATGGATATAATGTGTATAGGAAGGTCCGATGGGGGAAGCGGGAGGAGGAAAAACGTAAAGGCGCTGCGATGAAAGAAACCAGAGCAAACCAACCTGTTTATATATTCTTTACCCTGCCATAAGCTGTGCTTACACGAAGCACGCAAACGCAGCGCAAACGAGCTCTGTGGAAACCGCAGAGTCCGGGGTATAACCATGTGTGTCAAAAAAAGAAAATAATGGTAAAATCGTTGGTTTGGTTTGTTTTCTTTTAAACAAACTCGAAACGAGAAGGATTTTTAGCGAGGGCGTGTGTGTTTCATTATTTTTTTTTCAATTCGGCCCAAAATTGGATCCAACTATGAATGAAATAGCTTTCAGTACAAACCGATTGACACATCTTAACGCGGTCCAACGGAAGCGCAAAAACCAAAATGGACACACAACCCTTTTCGTTTGCGCTGTGTTTGCGTAGAGCTTTCGCTTCGTGTAAACCCGGCTATACCTCTCCTAAACAGAAAAAGTAAAAGGTTATTTTTGCTATCCTTGTAGTGTGATCAGTGTAGCGTACCCGGTGGATGTTGTTTCTCATTAATGACTCAAGCCGCGAGAGAGCTTACTAGTAAGAACGATACTAGAGAGCAGAGAAAGAGAGATAGAAAGAGAGAGAGAGAGAGAGAGAGAGAGAAAGGGAGAGAGAGAGACCTCACCGGATAGGGACGAAGATGGTGAGGGATTTAAACATAGAAAAGATACAAACCATTTTCACAAAATTTCACACACACACAGATACACACGCGAATGGTTTTACACAGCATATGTGTATTTATTACATATGTACATATATATAAATACTAGATTGAGGGAAAAGTAATCCATTATTTTATTGGGTAACGCTCAACACTGATAACTGTTCTAAGGTCGCTCTCCTTCTTAGCTCCTGGGCGATGCTACGGCTAGTAGCATGCTCGTTTACGTCCAGTATTTTCTGTAATCGGATCGGCCTGTATAAGATGTATCTTCTTCAACATCTTTAACATCAACAATCGACGAAACAGCAGTTTGCGTTTTTGTTTTTTGATACAATATCGACACCGTCAACATGTTACAAAAATTCGGAGGCATCATTTACTGCTCCAAGCAATACTGTAAAAGACCAAACTGTTTAAGACGTACAAAATATGCTTTGGTGACTACCATTTTAAGCTCGTTGTAACTCACAACCGAATGGAAGGAATAACAAAAAGTCTTTGCTTTTTGTTTTAATACTCTACGAGAAAAACAACACTAAAGCCAATCACCGAAAAAATAATGGATTATTTTCATTCACAATCTAATATCTATTCGGAGTATGAATTAATTCTTGCCGTGTTTATTCGTCAGTTGTGGTCGAACTACTACAACATAATATATGCCTTATGACTACCTTAATGAAAGTATTATCCGTCGACTGCTATTACGTTCTCCAATCTTTCCGGTAGTCCCTGGATTCCACGTCGATTGAACTGAACCGTTGAAGCGATCCAATCGGAATCCCATTTTTTGTTTGCGTTCATAAGACCATCTAGATCCTTTCTCATGCGACGAAAGCAGCAGCATTGTCGGAAAGAGCATTGTCCGGTAAAAACAACGGAAGGAAACGGAACGAAATTGATTGGACGTTTTGAACCGGTTTATGCAAAATGTGGCCGAGCGTTTTTGTGTTTCAAAACTCTCCTTTCAGTGTCTCTTTCTTTTAATGCATGTGGAGGCCAATAAGACATTTTTTCTAATCATTCCCATAACGGTCAGTCACGTTTGGAATCTGTCGTTTGGTTAACACCTAATAAATTTGCGAGCGCTATTCTCGTTTGAAATGAGCCCCGTTGGAGTCTTAATTGTTAGTCGTATGTTTTGTGCTGTCGAGGTATTTTAGCCTTGCTAGCTGAAGTCGATATGTTTAAACCGATCAATGCCATATATTATATTTAAAAAAAAATGTAATGTGAATGAAAGAGGCAAGAATGAATTCGTACTCACAGTATAGTGCAGTATCGGACACATTGATAGAATCATCACTTGAACAAATTGGCGTTTTTTTGTTGTTGTAAAGAAGTCTTTGACGATTTTGAAATTTTCTAATTATTCGTTAAACATATCACAATAAAATTGTGTAATAAATTTTTTTAAAGTTTTGCTATCATCACTTACTACTTTTATTGCACTTTATTTTACAAAATATTGAGATCGAGCCAATACGTTTATGCTATGCTCAAATCCATTTTATTCCAAAATCGATTATGGTTTTTCTGCATTTAGTAGAGTAGTTTTTATTTGACATGGTTTGCTTCACTTACTTCATGTTGAAGAGCAGTCTGACCAGCCAAAGTCCACAGGTGGTCACTGATGATCTTGAACCACCAGTATTCGAATATTTTTTGGCGCCACCATCCCCAGTAACTTTTAACTAAGTCCAATAAGCGGTTCCTGACGCAGAATTTTGTGCTTTATGGATCGTTTGAACCACCTTCCCTTGAAATTCTGTACAGTGCGCCCCTGGGATTATATTTTTGTGTTGAATTCTGTCACATTCCAGTAAAACAAAAGATACAAAATGATTGTAAGGTGGCTATTTCTACCTTATTGTTTGCCACACTAATTTAAACATTAAGGTTGTATTATAGTGTCCGATACATTTGGCAGGGTCGTCACAAAAAAAAAACCAGCAAATCTGAAGTGAATGAAGCAATCTTATTTATTCCTTAAAAGCATTTACATACACAACATCACTAAGAATAATTTCAACACAGGGTCGCTTTACCTCTTTTTTTCGTGGTTCTTTGTAAAAAAATTAATCAGCAATCAGGTGGTCCTATCAATGTGGTCCTGACAATGTACATATATATATATATATATATATATATATATATATATATATATATATATATATATATATATATATATATATATATATATATATATATATATATATATATATCGACACACCCGTAACAAGTTACCATACAGATCAATTGATTTTAATGTACCCAAAATTATAGTACATTGTTTTTTTTTTATCGAATCATTAATAAAGTCGATAGCAGTAAAGTCCATGCCCGCTGGGTGAATTATTTTTTCTTTTCACAAACAAATACTTAAAGTTTGAAGAAAATCAAACAGGATTAATTCCCCCATCCTCCCTCCTTCGTTTCCCCTTTGGCGCAGTTGACCACGTTGGAGCGGCAATCGACTGAGCAAGGGCCATTTTGGACCAGCCATAACCATTCGTGAGATAATGCGATAGCGAAATGCAGTAGATTCAGCGCCTTTTGGGGGCATCGACCTATCTCCTCCGAGGCGAAGCGCTAAACGGATGAGTCCTGGGTTGTACATGATCAATTGCAAGAAATAAACATTATTTAAACTTTCTTAAACTAAA
The DNA here is from genome assembly GCF_943734745.1 of Anopheles darlingi. Classification (NCBI taxonomy): domain Eukaryota; kingdom Metazoa; phylum Arthropoda; class Insecta; order Diptera; family Culicidae; genus Anopheles; species Anopheles darlingi. The sequence goes on from NC_064873.1 coordinate 8,996,921, forward strand.
GATAACTAAACAAGAGAAACCACACATACAATCATGGCTCGCATTATTGCTAGTATGTGAACATATTTCCTAAAATAAACGAAACGAAACGAAACAAGCCAAACGGTATAGGGAATAGCGTGCTGCAATTCATGCACACACACGAGACAGAACAACATGCATGACAAAAACAAAAAGGCAGCAGACCACATCGATAATTACCTATTTTGAGCCAAGGGGTGCACCATTCTACATTGATCAGGTGACGGTAGTATGCGTTATGCGATCGGAAGGGCACCTATTTTTGATTTCTCTAATCTCTCTTCCCCTCTCCCTTTTTCCATTTGGTTTTGCTCATCCCAAAACTCATGTAAGATGGGACATTGAAACCCCAACGCTGAACACTATGGCATCGTAAAGATTTGATTCTATACTAATAAGCTATCAATAGATGTATACAATCAAACAAGTAAGGAAAATCAAATAATAGTGTATTATAATAACAGTGAAAGGATAGATAGCGACGGAGAGAGAGAGACACACACACACACACACCGAGAAAGATCAAGAAAGGAAGAGTGAGAGAGAGAGAGAGAGAGAGAGAGAGAGAGAGAGAGAGAGAGAGAGAGAGAGAGAATGAAAAAAGAGGGAAGGGGCGAACGAAAACAAACCGATAAACAGCACAGCGAGAAGCGTGTAAAAGAACTTATAAACGTTGCGAATATGGAATAACAATTGTATTAAGAAGTTTTATTGTAACACAAGTGACACGATGCGTGGTTAAGAGAACAAGTGTGGCGGGGTCAAAGGCAATGGTGAAAGAGCAAAACCACACGTATAAAACATCCGTGATTAGTAGCAGTTGGACGGAGCAGACGGAGCAGATAACGAGCAGAAGAAGGGAAAAACCATGACGACATAGAATTTTTACAACGCAAATTATACGAAGAACCAAAGAGAGAGGTAGAGAGAGAGAGTGAGAGAGAAAGAGAGAGAGAGAGAGAGAGAGAGTGTGGAAGGAAACTCGCAATCGCTGCGGGAGCGGTAGGATTACTTTTATCGCAAATCTGTCCAGCCTCCCCCATTCGCCAACGCCCCCTCTTCCGACCTTTCTGCCACCGAATTGTCCGGAATTCGATTACCACCCGCGGGTGGTAATGAGCAAGATCATGATCAATCGCGCCAATGCGCCCACAGCACAGCCCAGTTAGAAAATGGAGCAAAAACCCGTAAGGAGAAGTGGCGCAGAGGGGCCCGTGGCCGAGAGGAAGTATGTAGGGATGAGTGGAGTGAGTGGAGGAGCGAGGAAGGGTCCGGGTAGCGCAGGAATGGAAAAAAAGATAATCTCCCTCTTCTCTTTAAATGAAAATAGTCAAACAACACGACATTCTCAACGCATGATCATTCTCAAAGCATTCTTACAGGCAACTACTGGGTTCCATAGATAATAAATAACATTTTTTCGATACGTTCTGATTGAAAAAAAAAACAAATAAACAACAAAGCGTTGTCCTATATAATTCCTAGCATTAAAAAGGTGACGCTAAGCTAGAAACTGATAAAGCAAGCAAGCAAAATGGAAACAACAGCAACAGCAACAACAACATCAACAACAACAACAACAACAACAACAGCAGCAGCAACAACAAAACCGTACTGCGGCCATCCATTCGCTGAAGTGATCAAAGTTGTAAAAATAAAAATATCTGAAAAAAAAAGTACACTCCGATGTACTTAAGTAAAGTGACACTCCGATTCGTTGAGCATAGCTGGCCACTGTTTATGGCCGGATTCGCGCCGTTCACCTGTGTCCGATCTTTCTCTGGCTGTTTTTTTTGTTCGGTTTCCCGCGACAGTGGAACGAAAGAAAACGTAGCTACCACTAATGCCGACATCAGCGTCGGCAAGGATTTCCGGATGGAAGCTACAAAGTTCAACGTGTGGGAAAACCACAAACGAGATTGGACTTGTTTTTGAGCGCGATTGGAGGTACGCTAGATAATGTGAAAGAAAAAAGCAACGCTGCACATGCACAACCGTGGAATAGTAGGTAGCATCCCTTGATAAAAGGTTTTCTAAGTTGTTTGCCTAGCTTTCGTTGCTTACCAACACGTGTGCAGGTGAGTATGTTAATTATTTGAATTCGAACTTCGATGACCGCCGTGTGGCTCAAACTTAGCGCAGCCGAGCAGCGCCATCTATGATAAAGCCAGAGAAATAGTGCAGAATCGAGTATACTCAGGGTGACTAGGCGAGAGGTGGTTTTGCACTATGGGGATGATGATCGACTTTCGCCATATCTTTCAATCCGTTTTAGGTCTCGCCAATATTTTGGGCCTAACATCGGTCAGTGCGGATGCTTGACTACTATTTTAAAGTAATTTGCTACCTACAATTTTTTTTGCAAAAGCAAAGCGAAAAAGACACGATTACCAGGATTGTGTTCCTAGGGTTGCGCTGCATGCTTCGCTTTGCGTTTAAACGAGGCCTTGGCGCCCCATTGACAGAAGGCATTTGGAACCGGGTCTCTTAAACATTAAGATACCAGATTGCATACATTTTTTCATACGGTCGGGATCGTATTTCGGACTCACACGATTGATTTCGAAATCCCCGGTGTGCCCGTACCTTTAGCTCGACTTCCGCAACCTGCTCGAAAACCGTGCGCTCGAGTCTCGAGGCCAGAGCGCTCGAATCTCGAAACCGTGCGCTCGAATCTCAATGCCAGAGCGCTCAATTTAGTTTCTTTTTCCTTTTGTTTTTCGTTGTTTTGTTGTTATTCCCGTTCGGGGGTGCGTGCTCCTGCTGTGTGTACTGCCGCCACTCCAACTAAACGGCGAACGGTGAACCCGCCCGTCGCTCTCCTCGGCCTATACAGTCACAATAGTGGAACAACTTTGTTGTTGTTGGTTCGGCTCCCCTTATTGGTCCCTCCGTTCATGGTCGCCTTCTGTCCGGACGACGACGACGACGACGACGGAGACGAAGACAACAACGACAACGACGAAGACGACGACTACAACGACGACGAACGAAGACAACAATTGTTGCTCGCTCTGGTCTAACACATCCTTCCTGGCGCTCCCGTACTTGATCGCGCATATCCCGCGAGTGTATGTGTGTGTGTGTGTGTGTGTGGGTGTGTGTGATCATTTGTGCTGCTGTGGGACGACGGGGTGGGCCCCCGAGACCGTGTAACTAGTGCTTACCCGAGGATCGAGATGAGGATCAAGAATCAGGCGGCATCGAACGGCAGCCTGTGAGAGCCTACAAGTCTATGCTCTCCCTCTTGCCCCTCAACCCCACGGTTACCCAATCAACAAAGCCTGCCCAAAGCCCACAACCCGCTGCTTCAACAACGGACACGGAGACGGACCGAGACGCTGGTGCTGTTGCTGCTTAGCAAAGGAAACGAACGAAGAAAGGTAATCTATTTGTTGGCTGTCGCGGTGTACACGGTCGTGACGAGTGGCAGGGAGAAGGAGGCAAAGGGAAGGGTTGGGAACGTAAGTGTCAACACTGCCCATCCGCCCCGTGTCCGTGTGCAACCTTGGCTAGTTGACACGGCACGGAGTGAGCTAACGAGCGAACGAACTAGCGAGAGAATGAACGAATGCTCGGTGCAGCAGCAGCAGCAGCAGCAGCTGAATTCAAACGGCATCACCCCACCAAACAACCGGATTCATCCGTCAAGCAACCACCATGCTACTCAACACACCGCCTCTGTCGACAAGGCTCACGAGTCTGCCAGACAGCCAGTCAGCCAGCCAACCCGTCATAGCCCCTTCACAGGTACCCTGCAGCAATTGCCATGTCCATTATGGTCTGAGCAGCGGTGGCCTGCCGCAACGCGGCCCGGAGATTAGCATGAGAAAGTTCATCGACAATCAATCAAGGATACTATCTACAAACCCCCCCCTGCCCTGCCTCTCGCGATTCCACACGGGCATAAACGAGATGTCATTCAGCATTCAGTGTCAGAAAGCGACAGAAAGAGCAAGCGAAAGAGGGCGGCAGAGGAGTTGCAGCAACAGCAGACGTGCAAAGCGAGGGGGGCGTGCAAAGTGCGGATGATGATACATTCGGTCAGGAGGGGGGGCCAGGAACACTTGCACCATGTGATGCTTACACCCTAGCTCCGCTCCGACAAACACCGAAGCCCATGATGATAAGGCAAGGAGAGGGAGGGGGAGGAAGGGGAAGAGGGAGGTTCTAGTTGATAGTCGAAGGACACCTGTTATACATGCCTGTTGAAGCCCGTTTGAGGCTGGACCCCGTGGGCCTGCCGCTAAAGCCGGTATTCGGGAGGCCCCTTCGCCCCTCTAGCCTCTATGCTACCGGCATTGATCTTGCATCTCGCACGCACCCTCTCCTACAGGGTGTAGTATCGACACCCTCACCAGGCCGGGATACGACCATGAAGTATACGTAACCACCGTAACCGCACATACGCTCTCCTAATCATCTACCCTCTCCCCTCCGAGGGGTGGGTGGCTGTTTACCTTTTTATCTATCCTCCCGGTGAACGCGCTCGCGTTCTCGCGGACTTGGAAAGCAAGAGGCCGACAAGGCAAACATAACACACAACCGGGTGGTGTATGGGTCGGGTGGGCCCTGAGGTGGTGGTGGACTCAGACTCATCACCTGTGAAGCATGTGACCGCGACCGCGCCTTGACTCGGATTCGCGGGTTTTTTTTTGGGGCGTTAATTTTTTGGGAGCCAGCACACACACACACACACACACACACACACACACAGGCCCGGGTGGGTTCATAATTGAATTTTGCACTGGTCCACGCAAAACGTGAACGCCATGGGCCCACCGTTGGTGCGTACCCGGGACTGGGCACTCAGTATTTGCACACTACTTCCATTCCGTCGCCCAAATTGTAAATTGTAATCCACTGCTCGGTGACGGTGGCGCCGGATTCGTTTCCCGTGTGGCTAGGGCTTCCTCGTCCTTGCGCACGGTTTGTCGCGTACTCTTTTACCCTTAATAATAATATAATGTACGGCAGCACAAAAGTCAGCGGCTTTATGCTTTACGTTTTCGTTGTTTTGTTTCGTTGTAGGAATAAGGGGTCCCCAGGCCAGGCACCCCGATGGGCCGTTCACACATCATGTCAGAGATCGTTGCCCACCGAACTAACCAGCATTGCTATTGGCAACCAGCGTATTCCCGGTTAACGATGGTACAGTAAGCTTTGCAGCAGGAGCAGGAGAAGGAGGGGAAGGTGGAGGAGGACCAGAAGGAAGAGGAATTGGGGCATCATCATCATCATCATCAGAGCATTCGATAGGCTGCAGACGAAACAACCGGCACAGCGTCGGAACGCACGCGACGCCAGCAACAACAACAAGTGGGACAACGGCGAGATCTATTCCCTACCCCCCCCCCCCCCCTCCCATCTCCATCATAGCAGAAACACATCTCTAGTGGCAGTTGCCGAACAGTGACCGTTAGGTTTCAACAATGTCGGAGGTAAGCCCAATGTAGGACCCTTGCCGTTCGTTCATTCAGAGGTTCGCGTCCGATAACAGCACTGGTACAGACACTCATTTACCCACAACAAGAAACCCAGTGAATGGATGGTGCTAATAGGTGGTGCTGTCCTTGCTGCTGTCAGAACTTCTCGCTCATCGATCGTCACATTTTTGTTTTTGGCAAGCCACTAATGATGGCACCATGGGGATGCATCCACACTACCGTCTGCATTTCGAGGTTTCGGGACCGATTGTATTGACGATCGTGTTACCGAAACCGTGGCACGAGGGGAGATGTGCGGGTATTTTTCGCGAGGTGCCAATTATTGCGGTTGCGGGTTGGTGGAAGGGGGTTGGAAATGAAGACGAATGCAGCTGCTCTCTGCGGACACGATTGTTGAGGAACGTTTCGTTTCTTCGGTAGGATCGTAGTTAGCACGATTTGTGCAGCACGGTGTTCGAGAGATGTGTGTGTGTGTGTCTGTGCGGAAGATGGTTTTAAATGGAGGCCAGTGTGTTCCATGTGCTGGCTC
>NC_064873.1:9005417-9095417 GCF_943734745.1 Anopheles darlingi
ACCGGACCAAGTGCATGTGTCAGAGGAAACGTGCGGATTCCTGGGCGATTCATACGTCATCGAAGAAGGAGAGGAAGTTGATGGTAGGTGGCCGTGATCTCGTTCTCGGATCAACGGTCGGTATCGTATCTTTTCAATGACCATTTGCTCTCTTTGCGACAGGACATCGGACATACTTCGTGGTTGGCAAAAAGGTTGGCGAGGAGCCAGGCAGCTCACTGATCGAAGATTTACCCAGCATTGGGTTACACGCAGATCACCATCACCATCTGTTCGCTACGACCCCGCTGGACGAAGGACTGACCGGTGGCAGTGACCATGCCGGTGGCAGCTCGTGTTTGTCGCGCAGTGCGACCAACATTTCCTCCATTGAACCGGCCGTTCCGCCCGCTTCTCCAGCCGGTCCCATTTTCTTCGCTTCGTTGCATGCATCCCCAATCACTAACCCACGGCCACGGCTTGCCTCACTTACCAAAATGACCAAATTCCTGCGTTCGGCCGTCAAAGGTGGTGATGGAGGTCGGCAGCTGATCGGCGATGGCACACCACCGACTGCCATTAACGAGCGCGAATCGCTGGAGAAACCTCGTATCATCATCAGCACCAAGTCGATTTCGGATGAGTTTTACACGGGTGGCGAAGAGGAACAACACCATCACTTTGAACGGCCTACAACGGCCGTCCACGGATCGGCCCGGGAGCTGTGCAGCGTGCAGCAGCTACAGTCCACTGGTAGCCGTTCACTTCACGATCCTGCAACTAGCTGCTCGATTTCAAGACTGCAGCACAATGACGATGACTACGACGACAACTGGCAGCCAACGGTTGGGCAGCAACTTGGTGAGTCGACGCACCACACCACCAGCACGTTTCGATCATGCTGGAAGGTGAGCAATCTGCTAAAAAAGCGCCACGAACCGCTATCGAACGCGGACATGGAAGGTGGTTCAAGAAACTGTGATAGTGTGAAGGGTCGAGAAGAGGAAGTGCCATGCATAGCTCCGCAGCTAGTAGAGTTTGGAACTGACCAGCGAACTACCCAAAATAGTGGCGATAATGGGAACAACAGTCAAACGAACATCGCTGGCCAAGGGTGCTACCAAACCGTACCGATCCTGATCGTTACACCACGCCCCAGCAACCATACCCTGGCCGACGGCAGACAGCAGGGCAGTGGTGCGACCGGTAACGGTGCCTCCTGTTCCAGTGCTGCCGGTGGAGGTAGTAGTGGCGGTGACGGTTCCATGTTCATCGACGAGATCATTGATGTCCGATCGTATATATCGCAATCGCGAAGTGACATCTCACCGTTCGCCCGAACCGGAAGCTATCGCTCGCAGACAACGGATCGGTCGTCCATCATTCACGAGCTGGCGCGCGGTGCTACCGGGGCACTGATAACCGGTGGGAATGGTGGCACTACAAGCCACGGTAGACCACGTAGCTCCACCATCAGTGCTGCTACAGCGTCATACGGCGAGACGGACGGTATGGGACCGACCGGACCACCTCAGCACGCTCGCCATGCATCTGTGGCCGCCTGTTCGAGCGCACGGCTGCTCGGTCCCGACGGTGCTAGTCTCTCACCGTCGGCTACCTCACGCAAGGACTCGGGCATTCGATCGAACAGTCGACGGTCGAGCATCCAGCACCAGATAATGCTGATGAACCAGAGTGCTGCGCTTTCGATGCATCGCGTATCCGGCTACTTTACCAGCTCGCAGTCGAGCCTTTCGGGTGCGATGGTGACTGGGTCGGAACTGGAGCAAACGGGTCGACCGACTACGGGTACGGTTTCGCATCCACCGAACGGTAGCCTGCGCGGTGGCAATGGTACGAGCATAGCCGCGGACGGTGGCAGCGGTACCGGAAAGTCTTGCGTTGGTCCTAGAGAACCGCATCCGGATCCACTGGCCGCCTGTTTGCAGCAACTGCGCAAGCAGTCCGATCTGCAGCTTATACGTTGCGTACGAGACAATGCACGCTCGCAGCGCAGCTACCTCGTGAAGCCGCCTCTGCTACCCGTTTCGCTCTGCTTTAAATCGCGGCTAATGGAAAAGGAGTTCCGCTCGAAGGCGCACCGTTTCGGCACGGACGAGAGCATCGGCTTTGGAGCCGGTGGTATGGGTTGTATTGGGCTCGGCCCCGAACTGGAAGGTACGGGGCCACCAACGCTTGCCACTCCGAAGTACAACACCTACATCGATCTGCTCGTCTCGTTCGCCATCTATCTGGCGACCTCTACCTCGCTGTTTCTGCTGTCACCGTCAGTGTACCTTGAGTCGTACAAGGTGTGGGTATGCATCTTTGTGCTGTTCAGTACCGTGCAGCTGTTCGCATTGTTCATCTGCACCAAGCAGGTGTGCCGGCGAACGCGTAAACCATCGGTGCGCCGATCGCGCCCTATTACTAGCCGCAGCTGCTACGATTGCCTGCTGCAGCTCGCCTCCCACTGGTATCCGTGGCATCTGTGCGGCGGTATCCTGATGTCGCTGCCCGTCATCTCCATTCTCTCGAATTTTGCAATGATGGATGTCACCAAGTTTCGGGTGTTCGAGTTCCACTACGGCTTCCTAATGTACATCTGCATCGTGCACTTCTGTAACTTCACGCAGCTCAACTGGGGCATGCGTAACTGTATGGCGCTCGGTACGGCCGTAGCGTTCATCGGAATTGCCATCGGTCACATGGTGCAACTGTCGGCGCTCGAGATGCAGGTTGGCGACAATGGCTCTTCGCCGATCGTCGCACAGAACGGTTCGCTCGGAAATGATGATGGACAAGAGGCGCCAGGCCGAATGCTACATCAGGCGCAATTCGAGTGGTTCAACAATTACCGGATCGAGATCTACGTCGATCTATTTTTGCTGCTGGTGCTGGTGTGGTTTCTCAATCGGGAGTTTGAGATCGGTTACCGGCTGAGCTTCCACGGTAGCGCGGTGGCGAGCCAGGACAAAGTACGCGTACAGAATATGAAGAATCAGGCGGATATGCTTCTGCATAACATCATCCCGAAGCATGTGGCGGAGCAGCTGAAAAATACGGCCAAGTACTCGGAGAACCACCACGGCATCGGTATCATCTTTGCTAGCATCATCAACTTCAACGAAATGTACGACGAATCGTATCTCGGCGGCAAGGAGTATCTGCGCGTGCTGAATGAATTGATCGCTGACTTTGACGAGCTGCTCGCGCGGCCCGAGTTTCGGTGCGTCGAGAAGATTAAGACCATCGGTAGCACCTTCATGGCGGCGTCCGGTCTGGATCCCAGCTGTCGTGGTGAAAACTACGAGCATCTGTACGCGCTGGTCGACTTTGCGCTCGCGATGCAGCAGGTGGTCGAATCGTTTAACCGCGACCTGCTAGAGTTCAATCTGATCATGCGCGTTGGCTACAACTTCGGCGACGTGACGGCGGGCGTAATTGGTACGAGCAAGCTGTACTACGACATCTGGGGCGACGCCGTTAACGTCGCTAGCCGGATGGACTCGACTGGGGTAGCAGGTCGGATACAGGTGGGCAGCGACTGTGTGCCGGTGCTGAGCGAACGCTACGACTTCGAACCACGCGGTAAGGTCTACGTCAAAGGTAAGGACCATATGGAAGTGTACCTGCTGGTTAGAAAGAAACCGGACCTATTGGGACCACCGGAACTAGATATAGATCCCCTTTAAACTATGTTCGACTATTACGCGGCGGGCGCAGCGCACAGGAGCTAGGAGTGTCGCAAAAGCGGCCAGCACCTCTACCACGGTTGACGCACGCCGTTCAGCTTTCGGGCCGATGGTGCGAAGGAGCCGATGTTCATGCTACATGTTATAGCGCGAAACGCATACCTATTACGCTCTACCCTTGCGTGCCCGCAGAGTGGTTTGCCGCACCGTACTTGAAGTCGGAAGTCGGAGCTACCCGACCCCTAACCTGAACCAACCGGTTAGGCTTTCCCCATCTTGTTGCCATTTTCCTCTGTCTTTTTACTCCTCGATCAATAGTCGCAAAGCGCCGAAATGTAAGGCCCACTAGCACACTATAGGGCTATGCAAAGGTATCTAAGATGGCCTCGTTGGCTTTTGGCGGCTAGCACAAACTAGTAATCAAACATAAAAACACGCGCACGCACACACCCATTGGTTAGGAAACAAGTAGAGCTGGAAGTACTACATGCAAGGAACTAAGTATGTGCCTTCTCTTTTAGAACAAAAAAAAAACAAACTATTTATATTCTACATACACTCCTCGGAAGCGAATGTGCAAGCAACGGAAACAAGGCTGACTGTTAGTTTGGATTTCAAACGGTTTACGATTGATGCACTGCATCCCACCCACCCCACCAATTGATCCTTTTTCGCTCTCGTTCTATCTCTCTCTTTCTCTCTCTCTTTCTCTCTCTCTCTTTCTCTCACTCTTACTCTTTCTTTTTCTTTCTTTCGCTCTCCTTTTTCTTTCTTTCTCTCTCACACACACAACGCAAACGCAAACCTTAGACGTATGTTAGCAATTACACAAAGAGTCAGCAATGAGGATGAAAACCGAATAGGATTTCTCCACTGTCGCTCGTAGTGGTTAATGTGTATGTAATGGCATTACAAATATCCTCGACCACCAACACGCTCCTCCATGTACCGAATTAGTCTTATTTCCTCTTGCCAACGGTTACTATTTAGCTAAGCTGTGCTGTGTATGTGTGCGCGTATCTGTATGTATATCTGTGAGTTTATATGTGTGTGTGCGCGTGTATGGCGGGTAGTGAGTGGGCGTGCGATTGATTATCCTTGCGCGAGGCCACCTGACTCTTCCGGACCGAGCCATGAGATCGCTAAAGCCTCCAACGCATTCGGCGAACGCGTCTGTGCAAGTAGGTCTGACGCATCCCCGCCGGGGGCCCGATGCGCAATGTAACGATGTATTCGTAAAACCACGTGCCAATCGCAAATCATTTCGCTTTAACATTAACAAGAATGAGAAACTATCAAATTTAATGTACCGTACTGTTTTTCGTGGAAACTCGTTACTATGTGCAATCCGTTACGGCATTCATAGATTTTATATAGCAAACTTATATAGTCGTAATGAGAGCAGCGAAGAAAGCGAAAGAGAGCAAGAGAGAGAGAAAGAAAGAGGAAGGGAAGTAAGGGGATAGTTTATGCTATATTACATATACCTCTGAATGTCCTTTTATCTCGCTCTCCCTCTCGCTTTCTCTTTCTCTCTTTCTGTATCGCCCAATTGATAATATGCAAACATGTATAGCATATCTATATGCACTGTAGACACATTCATAGACATGTCAAAACTCAGATATCAATCGTTTTTAATCAATTCTTGCCAAAATTATGATAAGTCTTACAAACACAAACAACACGGTAACCAACAAGCTTTAAGGCCACCGAATTCGCCGAGGCGGCGGGGTGGAGGGTTCGTTTACATCACCCGGGCCATTAACTCGCCACGGATATTAAAATCTAGTGGGCTGCAGGAGGAGTGGGAGCCAGGGAGCATAAGATATTAGTTTTGTTTTTCATTTCTGTTGTTTTTAATTTAGAATACTCTTGCAAAATGCCCGCGACTGTAGTTCAGTGCCGATACTCGTGAAACTCGAACAAAGTACTTGTAATAGCAGAGACAACCCAGACCGTGGCCGAACTTTTATAAACAAAAAAACAAACACAAAAAAAGGCCCAAGGACCCTTTCGCTTCCACAAACGGCGTCGGTACTAGCAAATGGCTTCCCCCCTCTTTTTCGCGCTTTATTTATATTTTGTAAAGAATTCGTTTGTGTTGTTTTAAGTGGTTAAAGTGGTTTTTACTAGTGAGCGGCGGGTTGATCGTTGAGTGGCGGGAGCCCTGTCCGGTACTCGAGCAGGATTGGATGTTTTTAGGTAACAGTCGAATGAATTGACGATCGGCGCCAGGAAGCGTATGCAGGCGGAAAACATATTATATTTATAAGAAAGGAAGTGCTAGCTGTGATCGTGGGGTCTGTAGATGTGAGGATGTGGGCACGAGCCGGTGAAGCGCGTTTGACGCGCTGTCTCTTTCTCTCCCTCTCCTCTCCCTGCCTCTGCCTCTCTCGTCTAGGCGCACGGCGGACGATAACGTATATAGCAATCTTTTTATCCATTCCCTCACATATTTTTATCGGATATTTATAGCACACATAACACAACGCCCACCACTGATGCGCCTCCGTGTGCCTCAGCGGCTCATCCTCCTACTACTTTTAGCTAGCTCCTCGCATCCTGTTAAACCCGTGGCCACACCGTGGCGGACGTTGCCGCCGTTTTGTTTTTTTTTTTATTGTTTTATTCGCAATACGGCTACGCAGCCTCTGTTCGATCACACAAGAAATCTCAAGAATAAAAGCAAAAGATAAGAAACAAAGTTTTGCGAAACGCCTGGACATCGAGGATCGCGAAGCTTTAGGGCGCTAGTTTTTGTCACGGTACAGTATTGTATTGCTCTGCTGTCTCTCCTCCAGTTGTTTCGACAAGTCGTCTCTGAAAGCGCACAAGAAAGCGAAAACTACTGCACACGACCGATACGCGTTGCGTGCGATCCGGGGATGAATTCCGGTCTGATTCTGTCTTTAAGGACCTTTGGCCACCCGGTGTTTCTTTTGTGTTTTTCTTCTTAGTTTATCCATTAAGAGACTTACCGAGTGTTGTTACTACTGAGTTGAGAGACGGTCGAGCAGGAAGCCAGGCGAAAGGGCCTAGCTCTCGTCAGATTTAAAAACAAACGAATGCCAATGCGCAGTGTATGTTAACTATGTTACTGTGTGCGAAACGAACAGTGTTTGTTAACTAATGTGACACTGTACTGCTATCACTATCTGTCACTATTGCGTCTGCTGGCAGAAGACTTTCGAGCCGGCGTTAACCAGTGCTTGGGGCTCTTTGGGGGAGCAAATAATGGTAAATTTGTTGTGCAACACGGGAAGATGTATTTTAACCATTTTATGGACGGTTGCGAGCGATCAGGCCGGAAGATGGGTGGAGTGGGTGGGTGCGGGGGAGAGAGGGATAGCAGCTCCCAGAAACCCATACACACAGCAGTTTGCCCGGATGCCACTTTCCTCCACACAATTCATTTCGCTTATCACTCGCGCCCGCTCTTTAGGCAAAACATATTGTATTATACAACCCCGCCCCGGGGAGGAGGGGTGGCAAAGGGCACACACAAGGAGCTGGATGGAGCAGCTTTTCATAATTTCGAGCAAAGCAAAAATAATGATACAAGTACAGATTAACACAAAACAAAGAAAACCAACTCACACGGAGCATTGGCGAGAAATGGACGGGCGGAGGGACGGACGTGAGTCATTAAAATACAAATAAAATGCGCATGGAAACCATTCAAACCGAACCGCGTTATCACTATCCATACGTTTTTCATACGTTTCCCGGGGGCAGGTAGCAGCCCCAGCCGCTTTTATCCCAATTTTCCGAACTCGAATTTGAAACAACAGTTTTCTTTCATCAGATCCGTTGGTCGGCATCACGACATCGCCATCTTTTCCCCGCTTTCCCAGGCACCCAGTTGATGATGTGTCGTGATCGTGATTCACAACACGATACGTTTATTCGGTCAAATAGAAAACGGTTAATAGAACCATAGATCAAACCAACGGGGGGGGGGGGGGGGGGACACGTTGTGCGCTGCTAGTGTTAGTGCTACTAGAGTTGCAAAACTGTGGTCCGCCTCTGCATGCTGTCAAAGTGTGTGCTTGATCGCTAACGGCCCCAAAACGGCAGCTCGCGCACCGTGCAGGAGCGAGGGAGTGTGTTGGGGGGGAGGGGGGGGGTTACATCTGTAGAGGTGTGAACTGCGTTAAGATACCAGCAAAACCCCCATCAGTCCAACGGTTTTCGTTCCTTTCTTTTTGTATTGGTGTAAGTAGCCGGCAACTTCTGCCTTTTGCTGCTGCTGCTGCGCCTTATTCCAATGCCGAACATCCTGTTCCTTGGTTTTGCCTCCATTTTCCCTGCTTCCGAGCCGCGCCGACCGACGGTGGTGTGGGTGTGTGTGTTTGTATATGTAATCAACCTACGGGCTGGGCTAGGTAATCATCGCGGTTCATCGCGGCCGATTTATCGTCGACCGACCGAGCGGTCGATTCAAAGCGCCGCCTTCTTGGCCGATTCGGGGAACGCTTCGCGGGCCGGTATGAAGCTCAGCATCATGATGTGGCGGGCGTAGGCCTTGGTGCTGCGGAACAGGGCATCCGTACCGTGTATCCGATCCAGCACCCCCAGCACCCCGTAGCACTGGTTGAACCTAATAGAAGGGGAGCGAACGGATGGTTGAGCTCTGATGGACGGAGTTTGAGCTCCGATGATGGCTCGTGCGACTTACTTGAGATGATGGAAATCGTGCGCCTCCGGGCTGGGAAAGAAGGGCAGATGGTAACCGGAGTGGGCGTTGAGCGTGGAAAGGATGACGAGCGTAAACCAGAGCCAGGCGACGGCGACGTGGCTGCCGAGCAGAAAGATACCGACGAACGGTGGCAGCAGGTTGCTGAACACGTGCTCGACCGGATGGCAGTAGATGGCGGTGATCGCGATCGGGGCCGTCCACTCGTGGTGCCGCTTGTGGATGAAGCGATAGAGGCGCCCGTGGTGCAGCAACCGGTGCGCGTAGTAGAAGCCAATCTCCTCGACGAAAATGCAGAACGACAGCTCGGCCAGCACCCAGTGGAAGGTGGGCAGCTCGCGCAGTTCGCGCAACCCGCGTACACACATCGCCCGGTACATGCAGTACGCCATCGGTACACCGACGGCGGTCTGGTTGAGCAGGACGGTGCCGATGACGCGCAGCAACCGGCCACGGTCGACCGGTTCGTTCGTGCCCGGTTGCATCTTGTAGCGCCGGATCGTGGCCGGCCAGCCCGTCAGATCGAACAGCGTGTAGATACCGCCGACGCACCAGTACACGCACATCGTGAAGAGCGTCGTCGTGTGCACCCAGAGCCGGGCCGGATCGTCACCGGTGAAGTCGATGAAGCGGTCCCACTGCGACTGCCAAAAGTCTCCGGATGCGCCCCAAAATCGCTGCAGATGCCTAGCAACAGGAAGGGAGGAGGAGGAGGAGGAGCAAGACGTGGAAGCAAGTGTGAGAAGAAGAGAGAGAGAGACAGAAGAAGGGGGGTCACCCATACCAGGTCAGGGTATTGCGGAACGCGGCGAAACCGATCAGAAAGAAGCTGACTATCACCAGGAAGTGATAGAGCGAGGACAGCAACCGTGGCTTCGGTGACTCAACCACCATCGGTTCCGTCCGCATTGAAGGTGTCTCCTGTTCCTGTTGCTGCTGCTGGTGCTCCTGCTCGAGCTCCGTGTCAGTCATGTGCTGCTTCTGGTGGTCCAACGCCATTCCGGTCGTTGGGAGTTCGTCCTTAACCTGTTTCAAACAATAACAGTGCCAAGTAAGTGTTTACGTTGTTTACACGTTCGGGCGGACTAAATTTGTCCTTTCCCTTTGCCGGCGGTTAGTAGTCGTCACGTCACGCCACGACAGCTGACACGGACCTCAAACCGACTTCCAAAACAATGGAAAAATCAATCAATCGATTTCTTCCTCGAAACCGATGGACTTTTCAGTGAGCGGCTAGAATACCGGGCGCTACTGGGGGGACGTGACACTACTACGCAGCAGAATTTGCACAACAAACACTTCGCTCGCTTTCTCTCTCACATACACCCATCCTCACAGTCTTTCGCGCGCACAATATTCCCGCTGTGGTCCCTTTGTTTCGACGACGACGACGGCGGCAATATAGTTGCAGCTGATGCAGTTTACCTCTTCGGAGCTCTTCCAACGATTGGGTCTTTGGGATGTTTTTTTTTTATTTTTGGATGGATGCTTCCGCAACCATCCGCCGCAAAACAAAAACCTCAGGCTCAGGGTCACCGGCGCACAGGTGGCCGGTCTGACGGATACAGAACTAGTGAGCACGCGTTGGCGAGCGCGAACCCAATGGAGAAAGTTGCTTAAACGGAGAAAGTGGGGAGCAAAGAATGACGTTCGATCCTGGCATGCGCGATGGCGGTTGGAGTGGTTCTAGGTTCCGAAGGTATCCTGCTAATTTGCGACCCCATACAACAGGGGGCGTCAAGTTGCGGTTTCTCTTTGTTGGCGCGCAATACAGACAGTGAGAATCCTTCTTTGTACGTCCTTCTTCCCTTCCCAACGCCTGCGGAAGGACACAATGTGACATCTGTTGCATCATTCCCGTGGCTTCTATAGGTGTCTTATCGCACGCTTTATATAAATTGAAAGATTTTCTTTAAATCTTCTTTGTCCGTTTTTGTTGTTGTTGATCCGAACGTTCGTTGTTGTTAATGTTAAAATCCTCGCCTCTAAATATTTGACATCAGTTTTCAGTTTTCTTTTTGTGTTAAAGTATATTCACTATACCAACAAACGATCATTTTCAGCAGCCGTTTTCTTCATATGGAAAAAGACGACTAAACTTATCCGCAAATTAGGCTTTCCAGGCACAAAACTCGTCACATTTTTAACTCTAGAAAAAAAAGGTATAGTTAATATTTTGACCAGCCACTTATTGTGTTGTAAAGATAAACAAACAAATGGTCTCTTAAAACGATTTAACAAACAGGACTGAGAATCTTCATCCCAACACAAGTGGCGCCACCTATTATCAGGATTGCATGTTTCAATTCAAGTTCATGATACTTTTGTTTTGTGTTGTTGGCGCTGGAGAAATGAATAATGAAGGGAAAAAAATCGCCATTCTTACATGTTTGATAAGCAAATTTAGTAAATGAATGTATTAGGAAGGGAAAAGGATGAAAACATAAAAAAACAACCAGTACAACATGTTGGATTCAAAATCACTCGCTATCTCATCATCTCACTCATGAAGTACCTAAGGTGCCACTTCTCTGAACATAGGCCAACCATCCTTAGTATGCAAGTACGCGGTCCCTCTTGGCCAGACTCGGCTGCTAGTTGGCCATCTTATTAGCGCCACTCTCGTTTGTGGTGTCGTTGTAATTGTCGGTGCTAAATGCTTGCTCCCCACATCAAGGTTATCGATGAATTATCGGCAGATAAAGGTTATCGACGAATTTTCGAGCTATTCGTAACCTGTTAGTACGTCAACCGCGCTGAACTGCCGTCCTGACTAGCTTCTGAACTACTTGGATGTTTTGTTGTTGTTGTCAAAAGAAATGTTGGAAATTTTGTAACAAAAATGGACGAATCTTTTCATCAAAAAAGGAACAAAGGATAGAAATTCTACAAAATGCTTTGCTGTACAATGACCTCAAAGGAAAGCCATGCGGCTGTGATTCAGATAACTGGCTGTATGACCCGAGCAGAACTTGACCAGCACTTTTGAGCTCCTCTACAGTTCTCGCTTATCAGGCTGCTGCCCGTTGTTGTTGTTCTTGTTTTTGTTGTTGCTGCTGTTCTCATGCAACTGCTGCCGCGATATAGCTGCCGGCGGATAAAGGACGCAGGCCGAGGTCACAAATTCCCCCCCTCCCCCTTGGCTGTTATCAAGAAACACCTAATTCGCTACCGACAACAACGGCAACACCGGCCACTGTATTGCGCTGTTCCCGATCGTTGAATATACGCCATAAACTGGCGGGCTGGCTGGGGGGTCGCAAAGCGGAGCGACCATTGGCGGGATTATTCCGATTGGAGAAGGTCCCCCCCCCCCCCCCCAACATGGTGCCTCGTTATCGCCTTACCGCCTGGCCGGAGTTAATCTTTAGCTGGCCAAATAATCAGCAACGACCTTTCCTTGGCTTTCGCGTTCTTTGCTCGAGATAGTGTCTAGACGCGTCAGCATTTTTTGTTTCGAGTTTTTGGGAGGAGAAGTTAGAAGTAAAACAGCAAGAAAAAGAAAATCTTTCGCGTCATGCTCGCGGTGTGATAGTGGCCTCTCTACTCGGGGCAAACCGAACAATAACAACAAAAAAACATGGCAGAGATAACCTACCCCGAACCGATGCGATGCTCGCTCAGTTCGCTGGATCCTGGACTCTTCCTTTCCAACACTCAAAACCTGTGCCAATTAGTGTGGACACACCCCGGGATGTCCATGGAATCACTTATGTAATTGTGTACCGGCTGTGATTAAGCCAAACGAGGAACTCCGAATGGCTCTATGCTATGGTTTTAGAATGCTATGTACTAGTAGTAGTAGTAGTAGTTGTTGCCTTACATTGGACAGAGTTGGATAGAGCAACGAGCGGCGAACTCGTTGGTGGAGGAATCTGGAATCAAATTTGCTTCCCCCTCCCTCCCCCCTTTTTGGGTTTCGTTTTCAATAGCATATCGATTCGGCTTGCTGATGGTAATCGACCATTTCGTTAACCACCGTGCGAGAAACACAGGATCAACCATTGTGCGCGAACCGCGTTGCCAAGTGCTGCGCGACTGCCACTAGGCCTTTCGCACAATAAAGACGTGAGAAAAAGAAAGAGAGAGAGAGCGAGAAAAAAAATGCGTGCTGGTTGTATGTAATAGTAAAGCAATTGAAGAGCGTTCAGTTACTACCGCTGC
The DNA here is from genome assembly GCF_943734745.1 of Anopheles darlingi. Lineage (NCBI taxonomy): Eukaryota > Metazoa > Arthropoda > Insecta > Diptera > Culicidae > Anopheles > Anopheles darlingi. The sequence continues at coordinate 9,017,955 of NC_064873.1, forward strand.
TGCTGTTGCTGCTGCTGTTGCTGCTGCTGTTGCTGTTGAGCGAGACACAACAAAGATGATGATGCACAGAAGAACACGCACACGCATACGGGTAACGGGATTGCGCGGTTGCTCTCTCGCCGCACTGGCGGTCGAATCAATTGGTCCGCGCGCCCGCGAACACAAAGCCCCGCTTGATCACAAAGCACCGAGACGCAGTACTTGTCGCGCATCGACCTCGTCGGCGCGCTGGGTTCGGTTGTATCGGATCGGAACACAGAAGCGTAAGTGACCACCCGGGGGCAGCAGGACGCACCAGCGGAAGAGAGAGAGAATATATATTTTGTGCTTTGATTGTGCGATCGTCGTCAAGAGTTTACTGGTGATTGCTGCTACTGCTGCTGCTGCTGCTTGAGCTACGGAGGATTTCTGGAGGATCATCATGTCGCTGACGGCGGAGCTGTTCGATCTGCCGGCGCACCAGTTCCGTGTGTTCTGGGATGCGTCGGGCAGCCTGTGGCAGTCGCTCTGGGATCGCCTGCTCGATCTCACCGGTATATCATCAATCCATTCACGATCGTAATTGGCTCAATCAACAATCAATACTCCCTCCTTGATGTACGACACACACACGCACAGGTGACAATGCGCCGCTACTGTGGATCGTCGGTACGTGGGTGTACACGTCGGTCGTGTACTGGTCGATCGGTACGCTCTACACGCTCGCCGACGTCACGGGCCGGCCAGCCTTTCTGCGCCGCTACAAGGTGCAACCGGGCACGAACGAACCGGTCGAACCGGGGCGGCTCCGGGCCGCCATACGGCAGGTACTGCTGAACCAGCTCGCCATCGGGTTACCCCTCATGTTCGGTGTCTACTGGTTGTTGCCGGTGCAGAGCCGCACACAGATCCGGCAATTGCCGACCTTCCTCACCGGGCTCTGGCAGCTGGCCGTGTGCGTGCTGATCGAGGAACCACTGTTCTACTACAGCCACCGGTTGCTGCACCACGGGCGCCTCTACCGCTTCATCCACAAGCGGCACCACGAGTGGACGGCCCCGATCGCGATCACCGCCATCTACTGCCATCCGGTCGAGCACGCGCTCAGCAATCTGCTACCGGTTACGATCGGTGTGCTGGCGACCGGGTGTCACATCTCGGTCGCCTGGCTCTGGTTTACGGTAGCGATCTCGAACACGCTGCACGTACACTCCGGTTACCATCTGCCCTTTCTGCCCAGCCCCGAGCAGCACGATTTCCATCATCTCAAGTAGGTTCCAGCGGTTCGATCGATCGGAGCGTTTAACAGCCCGCCGACCTCCTTCTTCTTCTTCTTCTTCTTCTTCTTCTCTTCCTCCTCCTCCTTCGTTCCAGGTTCAACCAGTGTTACGGGGTGCTGGGGGTGCTGGATTGGCTGCACGGTACGAACGATCTGTTCTACCGGTCCAAGCAGTCCAAGCGGGACTACATACTGACGACGCTGGAGCCGGTACGCCAGACCTATCCGGACTCGTAAGGATTCCCCGTTTTCCCCCTTCCACCCCGATCGGGGGTGCCGATGATATTAACTGTGATCGCGATCGATCGCTGTCGTCTGCGTGCTAGAGGCAGGTTTTTGTCCTGCTTTTGCTTCTTCGTTTTTTTTTTTAATTTGTTCTACTGTTACTGACATCTTCACACTTGTTATGCTCCAATATACCTACCCGTATACGATTGTGTTGGGAACTACTACTTTCTTTCGAAACATTGTTTTTGTGCCTCACTTCTTCACCAGCATCCGTGTCACACTTCGATCTACGTTTTGCCCTTGTAGCTGTGATAAGCGAGTATGTTCAAAGATGCTCCAAAAATCGGCAATGGATTCGACTTTGAAGGCAATTCATTGTTGCTGCTGCTTTCGAATTCTGGCTTTGAACAACAATCCATTTGATGAGGTATTAGGCTTAGGCTTAGAGGACTAAAGTGACAGCGACGCCTACAAACCAAGTCAAACAATGGGGGTTTTAACGTTACTTTATCGCGCCACTAGCCTCTATCTCCCCTTACTAAGGCCAGATAAGGAGTGAGGACCAGTTGACGACGATGGAATAAAAGAAGCTGGCAACCGCATTTCGCATTTTCCGTCCGCCACGCGCTATGGCTTACTTGCAACTGCTTCCATACGATAGTAGTTGCAGGCAGCAAGAATGTGTGTGAGAGTGAAGAGAAGCAGAAGAGCGAAAGAGAAAGAGAGGACGACACGCAGCAGGGGAAATTCGCTTACCTTACCGTCTAAATACTTCGAAATATTATACTTCCAGTTCGGACCCCCGGAAAAGGTTAGTAGAAAAATGAATACCAGCCAAAATATTTTGTTTGTTTGGTTTTTTTTTCTTCTTTTTGTTAGCAAAACTATCGAATAAAACTTACATCAAAAACCAAAACGGGAAAAACTTGAAAAGTAAAAAAAATACGGAAGATACATCACCAGAGCCGATCCTGTTACAAAGATATCCCTGTAAGTCACTACTTATCAACTAGCACCACGCCTCGGAAGCCGCATTGCGTTCATCCTGTGTTGCGTCGTCGTATTCTTCGTCATTTGTCTTCCAGTTGCATACCGGATCGCAATCTTAATTTCGAAATCAATCACTGTTACGGCACCTGCGGTGCACCATCCTTTTACTATCTAAACTAGCTTAGAGATACGGTTCACATGCGCGGCTGTGGGCCATCCGCCAATCATATAGCGTCCCACCGTCGCCCTTCGGGAAAAAGCGGGAACGGGAAAGGGAGTACGGTCACAGAAAGAACGGGAGGGAAGCAAGGGCAAGGGCGAAATGGGAATTTTAGGTAGGCACTTATGCTCTAGTAGTAGTAGTAGTAGTAGTGGTAGTAGTAATAGCAGCAGTAGTAGTTAATGCCCCTTCAGTAGTTGTACATGCCATCGATCAGGAAATCCATGCGACGATAGTGGCGCGTCAGCCAGAACTCTTTGGCGCGCCGGTAGGAAAGCAGAAACAGACCGAGCAGCAGTGGCACGACGAAGATGAGCGTCACGATCGGTAGAACGTAGTCGCGCCGGTTCGGTCCAGCCGGTGCGATATACTCCTTCGACAGCTGGACGAGCGGCTCGTCGACGCGTAGCCGACCGGAACTGTCGAGCGGCTCGTCGAACGGCACTGCCGCTGGCAGCGAGTAGCCCGGTTTGGCCGCCTGCACCAGCCTCGGTTCATCTTCGATCGAGTACACCACCTTGGGCTTCCTGGGTGCGGCGGTTGTTGTGGTTGTGGTCGTCGTCGTCGTCGTCGTCGATGATGTGGACGTTGTGGACGACGTGGCTGGTGCCTTGGAGGTGGTTGTAGTGGTGTTGCTACTGGTGGTGCTGGGTTTCGATGACGTCGACGTCATGATCGGTAATCCAACGGTTACGTTGGAGACGATGGTCTGTTGATTGCGTCCCACCGTCACACCGGTCGATGGTGGGAGCGAAGCGTTGCTGGTGTTGTGCGGCAACTGCGGTGAGTTGACGGTGGCCGGATGGCTCCGTGTTGCGGAGCTGTTGGCACCGGTCGTGGTGCTGGAAACGGAAGTACTGCTACTGTTGGTGTTTGTCACCGGGCTGGCCGTCCCATTCGCTACAGCCGTAGGCTGCCTTAACAACGCTGGCGGTGGTGCTACGGCGGCGACAATGTCTTCGGTTGGGGAGGATGCGTTACGTGCTACCGCCGTCTCGCTGCTGACGCCTTTCCGGGCCACGATGCGCTGCGCACGATCGTACGAATGATTTTCGGGAATTGGCGGTATCTGCCCCTCCGTAGCCGTTACCAACGCATCGACCATAGCCGAGGCGGCATCGTTGGCACTCGATGAGCTGACCTGCTGCTGGCTGCTGGTTACGTTTGTGACGAGGGTTGCCCCCGCGTAGTCACTGTAGGAGACTACGAACACGACCACGAGCGACAACGCAACGTACGATGTAGTGGGCCGTCGCTGCATCATGCTCCGTTGCTTGTTGCTGATGATGTTTGTTTCCGGACACCTCAGTCGGTCATATGTAACTGTGTGCTGCGTGTGCATCGGTTTCAGCGATTAGTTCGCATTTCGTACCAGTCTGCCGCGATGATTGCTAATGCCGTCAGCGTCACAACGAGCTCTAGGGGGTCATTCACAGACTACTCTCTTCACGCGCGTCCAGTAAAACGTCTGCTACGGACATTCGATTTCACTTAACAGCCAACTACACGGCTACACGGCTATTGCTGCACTCCAGCCTCTCGCTACTATCCCGCGAGGCGAGTGGTGTAGGGATTTTGCAATCCGCAGAAGCACCAGCAGCGAGCAACGAAGCAGGGGTGGAGCAAGAAGAAACGGCGGCTTTGGCGATCAAGCGGCGAGCAAATGTTTGTCGGGCAGACGGCTTAATAGCGGCGGGTGGCTGTAAAAAGGTGGTGGCACAATGCGATAAACAAGCGATCCTGCAGAGAGACACTTTACGGTGGACGAAGAAGCAGCGTTGCACCTACCACCAGCTGACAGCAACATCATTCCAGTCGTGCTACCAGCACCCTCCCCTCCCTTCCACCTAAATACACACGTCAGCTGCTGCTGGTAGAGCAGCGAAGAAGGGTAGGAAGAAGGAGCAGGGGGATTTGTAAATAAAAATAAAGCCAACAGCACCACTACTACTACTACTACACGTTCCAAGAACGTGACAATCGCGATGGCGTTGGTGCGCCCGAGACGTCTTTAAAAGTCCATCCACCGCCATGTTGGATTTGATTTTGACAGTCAAAGGATACGACCCACCCGACCATTCACTATGGGGATACTGAGATTTTTCCCCATAGTGAGAAATGTGCTCACTATAGGGCTGCATAGTGGCACCCTTTTAGGGCCGCTATAGAGCCACCTCGCCAAGGAAAGTGGTGTTCACAAATTCTCACAAGGGCGAGCCTTCTCACCAAGGAAAGTGAGGTTCACAACTTCTCACAAGAGCGGAAATTTTGGCTTGCTGGGTTCCAATTAGAGCTTGCTCAGGATTGGTCGGTTTCTGGAGAGCAAAAAAATTGGACATGCGCAGTTCTCGCGCTCTCTCTCCTCTCTCGTCTTCGATCGTTCTTGGTGGTACTGATCTTCTACCGAGGTATTGGGGATCTCTATCTCTCTTACACTCCCCTCTGTTTCTCTCTGTGTTCTGTTCTCCCTTTCTCCCTCTCGCTCAGTGCTGGGGTGCTGGAAACTCCAGCTGTTTCCTTGGTCAAGTTAGTAGTCGGGTTATGTGTGTGGTAGTAGTGTTCAATGTTGCAAGTCTGTTCGTGGTGCTGGAATTATCAAGGAGAACGATTAATGCATGGCTTTTATTGATTGGGGGAATTATACTTACCTACCGATGTGGATGTATTTCGTCGATGCGATCGGAAGCGAACTTTGTTGCGAAGCACTTTAAACGCACAATAACAAGATGCACAACTTCACCAACTTGAAATCAATAAGTATGGCTATCAATAAATGTATGCAAAACTGGGAGTGCAATGCAGACCGCATCAATTGTTTTGCACTTGGCGCTCTTTCAGACAAATAAGTTCGATCATCAACTCGCGCTCCACGGTGTTCCCTCCCACAAAGAGATGCGTGCAATGCAGATTGTCGTGCTTGCCGCCGCGATAGGAAGGGCCGTACTGCATGCTGCTCAGGTGCAAATACTATTGGCAGCGGTAGCATCAGTGGCGGCGGGGAAAAGCAGCACAAAAGCGCCGCGACAAGACCGCGATCGGGAGCAAATCGCGGTGGTTAAAGATGTATGTGATCCTGCAAGGAACGCACTAACCGAAATGTTCTTTTCGAGGCAGTCACACCTTGCAATGATGCAGGTAGCAGCGATCGCACATGTAATGATTCAAAACCACGTAGTTTACTATCACGGCTTGACCACAGCACAGCAGGGCACGCTACACGGCTTGAACGCTGAAAGATTACATCGATCGATCAGGATGCTAAAGCTGCATATATGCGACAGACCCTCCGATGCTTCGTAAACGGCACTGCGTTCACAAAATTGATTACCATGGTGGTTGTTGCCAGCAACAACTTCGATTTGTTGTTCTAAATCAGACCATTTATTACTTAAACTAGAACAAGGAAAACGGTTGTCGCTCGAGGCCTCCCTCCTAACCTGGCATTATCTCCACCTGGCGGCTTCTAGATGCCCATAAGAGCCTTTAAGTCCCCTTTGTGGGGCTCTGCATAGGCCCTACTCTCCACCTAGACTCTGCCTAGCTCGCCCTCTCGCTTTCCACACATCTTCTTATCACGCTATGCCATCCCTATCCAGAAACAGCCGGACTGCCCCTTTCCTATCTTTTTTTAAAGTCTGCGCTTAAGTTCTGCGTGTGCAGCCTTACGGTGCTGCGGGAGGTCGCACCACCGCTGCCGTTCTAGCGGGCAAGCACCATCCGCGTTCGTTACTGCCGCTGCTGCTGGCCTACGACCGCTTTCAGCATACTCCTCTCGTGCCAGCCGTGGACAGGCCAACCATTCGTCCCTTCCTCCAAGACGCGGTCGCATGATTCCCTCTTCCTGCCGCTTATGGCCGCGTTAAGGGACTACCGGGGCTGAGACTGAGGTGTCCGCTGCCTACGTTGGCGACTGATGGTGGGCAGCTTTTCGGTCTGTTGGTCTACTCTCTGCAGCTTCTGCTGTGGTGCTTGCGCTGTCGATCGTAAACATCTTTAGTCGATGTTTCAACTGGTGTGTGCTGCGTTAGAAAACCCGGGTGTACAGCTTGTTACGAGCGTAATGCGTGAGTCTTCCGTAATGCTTTGTGGAAGGTTACCCATCCCGTTTATCTGATCAGAGCTATTTCGAAGTATGTTTTCATCGCCCTTTGCACTAACGATATCTAAACCTGGTGACACACTCTCTAATCTTGAAAAGCATTTCTCAAACAACTGAGGGTCCGTTTTTGTCTTTAATAGCGCCATTTCCAAAGGCATTAGGTTTGTGAAGAAACACTTGCGTTTTTGCTAAGAGCATCCAGATGCAGTCACGTTATTATGTGGCTCACGCAGTTGTTTATGGTGTCAAAGGCAATCTTACTCTCACTCATCAGCTGCATTATGTTTTCCTCAGTCATCAATTCTCTTATTGGCGTTCATTCATACCTGGCTTCATCAAACCTCGATTGCTGAAACAGGACAAATTCCGCTGAATCAACGAAGGCCGCACAAGCTAGGCTCGGTAGTGAGGATACACTTATCACGTGCTATAACCAACGAGCGGCCTTCTGAAATAACCTCCAATAGTTTCAATCAGCCCCAACATGGTACGCAATAAGTATATCTGCCGACTGTTTTATGTACGATCGTCGGCAAGCGGATGAATGCTTTCGATAATAAACTATAAAGACTACTGCTTGAAAGGCGAGAGCCAATTCACAAGACTCTAGATAACCGGCATGATTGCAAGTAAAATAGTAAGTAATACAACTTTCCCTTGACCCTTTGGAAGTAAATGTAGTTTTAATTGATTACAAATGAGTTGTAAACCGTTAGAGTGGGGCTGAATTCGCGGCTAATAATAGTGCTTTTTTGAAGATTTGATTGTATTTTGTGGAACATTTGTTAAAAATTACTCTCATGGCATTCAAGCCAGAGAGGCGATGGGCTGTAAAAATGTACTTTTTGCAGTGCTCATCTAGCTTACTAGAGAATCATCGGAAATATACAAATGAATATTTTTTGGTTAGATTATAAGTTTATCTAGCTATCCCCGTAGAGTTTTTGTAGAATTTCCAATTTTCCGATTTTTGGCTTATTTTTGAAGTTGAAAAACTGGTGCTTTTTCCGATTTTCCTTCAAAGAACAAGTTTTACTTAATTTATAATAAAAAGTATCAACAATCTCTATGAAAACTGGACAGGGTTATGTACAGATTAAGCGTTTGAAATCAAATCATTTCAATCGATCGATTCAGATTCAGTTTCGTAGCATACGATGGGTAGATTTTGAGAAAAGTTTTGAAAGGCGGTCATTCAAAAATCAATATCTTTATCAGTTTTGCTTCAATTTATTCAAAAATGTCACACAATATTCTTGAAAGAATCAGCATTCATAAAAAAATGTGAAAAGAAAATTAAACACCTTAGCCCACACTAAGTGAATACTACTCTTACACGGAGAGACACACGAGCTAATCCCAAAGGCTAGCAGCAATGGTCTCGCAGCATATCTCTTGAACCGTTCCCAAATGATAAGGAGCTGCATTCACCTTTCGTTAGTCTATTAATATTGCATTACGTTACCTCTCTTTGTAACATCGTTTTCGAGTGTAGCGCTCATGTGGCCTCAAGTCTTTCCTCTTGTGTAGTCCTCTTTAAATGTGCGAAACAACCTCAACGATCGCGAAGCAAAGATTTGTAAGATGACTACATTTTACTGCGCAAAGGCAAAGATGCATTCGATACATCTTTATGGTTAACATTATCGCACGTAAAAGGTGGCATGCGATATTATGTTAGTATGTGGCTTGGCGTCTACATCATTCGATTAGACACGGACCGTTTTTGCTTTGAGAAATGTGGTAAAACGATTGAGGAACATGCTGCCGGTCTGGGGAGAAATACAACCACTCTTTTGTAGAATCGGACTGATTTATTATCGTTTGTTTCATCGTTCGTACAAGAAGAGTAAACCTTTACGGTCAGCTTGCGGAACGTTAGTAGTGGGCTAAAGGGTTAGAAACCACTTCACGGGAAGCTACTCGCGGCAAACATGTGATGGAAGAAGGAAGTGTTGTATAACTCTTTACAGAGGATAGGACATCCGGCTCAACAATTCTTATATAAATGTATGAAAAAGGAAGTTTGCATAACGATTCTGAGTCGATCAATGCTGGTTGATGCGGCATATTTACAGTCCAAAACAACAATTATCTGTTAGCAAATCATTCCTTAAGTGTTAATAACTTAAAGAGATGGAATCTCCTTTTCTATTTAGGAAGAAAAGTTAAAAACTACAGTAGTTTGAAACGATCTCCGAAACCGCGATCCCATTGCGAGAAAAAGCAAGCGCTAATCCCTCTCTCGCTCGATCATACAGGCGAGATGCGAGAGTCTGCCGCTGCTCTCCGCGGCTGGTGCACACACGTGCACGTAGGCACACAGGCAATGTATAGCGAGATTACGCGCTCTCACGGCTTCCGATCTCTTGTGAGAAGCTCTTTCCATAGTGAAAAGTGGCTCTCTAAGGGCTTCCAAATTTGGTCACTATGGAATCGAAGAGCGTCGTTCACTTTCCTTCCTTCTCAGTATGGCGGCGAACGAGCTCACCAAATTTTTCCATAGTGAGTGATAGAAAAACTCTTCTCATGGTCATATGGGGACCCACCCGACCATTCACTATGGGGATACTGAGATTTTTCCCCATAGTGAGAAATGTGCTCACTACCCACCCGACCATTCACTATGGGGATACTGAGATTTTTCCCCATAGTGAGAAATGTGCTCACTATAGGGCTGCATAGTGGCACCCTTTTAGGGCCGCTATAGAGCCACCTCGCCAAGGAAAGTGGTGTTCACAAATTCTCACAAGGGCGAGCCTTCTCACCAAGGAAAGTGAGGTTCACAACTTCTCACAAGAGCGGAAATTTTGGCTTGCTGGGTTCCAATTAGAGCTTGCTCAGGATTGGTCGGTTTCTGGAGAGCAAAAAAATTGGACATGCGCAGTTCTCGCGCTCTCTCTCCTCTCTCGTCTTCGATCGTTCTTGGTGGTACTGATCTTCTACCGAGGTATTGGGGATCTCTATCTCTCTTACACTCCCCTCTGTTTCTCTCTGTGTTCTGTTCTCCCTTTCTCCCTCTCGCTCAGTGCTGGGGTGCTGGAAACTCCAGCTGTTTCCTTGGTCAAGTTAGTAGTCGGGTTATGTGTGTGGTAGTAGTGTTCAATGTTGCAAGTCTGTTCGTGGTGCTGGAATTATCAAGGAGAACGATTAATGCATGGCTTTTATTGATTGGGGGAATTATACTTACCTACCGATGTGGATGTATTTCGTCGATGCGATCGGAAGCGAACTTTGTTGCGAAGCACTTTAAACGCACAATAACAAGATGCACAACTTCACCAACTTGAAATCAATAAGTATGGCTATCAATAAATGTATGCAAAACTGGGAGTGCAATGCAGACCGCATCAATTGTTTTGCACTTGGCGCTCTTTCAGACAAATAAGTTCGATCATCAACTCGCGCTCCACGGTGTTCCCTCCCACAAAGAGATGCGTGCAATGCAGATTGTCGTGCTTGCCGCCGCGATAGGAAGGGCCGTACTGCATGCTGCTCAGGTGCAAATACTATTGGCAGCGGTAGCATCAGTGGCGGCGGGGAAAAGCAGCACAAAAGCGCCGCGACAAGACCGCGATCGGGAGCAAATCGCGGTGGTTAAAGATGTATGTGATCCTGCAAGGAACGCACTAACCGAAATGTTCTTTTCGAGGCAGTCACACCTTGCAATGATGCAGGTAGCAGCGATCGCACATGTAATGATTCAAAACCACGTAGTTTACTATCACGGCTTGACCACAGCACAGCAGGGCACGCTACACGGCTTGAACGCTGAAAGATTACATCGATCGATCAGGATGCTAAAGCTGCATATATGCGACAGACCCTCCGATGCTTCGTAAACGGCACTGCGTTCACAAAATTGATTACCATGGTGGTTGTTGCCAGCAACAACTTCGATTTGTTGTTCTAAATCAGACCATTTATTACTTAAACTAGAACAAGGAAAACGGTTGTCGCTCGAGGCCTCCCTCCTAACCTGGCATTATCTCCACCTGGCGGCTTCTAGATGCCCATAAGAGCCTTTAAGTCCCCTTTGTGGGGCTCTGCATAGGCCCTACTCTCCACCTAGACTCTGCCTAGCTCGCCCTCTCGCTTTCCACACATCTTCTTATCACGCTATGCCATCCCTATCCAGAAACAGCCGGACTGCCCCTTTCCTATCTTTTTTTAAAGTCTGCGCTTAAGTTCTGCGTGTGCAGCCTTACGGTGCTGCGGGAGGTCGCACCACCGCTGCCGTTCTAGCGGGCAAGCACCATCCGCGTTCGTTACTGCCGCTGCTGCTGGCCTACGACCGCTTTCAGCATACTCCTCTCGTGCCAGCCGTGGACAGGCCAACCATTCGTCCCTTCCTCCAAGACGCGGTCGCATGATTCCCTCTTCCTGCCGCTTATGGCCGCGTTAAGGGACTACCGGGGCTGAGACTGAGGTGTCCGCTGCCTACGTTGGCGACTGATGGTGGGCAGCTTTTCGGTCTGTTGGTCTACTCTCTGCAGCTTCTGCTGTGGTGCTTGCGCTGTCGATCGTAAACATCTTTAGTCGATGTTTCAACTGGTGTGTGCTGCGTTAGAAAACCCGGGTGTACAGCTTGTTACGAGCGTAATGCGTGAGTCTTCCGTAATGCTTTGTGGAAGGTTACCCATCCCGTTTATCTGATCAGAGCTATTTCGAAGTATGTTTTCATCGCCCTTTGCACTAACGATATCTAAACCTGGTGACACACTCTCTAATCTTGAAAAGCATTTCTCAAACAACTGAGGGTCCGTTTTTGTCTTTAATAGCGCCATTTCCAAAGGCATTAGGTTTGTGAAGAAACACTTGCGTTTTTGCTAAGAGCATCCAGATGCAGTCACGTTATTATGTGGCTCACGCAGTTGTTTATGGTGTCAAAGGCAATCTTACTCTCACTCATCAGCTGCATTATGTTTTCCTCAGTCATCAATTCTCTTATTGGCGTTCATTCATACCTGGCTTCATCAAACCTCGATTGCTGAAACAGGACAAATTCCGCTGAATCAACGAAGGCCGCACAAGCTAGGCTCGGTAGTGAGGATACACTTATCACGTGCTATAACCAACGAGCGGCCTTCTGAAATAACCTCCAATAGTTTCAATCAGCCCCAACATGGTACGCAATAAGTATATCTGCCGACTGTTTTATGTACGATCGTCGGCAAGCGGATGAATGCTTTCGATAATAAACTATAAAGACTACTGCTTGAAAGGCGAGAGCCAATTCACAAGACTCTAGATAACCGGCATGATTGCAAGTAAAATAGTAAGTAATACAACTTTCCCTTGACCCTTTGGAAGTAAATGTAGTTTTAATTGATTACAAATGAGTTGTAAACCGTTAGAGTGGGGCTGAATTCGCGGCTAATAATAGTGCTTTTTTGAAGATTTGATTGTATTTTGTGGAACATTTGTTAAAAATTACTCTCATGGCATTCAAGCCAGAGAGGCGATGGGCTGTAAAAATGTACTTTTTGCAGTGCTCATCTAGCTTACTAGAGAATCATCGGAAATATACAAATGAATATTTTTTGGTTAGATTATAAGTTTATCTAGCTATCCCCGTAGAGTTTTTGTAGAATTTCCAATTTTCCGATTTTTGGCTTATTTTTGAAGTTGAAAAACTGGTGCTTTTTCCGATTTTCCTTCAAAGAACAAGTTTTACTTAATTTATAATAAAAAGTATCAACAATCTCTATGAAAACTGGACAGGGTTATGTACAGATTAAGCGTTTGAAATCAAATCATTTCAATCGATCGATTCAGATTCAGTTTCGTAGCATACGATGGGTAGATTTTGAGAAAAGTTTTGAAAGGCGGTCATTCAAAAATCAATATCTTTATCAGTTTTGCTTCAATTTATTCAAAAATGTCACACAATATTCTTGAAAGAATCAGCATTCATAAAAAAATGTGAAAAGAAAATTAAACACCTTAGCCCACACTAAGTGAATACTACTCTTACACGGAGAGACACACGAGCTAATCCCAAAGGCTAGCAGCAATGGTCTCGCAGCATATCTCTTGAACCGTTCCCAAATGATAAGGAGCTGCATTCACCTTTCGTTAGTCTATTAATATTGCATTACGTTACCTCTCTTTGTAACATCGTTTTCGAGTGTAGCGCTCATGTGGCCTCAAGTCTTTCCTCTTGTGTAGTCCTCTTTAAATGTGCGAAACAACCTCAACGATCGCGAAGCAAAGATTTGTAAGATGACTACATTTTACTGCGCAAAGGCAAAGATGCATTCGATACATCTTTATGGTTAACATTATCGCACGTAAAAGGTGGCATGCGATATTATGTTAGTATGTGGCTTGGCGTCTACATCATTCGATTAGACACGGACCGTTTTTGCTTTGAGAAATGTGGTAAAACGATTGAGGAACATGCTGCCGGTCTGGGGAGAAATACAACCACTCTTTTGTAGAATCGGACTGATTTATTATCGTTTGTTTCATCGTTCGTACAAGAAGAGTAAACCTTTACGGTCAGCTTGCGGAACGTTAGTAGTGGGCTAAAGGGTTAGAAACCACTTCACGGGAAGCTACTCGCGGCAAACATGTGATGGAAGAAGGAAGTGTTGTATAACTCTTTACAGAGGATAGGACATCCGGCTCAACAATTCTTATATAAATGTATGAAAAAGGAAGTTTGCATAACGATTCTGAGTCGATCAATGCTGGTTGATGCGGCATATTTACAGTCCAAAACAACAATTATCTGTTAGCAAATCATTCCTTAAGTGTTAATAACTTAAAGAGATGGAATCTCCTTTTCTATTTAGGAAGAAAAGTTAAAAACTACAGTAGTTTGAAACGATCTCCGAAACCGCGATCCCATTGCGAGAAAAAGCAAGCGCTAATCCCTCTCTCGCTCGATCATACAGGCGAGATGCGAGAGTCTGCCGCTGCTCTCCGCGGCTGGTGCACACACGTGCACGTAGGCACACAGGCAATGTATAGCGAGATTACGCGCTCTCACGGCTTCCGATCTCTTGTGAGAAGCTCTTTCCATAGTGAAAAGTGGCTCTCTAAGGGCTTCCAAATTTGGTCACTATGGAATCGAAGAGCGTCGTTCACTTTCCTTCCTTCTCAGTATGGCGGCGAACGAGCTCACCAAATTTTTCCATAGTGAGTGATAGAAAAACTCTTCTCATGGTCATATGGGTATAGGGCTGCATAGTGGCACCCTTTTAGGGCCGCTATAGAGCCACCTCGCCAAGGAAAGTGGTGTTCACAAATTCTCACAAGGGCGAGCCTTCTCACCAAGGAAAGTGAGGTTCACAACTTCTCACAAGAGCGGAAATTTTGGCTTGCTGGGTTCCAATTAGAGCTTGCTCAGGATTGGTCGGTTTCTGGAGAGCAAAAAAATTGGACATGCGCAGTTCTCGCGCTCTCTCTCCTCTCTCGTCTTCGATCGTTCTTGGTGGTACTGATCTTCTACCGAGGTATCCCACCCGACCATTCACTATGGGGATACTGAGATTTTTCCCCATAGTGAGAAATGTGCTCACTATAGGGCTGCATAGTGGCACCCTTTTAGGGCCGCTATAGAGCCACCTCGCCAAGGAAAGTGGTGTTCACAAATTCTCACAAGGGCGAGCCTTCTCACCAAGGAAAGTGAGGTTCACAACTTCTCACAAGAGCGGAAATTTTGGTTTGTTGGGTTCCAATTAGAGCTTGCTCAGGATTGGTCGGTTTCTGGAGAGCAAAAAAATTGGACATGCGCAGTTCTCGCGCTCTCTCTCCTCTCTCGTCTTCGATCGTTCTTGGTGGTACTGATCTTCTACCGAGGTATTGGGGATCTCTATCTCTCTTACACTCCCCTCTGTTTCTCTCTGTGTTCTGTTCTCCCTTTCTCCCTCTCGCTCAGTGCTGGGGTGCTGGGAACTCCATCTGTTTCCTTGGTCAAGTTCGTAGTCGGGTATGTGTGTGGTAGTAGTGTTCGATGTTGCAAGTCTGTTCGTGGTGCTGGAATATCAAGGAGAACGATTAATGCATGGCTTTTATTGATTGGGGGAATTATACTTACCTACCGATGTGGATGTATTTCGTCGATGCGATCGGAAGCGAACTTTGTTGCGGAGCACTTTAAACGCACAATAACAAGATGCACAACTTCACCAACTTGAAATCAATAAGTATGGCTATCAATAAATGTATGCAAAACTGGGAGTACAATGCAGACCGCATCAATTGTTTTGCACTTGGCGCTCTTTCAGACAAATAAGTTCGATCATCAACTCGCGCTCCACGGTGTTCCCTCCCACAAAGAGATGCGTGCAACGCAGTTTGTCGTGCTTGCCGCCGCAATAGGAAGGGCCGTACTGCATGCTGCTCAGGTGCAATTACTATCGGCAGCGGTAGCATCAGTGGCGGCGGGGAAAAGCAGCACAAAAGCGCCGGCACTTTGGACCCGCGACAAGACCGCGATCGGGAGCAAATCGCGGTGGTTAAAGATATATGTGATCCTGCAAGGAACGCACTAACCGAAATGTTCTTTTCGAGGCAGTCACACCTTGCAATGATGCAGGTAGCAGTGATCGCACATGCCATGAATCAAAACCACGTAGTTTACTATCACGGCTTGACCACAGCACAGCAGGGCACGTTGCACGGCTTGAACGCTGAAAGATTACATCCCTGAGATCCGATCAACTGGAAGCTGGATCGATCAGGATGCTAAAGCTGCATATATGCGACAGACCTTCCGATGCTTCGTAGACGGCACTGCGTTCACAAAATTGATTACCGTGGTGGTTGTTGCCAGCAACAACTTCGATTTGTTATTCTAAATCAGACCATTTATTACTTAAACTAATATGTACAATGAAGGAAACGGTTGTCGCTCGAGGCCTCCCTCCTAACCTGGCATTACCTCCACCTGGCGGCTTCTAGAGGCCCATAAGAGCCTTTAAGTCCCCTTTGTGGGGCTCTGCATAGGCCCTACTCTCCACCTAGGCTCTGCCTAGCTCGCCCTCTCGCTTTCTACACCTCTTCTTATCACGCTATGCCATCCCTATCCAGAATCAGCCGGAATGCTCCTTTCCTATCTTTTTTTAAAGTCTGCTCTTAAGTTCTGCGTGTGCAGCCTTACGGTGCTGCCGGAGGTCGCACCACCGCTGCCGTTCTAGCGGGCAAGCACCATCCGCGTTCGTTACTGCCGCTGCTGCTGGCCTACGATCGCTTTCAGCATACTCCTCTCGGGACGATACACGGCAACCGTGCTAGCCGTGGACAGGCCAACCATTCGTCCCTTCCTCCAAGACGCGGTCGCATGATTCCCTCTTCCTGCCACTTATGGCCGCGTTAAGGGATCACCGGGGCTGTGTTCGCTGCCTACGTTGGCGACTGATGATGAGCAGCTTTCCGTTCTGTTGGTCTACTCTCTGCAGCTTCTGCTGCGGTGCTTGCGCTGTCGATCGTAAACATCTTTAGTCGATGTTTCAACCGGTGTCTGCTGCGTTAGAAAACCCGGCAGTACAGCTTGTTACGAGCGTAACGCGTGAGACTTCCGTAATGCTTTGTGAAGGGTTACCCATCACGTTTACCTTATCAGAGCTATTTCGAAGTATGTTTTCATCGCCCTTTGCACTAACGATATCTAAACCTGGTGACACACTCTCTAATCTTGAAAAGCGTTTCTCAAACAACTGAGGGTCCGTTTTTTGTCTTTAATAGCGCCATTTCCAAAGGCAATAGGGTTGTGAAGAAACACTTGCGTTATTGCTAAGAGCATCCATATGCAGTCACGTTATCATGTGGCTCACGCAGTTCCTCAATCATCAATTCTCTTATTGGCGTCCATTCATACCTGGCTTCATCAAACCTCGATTGCTGAAACAGGACAAATTCCGCTGAATCAACGAAGGCCGCACAAGCTAGGCTCGGTAGTGACGATACACTTATCACGCGCTATAACCAACGAGCGGCTTTCTGAAATATCCTCCAATAGTTTCATTCATCCCCAACCTGGTACGCAATAAGTATATCAGCGGACTGTTTTATGTACGATCGTCGGCAAGCGGATGAATGCTTTGGATAATAAACCATAAAGACTACTGCTTGAAAGGCGAGAGCCAATTCAAAAGACGCCTCTAGATAACCGGCATGATTGCAAGTAAAATAGTAGTAATACAACTTTCCCTTGACCCTTTGGAAGTAAATGTGGTTTTAATTGATTACAAATGAGTTGTAAACCGTTAGAGCGGGGCTGAAATCGCGAATAATAATAGTGCATTTTGGAAGATTTGATTGTATTTTGAGGAACATTTGTTAAAAACTACTCTCATGGCATTCAAGCTAGAGAGGCAATGGGCTGTAAAAATGTACTTTTTGCAGTGCCCATCATATCTTTCCAGTGAATCATCGGAACAAATGAATATTTTTTAGTTAGATTATAAGTTTATCTAGCTACCCCCGTGGAGTTTTTGTGGAATTTCCAATTTTCCGATTTTTGGCATATTTTTGAAGTTCAAAAACTGGTGCTTTTTTCGATTTTCCTTCAAAGAACAAGTTTTACTTAATTTATAATAAAAACTATCAACAATCTCTATGAAAACTGGACAGGGTTATGTACAGATTAAGTGTTTAAAATCAAATCATTTCAATCGATCGATTCAGATTCAGTTTCGTAGTCTACCCATCGTAGTAGATTTTGAGAAAAGTTTTGAAAGGCGGTCTTTCAAAAATCAATATCTTTATCAGTTTTGCTTCAATTTATTCAAAACTGTCACACAATATTCTTGAAAGAATCAGCATTCATAAAAAAATGTGAAAAGTAAATGTGGAAAGAAAGTTAAATACCTTAGCCCACACTAAGTGAATACTACTCTTACACGGAGAGACACACGAGCTAATCCCAAAAGCTAGCAGCAATGGTCTCGCAGCAAACTCTTGAACCGTTCCCAAATGATAAGGAGCTGCATCCACCTTTCGTTAGTCTACTAATATTGCATTACGTTACCTCTCTTTGTAACATCGTTTTCGAGTGTAGCGCTCATGTGTCCTCAAGTCTTGCCTCTAGTGTAGTCCTCTTTAAATCTGCAAAGCAACCTCAACGATCGCGAAGCAAAGATTTGTAAGATGACTACATTTTATTACGCACAGGCAAAGATGCGTTCGATACATCTTTATGGTTAACATTATCGCTCGTAAAAGGTGGCATGCGATATTATGTTGGTATGTGGCTTGGCCGCTCCATCATTCGATTAGACACGGAGCGTTTTTGCTGTGAGAAATGCGGTAAAAGGATTGCAGAAATTGCCGCCGGTCTGGGGAGAAATACAACCACTCTTTTGTAGAATCGGACGGATTTATTATCGTTGGTTTCATCGTTCGTAGAAGAAGAGTAAACCTTTACGATCAGCTTGCGGAACTTTAGTAGTGGGCTAAAGGGTTAGAAACCACTTCACGGGAAGCTACTCGCGGCAAACATGTGATGGAGGAAGGAAACGTTCTATAACTCTTTACATATAAAGGGCAGTTCAACCATTCTTACATAAATGTATGGTAAAGGAAGTTCTGATAAGGATTCTTAGTCAATTCATGCTGGTTGATGCGGCATATTTACAGGCCAAAACAACAATTATCTGTTAGCAAATCATTCCTTAAGTGTTAATATCTTAAAGAGTTAATCCTTTTCTATTTAGGAGTCCTTTTCTATTTAGGAAGAAAAGTTAAAAACTACAGTAGTTTGAAACGATCTCCGAAACCGCGATCCCATTGCGAGAAAAAGCAAGCGCTAATCCCTCTCTCGCTCGATCATACAGGCGAGATGCGAGAGTCTGCCGCTGCTCTCCGCGGCGGGCTCTCTCCGGCGTACACACTCGCACGTAGGCACACAGGCAATGTATAGCGAGATTACGCGCTCTCACGATTTCCGATCTCTTGTGAGAAGCTCTTTCCATAGTGAAAAGTGGCTCTCTAAGGGCTTCCAAATTTGCTCACTATGGAATCGAAGAGCGTCGTTCATTTTCCTTCCTTCTCAGTATGGCGGCGAACGAGCTCACCAAATTTTTCCATAGTGAGTGATAGAAAAAATCTTCTCATGGTCATATGGGATTGAGGATCTCCATCTCTCTTACACTCCCCTCTGTTTCTCTCTGTGTTCTGTTCTCCCTTTCTCCCTCTCGCTCAGTGCTGGGGTGCTGAGAACTCCAGCTGTTTCCTTGGTCAAGTTCGTAGTCGGGTATGTGTGTGGTAGTAGTGTTCAATGTTGCAAGTCTGTTCGTGGTGCTGGAATATCAAGGAGAACGATTAATGCATGGCTTTTATTGATTGGGGGAATTATACCCTACAAACCACGATTCCTATGCTGAGTGTAGGAGTGAGTGCGACTTCCGATGAAACAGCGCTATACGAGCTCCAGATCGAGCAGTTTTGTGCATGAGCGCAAACGAGACGGCTGATGAGACGGCAATACTTTAGGTCGTTTTCGTCGTTTGAGTTTGAAATCTTGCCGAATTTTGTTCGATTGATCGAAATGTGAATCGAAACACACCGCGACACCGCGATTTGATTTGCTTTTTTTCGCATAAATCCGGCGATTTTCAATTAGAAACGTGCGTCTGATTGTCGTACGATAATGGTAGACCTTGTCGCGAATTAATTTTATCTGCTTTTCGAACAACTTTAGCCGTTTAATCTATTGCACTGCGACTGTTCGCATTCAAAGAAACAGCCGGCAGAACATGTATTTTTCGATGTTTCTAGCCCCAATTCTTCGCCAAAAAGGTTTGCATAATGTACATGCACAAATCATAAACATTTTGCCTCATTATCCAAGTGCATTTACTTGCATTTATACCACAAAACAGCGAGGAACAGAGCTGTTTTTCTTAACATAAAAAGGATGGGAATGTTGATCCGTTTCTTGGCACCGTTTTCAACGGCTGTACCGAGGCAGATGATGCCATGAAGTGCACAGATTAGGTTACGAAAACGGCGATAGAAAAGATTCCCCACGGAAGAGCTACGCAGTGATAAATACGAAGCGCGATCTCCGCCCACGGCAGCAAGGAAGGGCGATCGCGTCCCTTGCGTGGGCGAGAGATGGGAAAGGGGTGAAGATCTCTTCGCAACATTTGAACGGGTTAAAGTGATGCGGGAAAATGTCTTGCTTGTGCAGTTGTCCAATCAGAAGAGAACAACAAAACAGCAGCAGAACAATCGGCAACAGCATCCGGTGACAAGCACGAAATGTAGAATGCACAACAAAGGAAAACAATCTACGCAGGATGTACGAACAACGATGGAGGAGGGGTTTGCAGCGAGGAGGGCGTGTGCGCCAAGGTGTTTACTACGCGTTGGTGATAGTCACCGAAAAGGGCGCTGTCGATGCAGCCAACAGCAGAAGAAAACGATCGCGAATTGGTGTTGTTTTGGCGCAATTTGATTAGCGGAAAACATGCTCAAGAATGGTTGAGATTTGTGCTCAAAACGGCATCTTTTAATGTTGCATATTCCTGGGAAAACCCACGATAGTTTGTGCTATATTCTTCGCCAGCTCTTCTATCATTGCTGCGCGAAAAAGTGCACACAAAGTACACCACTCCAGATGCACTTTGCGCATAGCGATTGGTCAAAAGTTGTGTTGATTTGGTATCAAGGTATGATGCGTTTTAGGGTGCAATCGATTGTTCGTGTTGAGCCTGATGATCGTGTGCGCGGTTGCCAATACGCACGTGAAGCGTGACACGCATTTTTTGTTGAGCAAAATGTTTGTTTTCCAATTCAATCAATGTGAATCATGATGATCATTCGAAGATATATTTGTGACATTGTGAACAATTCAAAATGTATGAACTTTTTGTCACAGCGCACGGTCTCGATTTCACGTATTGATGTAGCGTTTGTGAACAGGTGATTATCAATAAAGAATTGGTTCAGTGCGTTGCGTGTTCGAAACTCCCGTTCCAAATCCTATCATCTCCCTAACATAATTCCACTTCATACACATTCATTCATCCACATACATCACCGACAGACATACCGCGCCAAACCACGACCTACGACGATGACGAAAGAGCAGACCTAGAACGAGGGAGTGAGACAAGCAGAGAAGATCGCCGATCCAAAATGGTGGATGGGCGGTCGAAAGTTTTTTTTCGATTTTTTCAACTACTCGAAAAAACCTCTGAAAGTATGCAATTTGAAATTTTTACATGAAATTTCAGAAGGCTGTATAACCCACCTAGCATTGCTCTATATGATAGGGGCACGAAGGCTTCATAGCCCACAAACCACCCCATTCAGGTTTGTTCGCTATGAAGCCTTGCAAAATTTCAAATTTGGTTTGTAGGGTACTTACGTGCCGATGTGGATGTATTTCGTCGATGCGATGGGAAGCGAACTTTGTTGCGGAGCACTTTAAACGCACAATAACATGATGCACAACTTAACCAACTTGAAATCAATGAGTATGGCTATCAATAAATGTATGCAAAACAGGGAGTGCAATGCAGACCGCATCAATTGTTTTGCACTTTGCGCTCTTTCAGACAAATAAGTTCGATCATTAACTCGCGCTCCACGGTGTTCCCTCCAACAAAGAGATGCGTGTAACGCAGTTTGCCGTGCTTGTCGCCGCGATAGGAAGGGCCGTGCTGCATTGCTCATTCTTGGTGGTATTGATCTTCTATCGATGTATGGGGGGCTCTTCTCTTCTCTTTTCCCATTCGCAATGCTTTTTTGCTTGCGAGCATCGATCGCGTTATGCTTGTGTTGTATGAAGCACCCGCTTTGGTATTGCGCAATTGCGTTTCGGGAATCGCGGAACGGAGATGAGATTCAAGTACTTTCGTTTTTAAATGACTATAGAACCGCGATCGCTTTACAATATTCGCTGCATTTGACTACATTAGGTAAGTATATGATAAAGATGTGCTTGAATCCAGTGTTATCTTGAACTGTGCTGTGCAATGTTAGTGTTTATATGGTGTTGGTGTTTCGCAGAGCAATGGACAGCAGAGAAGCAACAAAACTTACAATGAAGGATGCGGCAACGCAAACACAAGTTATAACAAAGGAAGCTGCAACGGAAACAGGAGCTACAAACCACGACTATTCGGCAAAGGACACACAAGTTACCACCAAGCATGCGGCAGCGCAAACGGAAATAGAAGACATGGATGCAGAAAACCGACAAAAACGCATTGAAAGATGCGTTTTTCAGACGGCAATTAAAGTCAATGAATTGGTATCGCTTCAACAAACCAATGCTGCCTTACATCAACCTGCAATAGTTCCACTTACAGTTCTGTCGTCACTCCAGCCGTCCTCATCCAGCCAAAACAGCACTGCTACAGTTCTCCAACCCAATAGTAACAACCCACAACGCCGCGGAGGTTTGCCGTTTAAACCGATTTCGAACTTAACCGAACTTCAACTCTTTGATCTACGTGCATCTGAATCCGATACACATCACCAAACCCTCAACTACTTCGCTGTGCTCTTCGGTGTAGATACGTATGTAAAAAAAGGAAGAACAGTTGCGCTTAGGATTATTGATCGCTTTTTTGATAGAATTTTTTTAACAACATGTTCGTGGACGGGTGCTTCTTCTTCGCGAGATAGAAAAATAGAATTAAGAAACTATCGCAATACCATACATTTATTTTTCAAGGCAGTGCAGCAAAGCGATTCAGAAATGACGATAGAGAAAGTTCACGCGTTCTTACGTTCTTGTTTGAAGAACTCGATACGACGATCCCTAGCATATCCGCCGAAACGTGTGACTAGTCTAAAACAAAATAGATCAACCAAGAAAAGATCTCCAAAAAACAATAATGACAAAGAAAACATCTAGTTAATGTGAATATTTGCTTCCTCTTTTCAATTCTTGTTTTTGCAATGTGATGTGATTTATATGAAATGTGATTGATGCAAACTTAGGTTACTTTTATGAACGTTTTATTATTTATGTTTATTAATTACCATGTGATGTCTATGAACTATTATTTATGTGAATTTTTTACTATGTGATGTATTTGAACTACGATTTATGTGAATTTATTACCATGTGATTTATATGAAATATAATCCAATCTAAGGAAAAACTAGCCCAAACATACGTTTTTATTGTTTATAATTATATGAACGTAGTATACAAAAATTTTCTATTATTGTTACTTAATCGTAAAACGTGTGTTGTAGCGGTACAAAAATGGTTTCGTTTTGCAGAGGAACTGCTACTAGTTTACAAACTATGTCTTTTGATTCAAACTGTTTAGTTTCCGGTTTCAAACTGCTATGATTGCTGGTTGTATATACGTGAAGATCACTTGAACAAAAGGGATCGTCGAAAAAAGGAGCAAACATGTTCAACTCGGTTCCAGTGATGGTTCCATTTTCCGAAGCACCGATAAATTTTGTGATTGAGAAACGATTTGATATATCAACTAAAAACCATTGATCAGCAAAATTTGCCTTTAGAGTAAACCCATCACGCAATGTGATTACCGAGAAAGTAGAGGTTCCTGCTATCTTCTGCTTCAAAACTGGAAATGTTGTCTGCTTGTGCATTCCTCTTGTACGGAAACGTGATCTTTCTTGGACTCTTAATGCGATTTGGTGCAATGGTAATCTACCGCTACGCACTGTTTTTCTCAGTTCAAACAAAAAGTTCTCAAAAGGATATGACGACAAACCGTACAAGGGTCCAAATCTTAATACTTCTTCAACAATATGAGATAAGCAATGGAAATTGCTTGGAATGCTTTTGAAATTTTCAAAGTGTTTTTTAATAAATTGTTGAAAAAGTTCTTGGGCTATTGGCAGTTTTGATTCGTAGCGACGATGGGAACATATCGTCACTGCGCAAAATAATTTTATAAAGTTCAAATAATGGCTATCATTTAAAACATTTTTGAAGACTGCAATTCCCACGTAATTTAAAAATGAACCTAATTCGGTTCCTTTAAAATGGGAGAAATATTCAATGCTTCTAATTTGTCTATGAATTTCACACGGCAATCTGATGTTTTTCAATCTATTTTCAACCAATTTACGAGTGGCCGAAGGCCACTTATTCTGGAAAGCGTGACCTGCTATGTAAAATTTTAATAACGTCCTCATTACACCTAAGTGTAACAAGTGAAGACTGTCGCAAACAGTAATGTCTTCAACCATATCGATATCGAGATCCTCCAAAGGTGTCCTTATAAATTCTCCGTTTGATGTTTTTTGATGGTGTGCAGGATGTTCTTTGTTCCTGAAGCTGGAATCTGTCCGTGGTGCTGCCGGTTCAACTGGATACGTCGATGTATTCAACTGTGGTGCACGGTCCCCTACTGCGGTACATTTTATACAACCGTTAAAAGAGTTGGCTGCGATGCATGCTGGCGGGAAAAAAAAGAAAAAATCATTTAATTAGTAAGAGAAAAGAATAATACAACTCATCAACAACACACCTTTTATAAACGACCGGGCTGGTGTGTCACAGATGAACACTCTTATTTTAACCGATAGTGTTTTATCGTTGATGACAATGCCCGATGTTAATATTATTTTAATTTCGTCTACGAACTCTCTGAGATACTCCTCAACGCTAGTAGGCTTTGATGTACCAAGGAATACCCCAATAATGAACGGTTTAGCATTGGGCTCCTCATGCACGTTACTCAATATTGGCCACACTTGAAGGTTCCCATTGTTAAATAAGGAAAGCCCATCTATGTTAATGTTGAGGGAAATCGAACGAGATTCTTTAAGATCCTCAAAATCACGTCGTAAACATGTTTCTGTAATAAAAAAAGAAAAAAATAAACGAAAATCCGTAACGCAAATAGCACGTTGAGATACTTACCGAGTCCTTGATGCCAATATTCGCCACCTGCTATTGACCGAATGGTTGGTGGATCACGAGGTGTTGCATACAATGTACGGGGATCTTTTGGAAGATTCGGATGGTCCGAGGACAGTTTCACGAGCAACTGTTTTAATTTTTCTCGCGATATATCCTCCCCCCACTTGCGAAGGAAAGTAGCTAAGTCATCTTCATCTTCATCTTCATCTGAAGATTCTTGAGCTCCCTCATCGAAACTGTAATTTGGGTTACCATCCTCGAAATCGGAATCCAAATATTCTTCATTTTCGAAGAGCACGTGTTCTTCTTCCAAATGTTCAATAGAATGCACATCTTCAGGAACCGGCGCATTTGCAGGAACGGGAACATCTTCAGAAACCGACACACCTTCAGGATCCGACACATGTTCACCCAACACTTCTAAAAAAGCCACTTTTATTCTATTGCTATTGCTATCGTTGATAGGGATGTTGCGCTGTTCGGTATATCTTCTTTTATGAGTACCGCTGGTCTGAGGTTTCTCGTTAGCTTGCTGCATTTTCACTCCTTTTAAAATATGCTAACAAAACTTCACTAAAGTACGAAATTATCGGACACAAATATCTTCACTTTCTATGACACGGTAAACTGCTAAGATGCGCGGATTTGTTACGAGATTCACCAGCTAAAAACTTCACTGAAGAGCTAATAACAATGTGGTTCCGTGTCTTCCCAATGAGAGAATGTATTACGACACGAGCTGGACTGCGTTTTTATTGTTACACTCGTACATCTGCCATCTACCTGATTATGCACTATGCATCTTCATTTGAATACCTAGGTTTTTTGTAGCTGTAAGGTTACACATGATGGCTGCGTACCTATAAGGTACATGGATACATGGGCGAAGGATACCTTGAATCTCTCGTACATTCGTACATCTTCATTTGAATACCTGTGTTTTCTATACCTGTAAGGTTACACGTGATGGCTGTGATACCTTTAAGGTACATGGATACATGATACATGAGGAAGGATACCTTGAATCTCTATATATTTGTCATAGGTATGAGATATCGGTTGTAATAGGTAAGTACGATGTCGGTTGCCGGGGACGCTGCCAGTAGGTACCTAATTACGGGAATCCCAGGTTGGGCCGCTACACACCTTTATCGGTAACATTCTCGCACGTGAAAGGCTGCATGTGATATTCGATTAGTGGCAGCGGCAGAAACCCAACGTGGCTAGAGATAGTAGGTGACTTGGCGTCTCCATCATGTGACAAGACACGCATCGTTTTTGTTTTGAGAAATGCGGTAAAAGGATTGCAGAAATTGCCGCCGGTCTGGGGAGAAATACAAACACTCTTTTGTAGAATCGGACTGATTTATTATCGTTTGTTTCATCGTTCGTACAAGAAGAGTAAACCTTTACGGTCAGCTTGCGGAACGTTAGTAGTGGGCTAAAGGGTTAGAAACCACTTCACGGGAAGCTACTCGCGGCAAACATGTGATAGAGGAAGGAAACGTTCTATAACTCTTTACATATAAAGAGTAGTTTACATATAAAGGGCAAACCATTCTTACATAAATGTATGGTAAAGGAAGTTTGGGTAAGGATTCTTAGTCGATTCATGCTGGTTGATGCGGCATATTTACAGGCCAAAACAACAATTATCTGTTAGCAAATCATTCCATATGTATTTATAACTTAAAGAGATGCATTTTCCTTTTCTATTTAGGAAGAAAAGTTTAAAACTATATGGTTTGAAACGATCTCCGAAACCGCGATCTCGTGGCGAGAAAAAGCAAGCGCTAATCCCTCTCTCGCTCGATCATACAGGCTAGATGCGAGAGCTGCCGCTGCTCTCCGCGGCGGGCTCTCTCCGGCGTACACACTCGCACGTAGGCACACAGGCAATGTACAGCGAGATTACGCGCTCTCACGGCTTCCGATCTCTTGTGAGAAGCTCTTTCCATAGTGAAAAGTGGCTCTCTAAGGGCTTCCAAATTTGCTCAATATGGAATCGAAGAGCGTCGTTCACTTTCCTTCCTTCTCAGTATGGCGGCGAACGAGCTCACCAAATTTTTCCATAGTGAGTGATAGAAAAAATCTTCTCATGGTCATATGGGGAAGGCGATACAGCCCATCCCACGGAACGGCGTTTCTTTGGAGTGGAAGAGTAAAAATTGAAATGGACGTTTTTTCGGTTGTCACATTTTCGCTTTATTTTTCTAAACAAAAAAACCATTTTGTTCGGCATGCCTTTACGCGGGTCTTTTAAAGACACCAACACCGCCACTTTCTACCTCCACCCGGTGCTCCAATCGCTCGAACGGACATCACTTCAAGGAACAGTATTGTCCACTTTCCGTTGGACCGCTTACAGCATCTCGATCGAGCCCTATTACCATGTCTCTATTCGTCTATCTACCCTTTCTCTACCCTTCCACGAAAGGCCTTCTGAAAGAGACTTTGGGTTGTGCTTGCTTGTTGTCTGCCATGTGCATGACCTGGGAAGATCCAAATGGACCGTAGAATAAAGGATGGTCGCTTTGGGATAGAGAGGATAAGTGGCCAAACGAACCTTTTCTCCAGATAGTTAATTATTGTATTGATTCGAGAGAGAGATAAAATGAAAATGGTGGTAATTCATTTTCTGTAAGGCATATCTCGCATACCAACGCAACAACGCAGCGGAGCTATAAAAAATATAGACGATGACCAACCCCTAAAAGGAGGTTTACTAGTCAGCGCGCGTCAAGTGCTCTCACCCATGGCGACTTCGCCAGCGAAGATGATTATGCCGCGCGGACCCTACCTTCGCTCCCTATAATGAGGTGAGGAAACGGATGGACAATGTTGGGATAAGCGTTTAGCAAGAATTTACATAACCCGCCCGGGCGGTATGACTGACTGCATGAGACACCCATCCGTGATGGACGAAGATTGACGAAATGCATGGTGCGCTACACGCGCGATGTCACGATGCCACACTCCTGGAACGAATCGAAATCATCCTCGAGTGGCTGATGCAAGTAACCGTCCGCATCGTGACCCCGGCGTTGGTGGTTCAGCTTCTCCTCGGGCGGCAAACTGCTGTCCTCCTCCGACGGCAGGTAACCGTTCTGTGCGTATGCGGTGGCACTATCGCCACCACCGCCACCAGCAGCGCCTCGCTGCATCTTCAGCTTTTCCTGCTCGATAATATACTCGTTCGTCAGGTACTGCTCGCGCTTGATCTGATCCTGCAACCGACCCGGTACGTCCGGGATTGCCCACGCCACCACGATCTGCACGAAGCTGACCAGGTTCTGATAGATGACGACAAACGCCAACCGTATCGCGAGTATATGCCAGTAGATCGAGGGTCGCTTGTACGGGCTCTCGTGGTCGGGCGGATTCCGGTACTCCGAGTACCGGCAGGTGGTGACGTTCGTGTACTGGCTGTTCAGCGGGGCGACGTGATCCTCGAAGTTGGCCACGTTGAAGTAGGCGAGCGTATGGTTGACGAAGCCTTCGTCCGTCCGGTCCGGGTTCACCACGTGCATGTACATCAACCGAGGTATGAAGTTGGAGGAAAAGGCGATGATAAAGGCCTGCGGATCATTCAAAAGAAAGCACGTGTCAGGGATGACGCTGTACGCTATGCGAACGCCGGCCAAAGGGGTTTCCTCCGGCCGCTTAGAACTTTGGCTTCAGGCTACTAACACTAGAAATGACGGCCACCTTCCCGACGACGTGCATAATGTTGTACCAGATGCCCAAATCACGCACACGCTGCGGTACAGCGCGCTTGTAGTAGAGCAGGAACTTTTTCGCGTCCAGCCGCGTCTCTACCACGTTGTTCAGCAGAGCGAAGAACGGTCCCAGCGGAAAGGCAACCACGAAAATCGTGATGAAGCCATACTGGATGACTGCAGGACGAAACGGGGAAACAAAAAGGGCATCCACAAAGGATGAAACCGTTAATTAGCTGCACAAATAAGAGGAGGCATCCACTTACCCATTTTTAAGTACTCATTGAACAGGCTTCGATCGTTCCAGTTGATGAGGTTAAAGTCCTTGGTCCACTGGTTGCAGCAAATCAACCGCTCGTCACTATCGCTTCCCTCGGCCTCGATCCCGAGCACGCTGCGGAACTCCTTGAACTTCTGAATAGCCCACGGGATGACGATTTCCGTGACCGCACCGATCGCCTGCTTGCCAACCATGATAATCGCCAGCTGAATGCACAGCTCCATCAGACAGCCGCCCGGGCTGCACTCCTCCTGCCGCAGATGCAGGATGCGATTGTACTTGGCCGGGTAGCCGGGAAACTTGCCCTTCACGAACGCGATGTAGAAGATCGAGCTGTAGTAGTTGACGAACTCAAACAGGTAGATCTTCAGGTTCAGACTTTCGTTGTACTCGGTTTGCGTTCGCCGGTACTCGACGTTGGTCATGTACACGGCCACGTAATGGTAGGCATAGGTGAGGATGGTCGAGACCAACAGATTGATGACCGCGGTCGTCGCGGGAAAGATGATCAGCTTGCCGGATACCGAACCGTGGTCGCCGTAGATGTTGCGCGAGGTCATCAGCGACATGCGGTACACGACGATACCGAACACGGCAGCGATGGTCAATAAAATCTGTAAAACACGGACACGTTAGGGTGTGCTAAAATCTCTTTTTAAATGCGCTCGGACAGGACATATGCTGACTTACAAATAGGAAGATCACAGAGTAGCTGTAGACAAAGCTGGGGAACTTTTTGGTCCAGAACGGTGGCGACGGTTCCTGTGCACCGGTGGCGATGTTGAACATTGTCTTCTTGATGTTCTTCAGCCGCGCGAGATACTGCGGTCGCGGTGGTTCCGCCAGCGAGCAGTACTCGGTAATGCCCCAGCGGTGCTGAATCTTCGACGAGTACCGTTTCCACATTTCCAGATAGAGGGTTGCTGAAGGAATGAACAGGAAACACGTTACGTCACGATTTATACCAACCTACGTGCCTTCGCACTACACTTTTCTACTATGGTACACACCCCAGATGGACATAAAGATCGAGAAAACAATGGTCATTTCATTGTCGAAGATGTGCGCTAGCTTGGAGATGGTACAGGTGCTGTTCAGATACCAGTAGTCGCAGTACTCATCGCACTGCGGGCACATGATCGTGTTGTTGTCGTTGCAGATCTCCTGACTGATCCGGTTCTCTCGGTAGGTAAGCAACCCGTAGAAGAAGCAGATCAGCCCCACGACCGACGCCGGTATCAGCATGTGCGTGTAAAACCCGAGCCACGCGAAGTACATGGCAATCTTCACCCCAAAGTACTCCTTAATGTGGTCCAGCGGCTGGTGCTTGATCCACTTCCGGACCGATGCCCACTCCTGCAGCAGCAGCGCCCGCTGGCAGCTCGACTTCACGTCGGTGCAGCCATCGTGCAACGGGTACGCATCCAGGTACACCTGATCCTCGACCAACCGCCGGATGCCGATGTCCTTCTTGTCGTCGAGGTTATTGCTAAAGTACGCCCGCTCGAGGATGAAGTTCGCCACCGCGATCCGGAGACTGGGCGTGAAGAAGTTTGGCTCACGGTCATTGAACAGGTACGGCTTGTCGCGCGAGTACTCGTACAGCAGCCGGTACTCGGGCGCCGCGAAGATGCTCCGGTCGATGATGACGAAGTTAAACATGGGCCGGCGGAACAGCTTCACCAGCGTGCTCTGGATGCTGAAGTCGCGCATGATGATCTTGTCCTGGTTCGCCAGCTTCTTCATCGGCATCTGCATCTTCATGATCTCGCAGTAGTGCGACAGCACCTGGTCCGGCACGTGGATCTTCACGAAGTGTATCCGCTGGCAGCTCTCGGTCTCGATCTGCAGGCCCTCCTGCTCGAGGTTCCGCTGGTACACCATGCGCTTGGCGTGCGCGATCGGGTTCTCCTCTTCCTCGCCATTGTACGCCAGCACGTAGTCGACGACACGCTTCTGATCCTGGAAGTACTTCCATGTCTACCGTGCCGTGCCGCGCCAGTTGTCATATTCCCGGAGGAGAGTCCCGTCCCGATGTGTCGAAAATCGGACAAAACAAAAAATCAAATTAGTTCCACCACGAGATCTTGTAAAGCGTTACGTGAGCAGGAGGAGGCAGCAATTCAGATGCGCCCAACATCAGGAAAACAGCCAAGCCAACCAAACCAGATTCCAGGTATTCATGTTAGCAAGCACACACACACACACACTCACACACGCACTCATAGCGACAGATGGGTTAGATAGGATCAGGAGAATGTTCTGATTGCGGTTCAGAGCTCCACCGGATGCATTAGCACCGTGCCCGTGAACAAGGCATTCATTCAATTTTTAGATACACCCTCGGGAGATCCGCGTGGAGGCTGTTGCCGGAGGGTTTTTGTTTTGTGAAAATTTAGGCCGCAGCCGCACAAGATCCGAGTAATGGATGCAATCAGCCCATAATATCAGGGCGTCGGGTCCGAACGGAACGGTGAGACATAAACATCACCACCACCGCCGCCAAATGGGCCTCGCCGATCATGCGGAGGCTGATCTGAATGGGATGTACGATGGCGGCAGCGTGTGGTGCGTGTGCGTGGTTAGGCGCTCGCGCTGTGCGGCGGTTTTCTAACACGGAAAACAACGGAAACAACGGAACAACGGGAAGGGGCAACGGCAGGCAAAATTGCAAGACAAGACGCCAGCTCGCCAGACAGGGTCAAACAACAACAACAAACACCACCACGAACACGAAAACGAACACGAGGGTGCCGCCCCACGTCGCACGTCGGATGGCGATGGCGATAGGGCGGCGGCGTGCTAAAAATACGCGAAGCTGTCACTCCACCACCCTTAAACCCCTGGCCCATGCGGTGGCCGCATGCCTACCCCCCGGCAGTCCTTGTGCAGCCGACGGCAGATCCGACACATGGTTCGAGCGCCGCGAGCGTCGAACTTTTCTTCGGTACCGCGGTATCGCGCGCGACGCGGACGGATGCAGCGCCGATGACTAACGTGCTCGACGTTCTCTTCTGGACACACTCGTGAAAATTGTACGTAAAAGTCGAGATGTTTCCCTCCAAGCTGGGCCGCCGATTACTGCGCTGCTACAACTGCTGCTGCTGTTGCTGCTGCACCACACCGACCACCTATCGGATCGGCAAAGTGCGAAAAAACGTTAGACACCCGGCCGGGTGGTCCCGGCGACCGAGACGGCCAGCATGCCAGCGGTGGTTGATGGTAACGGCCTACCAAGGCCGTGCCGAGGCCTGCAGCTACCTTGATATCAGGGCGTTATGAGTAGAACTATTCGTAGCGTATCACAAACTTGTACCCGAACTTTTACTTGCCCCCTCCACCCCCTCCCCATCCCCCTCGAACCCATACGCTGGCGATGCTGTGATGCATCATCACCGGCATTAGCATTATCGGCAACCAGAAGCAGAAGTAGGTAAAGCGGGTTGATATGCACCGAAGAACGTGAGGTGGCAGCTGGTTGCAATCAGCCCGAGCACATGCTTGGGCAGTGAGTGCGGCATTATCAGGAGCCCTTAACAGCGGCAGCGGCAGCAGTACCGGCTGCTGCAGCAGTTAGCCCATATGGTGGTATTCAGATTGCGATTGGGGGGATCGCGAAACTAGAGCGATGGAAAGGCGCTTAGTTCTAGGGCGCACACACACCGTGCTACACACATCGGCATGCAGCATCTGTCGGTACCAGACCAGCATCCATCGCCCAACGAGGTGTGTAGGACGATCGACGACGACGACGTGTTATCAGTAGAACCACCACGTCGCAATCGCAGACACGTTTGATCGAGTTTTGTTTTGAAGGGAGGGAGGTGGGGATGGGTTGGTTTATAGTTAGCTTCCTATCGGGATTGATTGGTGGCAAGGACACTAGTGGTGCAGCAGCTCTAGTGGTGTTAGCAGCAGCAGCAGCAGCAGCAGAAGTAGTAGTGGTAGTAGCTTCTAATAAAGCTTCTCCTTCAAGGCAAGCCCGCCGAAACCGTCCATAGTGGAACGCATCTCGTTTGGCAGCATCTCTACCTCACTCTCTCTCTCTCTTCTCTCTCTCCCTGCATTAAATCCTCTCTTCCACCTCGCATGCTACTCGCATGTCACTGATAATCCAGTATCACCCTCACTTGACATTTGGACGCCATTACTACCGTTGCAATTGTCGGTGTGGTAGGCCCCACGGTTGGCGTCACGGTCGGGATCTCGGTCACGGTCGGGATCTTGGTCGCGGTCGGTACCTCAGCCAGCTGCTGCTGCTGTTCCTGCTCCTGCTCCTGCTCCTGCTGCTGTTGTTGCTCTGGTAGCTCGCTCTGTTGTTCGCTCGCCGTAACAGGGCCCGGCGACAACCGCTCAACAACCGACGGATCGTCCTGCACCATAGCTCACCGGACGCACGACGCGAGAGATCCGCCGACACGACACGATACCCAGGACACAAAAAAGCGATCTCAAGGACCTCTCGCTACGACACGTTCTCTTTCTCTCTTTCTCTCCCTCCCATACACACATACACACATACACCAGTTGCACTAAACTCTGGCCGTTGGGTGTACGCCAGAGGCCCGCGGGTCGCCTGTCCGTACGGCGACGGCCTCAAGACCCGGTGTCGACGAGCTCCTTGTGCTGGGAACGTGCTGCGTGTGGAAGCGTGCCCAAAGAACTGCCAAGACAAGGCGCGTTCACTTTGCAAAATCATTTCACGCCTCTTGCTGTTTCTCTCTCTCTCTCGCTCTCGTGCTATCCGTGGATCGCCAAACGGTCAAACACTCACTCACTCTGCCACTGGCAGTCTCTCTCTCTCTCTGGGGGCTCTCTAAAAATACACGCTATTCCATCCAGGGATGCTGCTGATTCTCTGAGATTCCCCCCCCCCGCGTCACGCGATGCTCCCGGATTGAGCATCCGACCGACCCTGTTACCTACACAGCGCCCAACCACCCACCAACACACGGCATCGACCAAGGCAAAAGGGGGAGTTGACCCTGAGCCATCTCGAGAGGTCGGTTACGTCTCGCCACGGTGCCACGGTGCTCCGGTCGCTGAACGCGCGAATCTGCGTGAAAATTAGAGCATCCCCAAATCTCACGCTCCATCTCGTGAATTGCCCATGTTCGGGTACGTCGCGGCAACGGTAGCAGCAGCAGCACCAGCATCATCCATGACGATACTAATCGCGCCCTGTCGTGCCCTTGGCGACGAGTTAAGCTGCTCCGTACACACACACACACGAGACGACATGTGTTTTTCCGCCACTATCGCGAACGAGGAACGTCCAGAAACGGACAGGTGTGGCAGGGCGCCAGATTGGTTTTGCAGAGGGCATAGAGGAAGGCACCGAATTGTAGTATGGTGACAATAGATTCACAATGGTGTCTCGTTAATGCTTCCAACGTATTTCCGGTCTATACAGGGTGGGGCCAAAAAAACTGCAACCAAATTTAAACTGCTGTAATTTCTAAACCTCTCGTCCAACCGCTGGCAAATTTATTCTAATTGTGATAGCTAATCATATCGTTTACCATCGTACAAAAGCATTTTGGTGAGAATTTTTCAAAACAAAAGTTAATCGCTACGGAATTGAAGCGTGTCAGCTTTTTTTTTTTACTGAAAAATCACAACAGTCAAAATCAAAGTTATCGATAAAGCCTTTCAGCATTTAAATGTGAATTAACCATTTGGGTCTTGGACCTTAATGCGTTACTGTAATACTGATGAGCGTTGCCAAACGTCCTGAAAGTTGCCGGCAAAAAACCGCAACATCTAAAAAAAAAAAATGAAATTGAAAATTGAAAGAATTTCACGTCACGGCGCCACTCAAAAGGACTCAAAATCCGAGATAAAGCAACAAATTGATCTGCAATATCTTCTAGAAGGTTTATTGTAGTCCTAGTCATGCAAACAATTAATGAGAAAGCCCTGGAGATTCCAACAGCTCTTTGTATCTTCTCTAAAAGCGACATGCGACATGCGAATGGCGAAAAGAAGATCATTTCACACTTCATTTCCATGTCTCATTGGATGTGAATATCTATGGATGCAAAAGGCGCAAGACTTTTCCGTTTGCGGTATTTTAAAGAGCCAGGTTGGTCCTAAAAAATAACATACTTTTGACCAGTTTACGCAAACGCTTCGCCAAGAATGACACAAAAAATTTTATGAATTATCCTACATTTTTTGGATTCTCTCAATAAAATCTGATCAAAAAAAAAATATAGCGTTTTACTTTGTTGCAGTTTTTTGCCCCACCCTGTAAGGGGATAGAGTGTTCGTTGGATAGTCCCTTGCCCCCCATATACCGGTACAACAGTAGATGTTAGCAGAGGATTAGTTAGCAGCGGGACGGAGTGTTAGAGGGACGAAAGTTAGTGACTTTGGAAGGCGGTTTTTAAAGGTGGCCGAGCGCTGCCGGCCGGCCCGTACACTCTCGCAAATGACAACGTTTTACCCTGAACTTCCACATCGCATAGCTAACGATTAGCGTGTTGGGCGTGGTAGTAGCAGTAGCAGCAGCAGCAGCAGCGGTACTGTTATTGCTACTGCTTCCACTACTAATACTACTGGCCCTGGTAGTGGTCAAGTTGGTGTGATCGACGGGGCTGTGACTAGTGCCATCATGCCGATCGTGGTCGGCACGTAGGAAGGGAGTGTAGTTGTAGCTAGTGCTAGGCACCTTTTCGTTGTACTCGGTGCTGAGGAGCACCGGCTTCAGGATGCCACCGATGAACGCCTTGGTTGCGCTCGGTGGTTTCGGGCGTGCCACGTACGGCAGGTTCGCCAGCCCGCCGTTGGCCCGCGAATCCTGCAGCAGCGCATCGGTAGTGGTACGCAGGCTGTCCCCGGTTGCGCTGCCGGTGAGGGTTCGCGTGTCACCGCCCGAGTCCACCGAACCGAACCGGACATCCTCGGCCGAATGGTATACGGTTTGGCGCGACAGGTACAGCGAATTGCGGTGCTGCTGCTCCTGTTGCTGCTGCTGCCGTTGGTCCGCCGAGCCGCTCTGGTGCTGTTGCTGCTGCCGGTTTGAGCTGACCGAGACCGCATCAAGGTAGATGCTCTCCCGCTCGTCCATCTCGTCGTCTGCGTTGTCTGAGGACTGGTAGTTTTGAAGGTATAGCCGCTCCTGCTGCTGCTGCTGCTGCTGTAGTGTAGGATCAGCGCAGTAGTAGTTGTGGTGGTCTTGTTGATGGAGGTAGTTGGGATAGTGATAGTAGCCACTGTAACCGTAGTAGTAACCGGCAAGCTCGTCGGCAGCATCCGG
This sequence comes from Anopheles darlingi, assembly GCF_943734745.1. NCBI lineage: Eukaryota > Metazoa > Arthropoda > Insecta > Diptera > Culicidae > Anopheles > Anopheles darlingi. Next base: position 9,053,831 of record NC_064873.1, read on the forward strand.
TGATAACACTGGGCGGTGTTGGGTTGATGGTAATGCGCGGTGCTGCGGCGCTGGTGGCGCCTCGATCACATCCAGAAACTCACTCACCTCACCAAGCACCTCATCGTCTTCCTCTTCCTCCTCCTCCGGCCTAATCCGATCGGTGTCGTACTGCTGAACTGTTGATAAAAAAAACGAAAGAACACAGTTGAAGATTGATGGTGATGCGCGCTATCTCCACTGTTCCCCCACTACTACCTCGGCAGTACATGATTAGAACTCCGGATGCGACCACAATAAATAACACCTAAACCGCTCTGGCCATATCTCGCGCCAAAAATGCGCGAAACTCAAAGGGGGGTCACAACAAAAGGCACTGCCAGGCGCTGCTGCCAGCTGACGCAACTCCCAGCTGGTTCCGGGGAGGCCTGTTTTGGTGTGGGTATGTGTGTGTGTGTGTGTGTGTGTGTGTGGTGTTGCTAGGCACGACCTCTAGATAATCGTACTGCCCCTGCTGATAGGATCGCACTGCTGATCGGGATCGATTCCAGCAATCCTTATTCCAACAAGTGCCGGGGCTGGAACGGCTGCTGCGCCCTACTACTCCGGCGATGCACACAAACGCACACACACACACGCACACACTGCGCCGCACACATTGACCACAAAAAGGCAGGAAGCTCGTGCTCGCTGGAAGCGAACAAACAAACTAACGAACCAACCACTACTGCTGGTGCTGCTGCATCGCCGCATCCGCATCGACCTAACCGACTAGGCGAACTGGTACCGGTCGCTTCACCGGGTATGCCCTCAACCCTTTGCCCTACGAGACGCTAGATAGCGTTTCAGTGGAGAGCACGGCTGGTATAGGGCGCCCGCGCGCCCTCAAAGCCGCGAGTACTAACAACAGTACTGACACACTGACACCATGAGTCCGAATGCACGTGTTTCCGGTGCCGCGTCCCCCGGCCGGTGGGGGGCGGGAGTTGGTAGTTGTAAGCGAGGAAGTTTTTGAGGGGGGGCGGGGGTGCGGCGAACCGTTTGTGCAAAATCGTGCATCCGTGATGGTGGAGCGCTTACGGTATCCGGTAACCCAGCCGGCCGTTTGGTTTTCTTTTTCCGTTTTTTTTTCATTCTCTTAATTTTCTCCCCCATTTCCCACGTTTGCTAGTAGCCCCAGGAAAAGGAGGATGAGAAGAGGTGAGGCCAAGTGATAAGATTTCGGTTCGTTTAGCGGAAAGCTGTCCGAGAGGATAAGATTACACACAACACGCACTGCATGGCACGCTGGTATGCGCTCTAGGAACGCGACCCCGGCAAGGGATTGATTCGTTGGCAACACTAGGCTAATGGGTTTGGGCATCAACAACAATATATCCCTGTGGAGCACGCTGGCCACACCAACATCGACAGCGTGGTGGCAACGCGAAAGTGGATACTCCGCCGTTGAGTCAGCGTCGGTGGTAAATTTGACAGCAAAGGCGCATGGGTCATGTGTGTGTTGTTCGTAACATGAACGTGCGAGTCGCAAAGTGTTGTGCGACAAAGTTGTCATGGTTGGTTGATGGTAGAGTACCAGGAAACTTGGCTGCTTTGGAATGAGACCTTTCCCAAAGGAATTCAGCGCCCGAGAGAGAGCGACACCATGTCATCTCTGTATATTAGTAACTTCTTGTTCCTGAGAGTTATACATGTATTTATGAGAATGTCACTGAACGTAGCGGATTGTTTTCGGTGAGTTTCGGTTACCAGGAGGAAAAATGCAATTCAAAACGTCCTTTAAAATTGTATAAGCCACCACAGAAACAGTTGATTATTGCTTAGTATCTTGTATCGAGAGTAGCGGTGCGAGTTTTTACCAACTCCGGTTACTCCTAACAGAGGCATAGAAAGCGAAACCAGGACAAGAATTGTACGCAATCAATGATAAGTTAGCACCTAGCAAAGACCTATCCTATCTAGAGCAACCGCTGTACTACTTTGGTGCTGTCCAGGGTGCGTGCCGGGTGCCGGGAGCAAAGCGCGACCTCGACCCCATCCACTGCGCCTAGGTCGAGTATCCACGCTTTTAGGCTAATGTCTATCGTCATCTTTGACTAGCGATGGACCGGCTCGCCCTCTCTCTCTCTCTCATTCTCTCTCTTTCTCTCTTTTTCTCTCTGTCTTTCTCGTTCTAGACCATCACCGCCATGTGGCCCGTTCTTTTCCGCTATTGAACCGTGACCTTGCGATCGAGCGCCATAGGCCATCAATCGGATTCCCCGCTCGCGCGTGTTGGGTCTGTGTGGGTTTGTGTGTGTGCACGGCGAGTCACACGAGGTTGATGGACACACACAAAAAAAAACAACAACATCCTTCATCCAGCAAAACGCAAAAAAAAGAACTGGTACAACCAAACGAACGCGCAAAGTCTAGCCTGCCAGCCACTGGCATGTGTAATCAATAGTTTGGGGCCCGCACAAACGGTAGAACAGTTTTGATTGGGAGCTGTATAGTAGCTATCGTCTCTCGTCGTGAGGTGCCGGTGAACGGACGGAACGACGGAGCGACGGTCGGTACATGGCGGTGCTCCCTGAAACAAATATTCGCGCGAATGCGCGTCAATGGAAAGACCAGCGATAGCAGCAACAGCGCAACTACAGCCCATGTCCAGGAGGGGTGGGGTGGAGGGATGTAGCCAAGCGCCATGATGCGAGACCAATTTGATCACGGCGGTACCAATCACGGGGAAACCACGGATCTGCCGGAAGCGCTCACATTCGCACAATTGGCCAATTCAGTGTGTCAGCAGTCGGGATACGTGCAGCCGGCTGTACCGGCCTGTGTGTGTGTGTGTGTGTGTGTGTGTGCGCTTGTTTTTCATGTCTTCGTTTTATAGCTAGCAGCCGCCCGGATAGAATGACATCATCGGAGGCGACATGGTGAATACATCTCTTCGTCACATTTGTCATCCTCTGTCCTCTTCTTGGATTCAACTCTGTGCTTGCTTGTGACTAAGCAAAGCAAAGCAAAGCAAAACCGGAAACCGTTTTGGTTAAATCCGTTCCTTTCCCTAGCGGTCCGAATGGGACGAACGGTCATGTACCTGTAATCCACGCCAGGGCCCACTTACCTGCCCGGAAGGTGGCCTAGGTAAACAGCTCGGCCCGAGGTGAGGCTACCGAAAACCGGCGGCGACCGGTTTTTGATGTGTTTGATGGATTGATGTGGCGCCGATAGCGCCAGGCCACAACTGGTCTACGACAGCTGCCGACACAGAGGTTCTCTTTCTTATTATCTCGCTTATCACCGCACCGCACCGCACCGCTCCACCACCGACTTTCACTTCACTCCACTATAAGGCAAACAACACTTTGGGAATCACTTACACCGCGGGCTTATCTCATTCGCTAGTTCCCCTTAATGCAAACAGGGAAAGCGTACTGTCTAGCATTCGGACTGGCAGCATTCCACAGCAGTAGTCAGCAGCGACGCGCCACGCACGCACGCACGAACGAATAAAATCGCTTGTGGAAGGGTTTTTTTTCACGAGCCTAACTATTAACTTGGCTGGGTTAAAGAAGGTTGGGAGATTCCGAGGCCGCCGAGCAGCCGAGTCATATGTTTGACGCAGATGGTGAACTGCGCGCTGCTGCTGGAAAGTGACAACCGCCAGGCAGGCAAACAGGTAACAGCCGCTGGTCTCACGGTCACCGCATCTACACAGCTCTCGCACACAAATTCACGCAGTTCATCTCGCCTAGCATCATCTCGAAATGGGGTTTTTTTTTTCGCGAGAAGCATGATCATGGGGTATCGTTGAATGATTCGTCGACAAAGCGCCGTCCGGCGAATCCAGCGTTCAGTAGCAGTATTCAAATGCCCATTGAACGTTTGCTGGTGGGACGGGATACCCGCCCCCCCTGGAAGCTGATCAATTCACATGAGGAACGTGCTCTAAATTACACGATTACAATGCATGCAGAATATATCGCGCATATCGCAATGCTGTTGCGTTAAGTACCACGACAGCGACATTAATCGATGTGAGGTATATTGGATTGATAGTGATTATTGCAGATAAGGCAGATTGGCAGCGCAGCCAGTAGTCGCTATCGCTGTTATCAATCTCCTCGCCCTCTAGCCGGTGCCAATCTATAGTAGGTACCGTCTGTGCATGAGGTAGAGGAAGTACATCGAGCCTGTTTGTTGTGATCTGAAAAACAAAACATAAATACTCTCATCTCTAGCGCCCAACGGATAGCGCAACGGAATGCTGAAGGTCTCGTCCACACGGCGAGACAGTAGCGGCGAAACGCAGCTCGTTTGACAGCTAGAACTGTCCTTTATTCGCTGGTTTGTATGGTCGCAGGTTGTACAATAAAAGTTTTAAAAATGTAATGTATCTGTAGTGTTGCATATTTCGACATTCTGGTAGCTTATTCAAAATAAAATCCGAACGATACTGCAGCTTATTCTGATTTATTTAGTTGCAAAACAGGTGAAGAGCAACCCATTCACGCTGTCAATTTGGCTCGCTGTGCTGTGGCGACCAAGGTACTTTAAAAAGACAGGTAGCTTTATCCAGAACAAATCCTCGATCGTATTTTAGAAAAAACTTCAGAGTTTGACATTCACGGGATGGTGGGATGTTTACTTCGGGAACGCTCTTTTCGGAGCTGTTTTCGCTTTTCTGTGGTATTACGACAGTTCAAATTCACGAAAAGTGGCGCGAAAGTTAAAGTTTATGCAAATATTCTCAAAATTCTTCCTAGTGTTATCGGTCCGTAGGTCTTGCCACCCAGCCTAGAACAAGAGCTAGCTAGCGTTCCTGGACCGTGCTCACTCGCTGTAAAACACAACTCGGTCGCTCGAATGATCTTAAATAGAAAGATGAATCATTTAAACATCCGAAAAAGAGTGAAATCAGGTACTTTCCTTGATAAAACCACCAAACTTGCCCATATCTTCTTCTTCTTCTTCTTGAAACTCACGTGGTTTTGTTGATAAAAGCGCCCTGCTATGAATGTCAAACAAATTCAAAATGGTGACCTGTCAAAGCGGTTAAGTAGCTACCTGTCTTTTTAAAGTACCTTGGCCCAAGGTACTTTAAAAAGACAGGTAGCTTCTTAACGCTTTTATCAACAAAACCACGTGAGTTTCAAGAAGAAGAAGAAGAAGAAGATATGGGCAAGTTTGGTGGTTTTATCAAGGAAAGTACCTGATTTCACTCTTTTTCGGATGTTTAAATGATTCATCTCTCTATTTAAGATCAATCGAGCAACCGAGTTATGTTTTACAGCGAGTGAGCACGGTCCAGGAACGCTAGCTAGCTCTTGTTCTAGGCCGGGTGGCAAGACCTACGGACCGATACCATATTGAAACACTAGGAAGAATTTTGAGAGTATTTGCATAAACTTCAACTTTCGTGCCACTTTTCGTGAATTTGAACTGTCGTAATACCACAGAAAAGCGAAAACAGCTCCGAAAAGAGCGTTCCCGAAGTAAACATCCCACCATCCCGTGAATGTCAAACTCTGAAGTTTTTTCTAAAATAAAATCGGGGATTTGTTCTGGATAAAGCTACCTGTCTTTTTAAAGTACCTTGGCTGTGGCGACACAGTCGTCCGCTCGAATGAACACACGAGAGCGCCAAAGTGAACCGAAATCGTTCACATCCAGGAGATGCCGCGGAATGTCAAGCTTGTATGCAGCACGGCTACCTGGGATGGAACCCGTCAAATGGTACGGAAAATTTCGGAAATCCCGCACGTCAAGCAGGGCTGCGGAGAACCAAAACAACGATGAACCGACTGTGCCGACTCGTAAAATGCTACCAGTATATTTTGCATATCATAAACGCTATCCACCACGCCAGGTCCGTTACGCAACGGTCCAGGGTTATCACTTTTCCGACGCCGGTTCCGATTGGTTCCCTACACGGTTCCAAAGAGCCTTGGCGGCCTACCGCAAAGAGACACGGGAAAGGAAAAATGTTGTTAGTTAGTCACGTCCCGGGGGCCGGAATTTCGAATGAACACTCACAATAACAATCGGCAAATCTTTGCGCTCGTGGTCCGCAACGAGTGCCCGGTTGTGCTGCAAGTTGTCCCACGCCCAGTGCATGCCAATCAGCGAGGGAATCATCACTATCGCCACGAGATTTTTGTTAATAAACATTTTAAAGTTTGCCATTGTGCAGAACGCGCGTTGCTATTACACGATATTGCGGTGGCGACACTGCTCCCACTCCGAGAAACTGGCTGCGTACCTCATCGAAGGGTTAAAAGGCGAGAAGAATGAACGAAAACCCCCCGATAGAGCACGACAACGTTGACCTGGTTCGGCGATTCCCGCACGTATGATTGTTGCGAGCTCGGGCAGAGCTGGATGCTATCTCTGGTACATGCGAGGCGAAACATTCGGCGAAGAGGCGTTCGAGCGATGCAATATAATTTGAGCCGCGCAAAAGGACCTCTCGCCCATTTCTCGGCTCTCGATCAAGGACAGCAGCAGTCAATAAGCGGCACGTCCGAACGTACCGAATTGAATGTCCTGCTAGTATCTTCGACACCCAGAAACGTTGACGAAAAGTGTTCAATGTACGAATGAATTCCTTTCGTTTTGAATGTCAATCGAGCTGATCTTTACTTCTGCCCTTCGTACTGCACTTTGCATGGATATCCGTTAGGGCCTTTTCTATCGAGTTTCGTGCGTGGTTTGGATACTTTTGCCAAATAAAATGGCATCACAATGAAATCCACATGCTTCCACACGCCAAACCGACTCCGGCCGACAAAGAGAACATACGTTCGTCTTGGTGCAAGCAAGTGTTTGCAGAGCACAGTTATCCGTTCCGTTTTCCGGACCAGATTTTCTTCCAGCTTTATGGCCCAGAAATGCTGCTAGTTTGGGCGCCGGCCCCTAGATGGCACCACTGCTCCGTATTGCGCTTCGTGTGCAAATCAAGGCTAATCATTTCTGTCCGCTCCCGCGCTGCAGCCGCAGCCGCGCGCCGCTCCAGCACCGAAAAAGGAGTTGACTGAATGGAGCAATAATTGAGATTGGTAGATTAGACATGCACCCTTTGGTGAGGGCGCTGTATAATGACTATGTTTGATCGAATGTGCAGCAATACGCACGCAGACCAGCCAGCCAGCCAGCCAGCCACACGGCACATCAGCGCCGACAGCGCCAATTGATATTGCTTGTTGAGCGCGTGTTTTGCGTTGACGTGCAAAAAATTTGGCATGCTGCATGCCACGCTGCGCCGCCGCCTCGGCCTCGGCCTCGAATGCCTCGGTGTGGTTTCGCTGGTCGGGACAACAACGGGGCTGCCGGGCGATGCGGGCTGCTCTATACCGCGACCATTCCCGAGGTGTATATGTACCTCTCGCGCTGGCTCTGGCATACGCCGAACGCAAAGGCATATTGTCGCTGGGCCTAGAACACCGCCAATGGAGACGCCAGTGCCAATCGAAGGTGAATTGCAAACGTGAATAGCGCCCGCCTAATTATGGCTATTAAAATAATTTGATTCCAAATAAACGCGCGCAAATGCCTCGCATCTCGGCGCATTGGCAGTACGCCTGTAAGTCGTCCGGTATCGGGTTGTCGCCAGGCTGAGTGTACCTGTGTACAGCTAGTACAGCTGTACTACGTTGCTGCGTTTTGTTCCCACACGTCTACAACCGCATTTTGCAGCGGACTGCAAACTGCCACACACTTTTGAAGCACGTGATTGAGCAGAGTACTTGAAATAGGGCAGCTTTGGTTTTTGGCTTATGGCAGTAACAAAAACAACATATCTAAACAACGCGAATGGCCTCGCCTGAGCGCATGTACCAAGCACAGTGGTAACCGCATGACCTGTGCTTGTGACACTAATCCATGTTTCACAAAACCGAAATTTGAGAAACTCTCAAAAGCCGCGAAAGCAATCCAAAAAACCTTCGGGACTGGACTAGACTGTAGCACGCAGGGCGACCACCGATTGGCCACAGCGTGTTTCAACGTACGGACGCGCAAATGTCAGAGGAACCTGAGAAAAACAGTAACGATTAGCAACAATTAAGGCAGCGACGCGATCGATGAGCCAAAACCCCATTTCGGGGTTAATGAATGATAATGAAACGGGTGGTGGTGGTGGTGGTGGTGATGATGCGCGTGTATGCTAAACAGCAGCAATCGTTAAACGTTTACACGTTTAAGTTTTGTTTACACGAAACTCCCATTTCGTGCTCGCATCGTTCGCTGAGAGCCTAGTTTGAAAAAAAAAGAAAGAAAGAACGGAACAACGCTATCGCTATCATCGGTTCGCATCGTTTTGTGTGTGTGTACGCAGTCGGTTCGTGATCGTAGCCCTACCGCCGTTTCCCGTTTGCAACCAACCAAGGGCACGGGACAACACCAGGGGGGGGAGAGAAATCCTTGGACAAATCACGTGAAGATGGCATATTAGCGACAATGGCACCGAACCACCGACACAAATGGAACTCATCTCAGGGCAGGCGCGCGCGCGCTCGCTCCGGAGCAAAAGAGACGACGCGAAAAGAAGCGATAGCAGAAGAAGAAGAAGATGGAGGAGGAGGTAAAAAAACGAACGGAATAACCGGGGTTTGTTTTGAAGGACGAGCGAACGGAGCGAAGGACTCGATGTCGATCTGGGGGAACTCACAATGAAATCCCCGGGTCCCGGGCCCTGGTGTGTTCGCAAGGCCGAGAGGGGGGGGGGGGGGGGGTGGGAAGGGTGCCCTTTCCATCGGCCAGTCGTCGTCGTCGTCGTCGTCATCGTCGTCATCGTCGTCGTCGTCGGTTGTACGTGAAAACACTCGTTCGGCCGGCTCGAGCTCAAACTACTGGAGCGTCCGCAGCAAGTCGAGTCGAGACGATGGAGCAACAGCAGCAGCAGCACGGGAGCATCTCGCCCTGATAGCACGCCGTGTATTTTTGTAACGCTGGCCAATAAGCGGTGCTGGCTATTTTAAATGCTGCCCTGCGCACGCCCGGAGCCTCATCGCTCATCGCTTGTCGTGGCGAACGGCTGGATTAGTTGCTGCCGGGGCGGCTGCTGCTGCTGCTGCTGCTACCATGTGCTGTCGCGCGCTTCCTCGCTTCCTGCTGCTGTGCACAGGCAGTAGCATCCGGGCTCCGGGGGCCTTGGTTTCCGGCTTGCGGGTGTATTTCCGCTGCGTACATGCCGCCGCCGTCTCTTTTTCTCTCGCTGCTCCCGGCTCTCGGCTATTGCGTTTGATGTAAAACCATCAAGCAGCAGCAGCGGCAGCAGCAGCAGCAGCAGCAACTGTACGTTAGGGATGGGGTATATATGGATGACCACCAGCTGGCTGGATGCCTGAAAGCCGTTTGCCTTGCTGAAAGTAGTAGCATCAGGTTGATGTTGCAAACGGTGCCAAAGGAAAGGAAAAGAAAGAAAACCACAGTGCAAGCAGCAGCAGCAGCAGCAGCAGAAGAAGTAGTAGCAATAGCACACCCAGGAGGTGGAAGGGGTGCGCGCGCGTGAAGGGAAACGAGCGCGCGAACAGAATCTTTGAGTGTGGCAATATATTGCACACTGTAGTAGCACAGAGGAAGAAGGCCTCTGTGCCACCACCAGGATCTAGTCACCGAGCGCCAACCCCGAGGCCATCCCCCTCCCTCGTTTTTGGTGTCATCTTTTACCGTTTCCTTTGCTCCAGTTTTTTTCTTCTTTTTTTTGCGCACATCTATATGCAAAAGACTTCCAGCATTTGCCATTATGCTCATACATGATTGAGGGCTGAAGAGAGCGATTTACATACCGAGACACTAGCAGCAAAAAAAAGAAAAAAGAAAAAAAAGGAGGAAAGCAAAAAAAAACCCACCCACAACCACCCACAACCAACAACACCCCCCCCCCCCCGGGGGGGTTGGTGGAACGTCTGGGCCTGGGAAATGGTCGCGGGAGAAACGGTCACTTGCGTTGCCAGCGAAAGGGTGGAAAGCGCAAAGGGAAGAAGGGGCTGTGAGGGAGGGGCAACTAGACAAAAAGCAGATATTGCATAGCAAAACACGGCCTGAGCCGCGGGGGCAATGGTGGCGGCGGTGACGGTAGCGGCCCGGGCAGTGTTGAAGGACATCGGGGGGGATAAAATCCATCAGCCAGATGAATAGCTGCCAGAAATGCAATCGTGAGCGCTATGTCTACAAATGCGTACTTACCAACCGGCCCTCCGGTGGTGGGGGCGGGGGTGTGGCGGGAACCCGGGGGGTTGTTATTACCCATCATCTTTGCCACCTACCACCACCACATGGTGAATTGACAGAGCAGAAGAGCCGTAGTACCTGGGGGGTAGGGAAAGCATAAAATGAAACAGCTTTTCAGCTAGGGTGGGGAGGGGGTGGGTGGGGGGGTGGCCTAAGGTAATAGGTAAAGGAGGATGCAGCGACTCCATTGTGCAGGGATAGGGATGGGGCCGGGACGGGACGTGCCTTTCAAACGAACGTTTGCATTAGGTTTCTGTCCTGTTAGGCCCCCGTTTTTTTGTTTGTATGATACACAAAACACAACCATTCGGTATAGGTAAAGGGTTTAGGGGTTGGGTTAGGCAGATGCACGATGCACGAAGCGGCACTTGCGGCACTTGCTGATTGCCCTACTACTACCAGGAGTACTGCTCTACCACCATCACCAATTGACGCTGACGCTGACGTTGAGGTAACCATTTAGTGCACCGATTAGGGCGCCAACAATGTATTTCGCCGCAATTCCGGCCAGCTTTCCCGTTATCGGCACCTAATGGGTCGGATGTGTCTCTATTTTCTTTTAGTTTTTCATTCAACCATACAAATATAAACATACGGGGTTTGCCCATTCTTATATGTTTTTTTTTACGAAAAAAAAGGATGCAATTGAGCTTATGCGGTTGCTAGCCCGTGCTGCTTCGATTCGAGTGCAGTCCTTCCATTCTAAATGCCATCCTGTTACGCGCCGGAAAGGCGAGAGCATGACGGTAGGCGGGAAAATTTCAAATTCGCCGCGCGATCACCACGCGAGAGGAAGGAGGGGAGGGGTTCCGATCTACTTTTAGCGCAAAGTGCGTCAGAGTGATAAAGTGAATTATTATACTGTGTTCGATTATGATTATGATTGAGTGACCCCAGGCCCCCTTCTTTGGCAGGTGTAGGCTCGAGAGGGAAAAACACCCAACGAACCATCGCAACCGAAAACCGTTTTTCGTTTTTTTCTTTCGTTGTTTTGGTCGGTTTCGAACCGAAACCGAAACCGAATTGCCGAGTGACTGCTCCGGTTGCTGCTTGTTGCATGTGATACCTTTAATGTATTTTTGTTTTTTTTTTTTTGAATTTTTTCCCCCCGCTCTTTATTCTTCTTTACTTTTCAAAACCCACTAATAAGTTTGCAAATAAATCAAACAATGGCAAACCGCAACGCGCGCAACACCTACAGGCCCACGGGGGCGCTACATTGCTTTTGCAACTCTCCCTCCCTCTTCCACCCATCCCTTCCTCAACTCCCCTTGCCCTCACGTCCTCACTTATTCCGCTAGGAATTGCACAAAACTCCAGCAACAAAAGTTTGCCAAAATCCAAAAAAGTTAGCGCCAAAGCGCGCCTGTGTGGGTGTGTGTGTGAGTGTGTGTGCGGGGGGTGGCGGTGTTGGGGGGGAGGGAATACTGCTCAACTCGACTCGTAGCCGAGGCACACTCTGCTCGAATCGAATGGCAGGGGATTAATAGCTGTCGGACCTTTAAAAATCGCAACACACACGCACACATTTTCCATACAACACAGCGCCCATTTCAACTTACAAAAAAAAGGGGGGTCACTTCCATGGTCAAGTAACCGACGAGCAGTCGAGCAGCTGGTGCTCGATTCCGACGCCTGCTGCGCGAGTGTTCGTGTGCGTGTTCGTTCGATGTGTGTCTCCGCTAAATCTGGCCCGGCCGGGGGCGGTCTGTAGTAGCCCGCGTTGAGCACAAAACCCACGTCGGCCCCCACAGCAGCCCACACTTTTCCGGACCCAGCCCGGACGACGGGGAAAGCCATCGTCATCGTCGTCGTCGTCGTTGTCGCTTTCGTCGCGTCGTCGTCGTCGTCGTCGTCGTCGTCATCGACGAGGCGGGCGATCTGCTGGAAAGCGCGGCATTCGTCGTGCGTCGAATGCCACCGGTGCCAGTCGGTGTCAGTCACGGAAGAGACGCTGGACCGAACGGAGGTCCCGCGCAAACCATCCGCAATCGGTTTTCGCAATCAATCGCAAGCCCCTCCGCTAACTAATCCCGGTCAAAACCCCTTTTTCCGACCACCACGGAACGGAGGGGGGGCGGAATACAGGACCGTTTCCCAACATCAGTGAACGTGCGTGTGCGTGTGTGCGCGTGTGTGTGTGTGCACCCGGTGGAGCCCCGAGTTTGTGGGACTGTGCGCGCACGGGACGCAGGGTTTCCACCGCCGAGGATTCCAACCGGTCGAGGATTTAACGGCGGGGTCGGTTGTTATTTTTTTTTTTCTGTTTCTGTTTTTGGTTTTTTTGTTGCTGTTGTTTTTGTTGTTGGGCTTTTGGTGTTTATTTTCGGCCTGCCGACCGCCGAACGCCGAACGGATCACGGCGCGAACGTGATTCACAATCGCACGCGTGCAGCAGCAGCAGCAGCCTCGTTACATCCCGCGCGTGCTCGCGTTACACGGTACACAGGTGGAGGGGGGGTCGTGACGGTAGCGGCTGCGGTGGCGGTGGCGGTGATTGGAAGCCAAAGCCGTCGGTACACCAAACATTGATAACCGTTCGCCCGGGCCCCGGGGATTAAGCTGGTGCTTTTGATGAGTGATGTAAGTAAAACGGCAAGCCGCAGCAGCAGCCGCAGGGAGTGGAGGGAGGAAGGGAAGGTGGCCTGACACCGGCCACCGGACGCGCTGGCCAGTGTCGATAGCACTGCAGCACCAGCAGGACCACCAGCAACAGCAGCAGCAACAGCAACAGCAGCAACAGCAACAGCAGCAACAGCAGCATCAACCTGCGGTCAAATCTTCGGAATCTACCCCTGGAGGTGCTTGTGGGTGGTTGGGGTTCGGTTGCGCGCGCCCGTGTGCATGTGTGTGTGTGTCTGTGTGTGTGTGTGTGTGTGTGTGTACGTGTACAGGTCATCTGCATTCAGCAAACAGCGATCAAAAGAACCGGGGGACCGTCGACGCTTTTCTGCCGTTTTGAAGAGAACGATTTGAGAGGAACTTTTGACAGCTTCCGGCGACAGCGACAAGGGTGAACGGGAGGCGACAGGAAGTAAGGCACCCATTCCTTCTCTCTCTCTCCGCCCCCCCGCCAACGGGTCCACGATCAAAGGCGCAGGAAAGGAGCTCCACGGAGCCCCCCGAGCGAGCATATCCATCCATCCGTCAGGCCGCGAATCGCGATCGCGATGCGCCGATTGCACGCCGGCTCATGCAGCTCGTGGGCTAGTGCACGGAGGGGGTGACGCTTGAGGATTGTGGGGTTGGTGCACGCGTTTTGCGTTTTGCGACGGGACGGGACGGGCCTCGCTCATGACCTTATTGAGCCCTGTCGCGGAAACCGAGCAAGAGAGAGAGAGAGAGAGAGAGAGAGAGAGAGAGAGAGAGGGAAGGTGGTAAATTAACCCGCAACGCGCATAAAAGGAGAATCACCACCACTCAGGAACAGGGGAGGGGGGTTGGAGTGCCAACCACTACCACTGATAGTGCTCTAGCGTGCCGAGGGGATGCCGGAAGGGGTGTTGGGTGGGTAAACTCATTCTCCGATCACAGGGGGTTGCCGATTGGTTGGTGGAGGTAGGATCGTGAGCTAGCCGTCAATCGTTTTCGACGCTGCTGCTGCTGCTGCTGCTGTTCGCGATTTTGTTCTTCTTCCTCTTTTTACAACCCTCACCCCTTGATCGCCTTCCGATAGCACCGACGGATACCACGGGTTGCGTTCGGTGGTGTTGTGCTCTTGCTTTGGTTCTGGCACCCGGTTCTTCATGCGTCACGCATTTATCGCGCGGCTCTACGATCTCTATTTGCTAAACCTGTCTCACACACACGCACGATGTTACCGCGGTGCCAGTTGCGCTCGTGATCGGATCTTCAGCGCCCTCTCTTCGTCTCGCTCTCTCTCTATCGCTCTCTGGGCTGAGCTGTTAGCACAGCCGATCGATACCTTCGACGACGCGAGACAATCAGAAGCAGGCAGAAGAAGTGGTGGCAGGGCGAGGGGATGGGGGATTGGGGTGTAAGTAAGCAATGCAGGCCACGAATGCAGGGCGGACGAATGAGGGCTGGGGGATGGGGGATGATGGTCCTGCGAAGGGGTGTATCGATAGTATCGAAAGCATCGATAGCAAGAAGAAAATTTGTTACATTGTCTGCATGTGCGTGCGTGTGTGTTTGTGTGGATGTGTGTGTGTGTGTGTGTGTGTGTGTGTAAGTGGTCTGCGGCGATCGAGTCAACGACCAGGCGCCTCCAGTTGTCGGCGCCACGTGCGTTTATGCCAACAGCCAACGGCCATTGTTCCGCTACCCATGGCTCCTACTTCTTACTTTCCACACACACACACACACACGCGCGCGCTGGGGTGTGATTTTAATCGAAAGGCAGTCTCCCATCATCGTCTTCCGTCGTCGTCGTCGTCGCCGTCGTTATCGAGAGGCTTCTTCACGAGTCCACGATCCACCACCACCAGCGACACCACCACCACCACCACCACCTCTACCAGCAGCACACTCTCCACGCTCCCGATTTGCTGATCCGCTAATCAGCGGACGATCGACACCAATTACGATCAACCAATCAAACGTCAAACGCCCTTTCTGCGGTTCGGGATGCGATCGATCGAACGGACGAACGTACGGGGAAGGGTGAGGGGGTGAGGAGAGGGAGGAAACAGTGTGTGCTGTCCCGGAGCCCGGCTGGACCCCATGGCCCGACCCTGCGCCGTGGAATTGCGCAATCAATTCACCCTCTCAACCCCCAACCCCCACCCCCTCCCCCCAAACGCCGACGTTTGGACGTTTTGATTGATCGCAGCAACGCAACGCAACGCAACGCAAGAAACAAACAGTGCACACACACACACACACACGCACATTCCGCAGTGTAGTCAGTCAGCCAGACAGGCAAAGTGCGTGCATGCGTGCGTGTGTGCCTGTGCCTGTGCCTGTGTGTGTGTGTGTGTGTGTATGTGTCCACGCGGAGCTGACTTCAATCAAACAAAAAAACTGCTGCAAGGAAAGGTCGCAGGCAAGACGACGCATCACGGTTTGGCCGGGGCCGGGCAACGCATGATAGCACCCCCACCCCCTCACCCCTTCCCGATCACCTCACTCCCCATTACCATAACACCGTCTCACACACACGCGCGCGCGCTCGCAAACACACAGAAAAGTATCCTTGCGATATCGAAAAACAAAGAATATTTTTGTTTGTTTGACAGTTTCGATATTCTCTTTCTATCTCTCTCTTTTTCTATCTGTTATCAGGAATGTTATCGTGTGTAATTGTCATATATAAATACTTCTCTAATTACACCCCTCCTTTTTCTGGCCGTGTTCTCGAAGTAGTTCTCAGAAGAAGGCGAAGTAGAGGAACAGAACTTGCACCACTACCACACACGACAGAGCGAAGTGTGTTGCGAAATGTTGAAGACAATGGCCCCGGCTCCCCCTCCTTTCTTCCTCTCAGGTGAGGGGTTCAGATTCATGCAGTGGCCACGATGAGTGGCGAGACCCCACCTCGAAAGTATACCTGTACGTGGCCATATGCAACGATTCCAAATAGATGTGTGTGTGTGTTCCATAAGAGCAAGGGGATGGGGGATGGGGGATGGGGGATGGGGGATGGGGGATGGGGGATGGGGTGGTTCATAAATCGATATTAAAGCTCCGCGACCGAATTCTGACGCCGAGTCCGCGGTCGCTAGCTAGTAACCACGACCTGCCCGGGGGCGCAGACACGCACACACACACACACACACATGCGCTATTGTTCCTATTCCACTTTCACCACAAAGCAGCAGTTGTAGTAGCAGCTGTAGTAGTAGGATTAATTTTTGAAAGTCTAACTCGAAATGAAATCGATGCCAAGTCAAGGAAGGGAGATATAAGGGAGATGGGGAGGGAGGGGGGGGGGGTGTGAAGGAAACCAACAGCTTCCGCTCGCGGATCGCGGATTTGGATTCCCTCATCCACCCCTGGCGCGCTGACTCCTTGTTCCCGTTTTCCCGTTTTCGCCTGTTTGCTTATGCAAAGGCAAAGGACAAATACTAGTCCACGGGCCAGCCAAGCGTTGAGCTCAAGCGCAAACTTCAATCGATACGCTGATGATGATGATGATGATGATGATGATGATGCTGGTGGTGGCTGGCTAGCTCGCGACAAATGCCTCCCCTTCCCCATACACCCCCACACCCCCACACCACATCGTCTTTGCCCTCGTCTCTTGCGTCTTCTTCTTCTCTACAACTCCTTCTGTCAGCGTCAGATTGCTGGCGGTCGGAATTCTTTCGCCCCTCGATTTTGCTTTCCGCATTCTTACCACTTGTATTCCCCCCTCTCCCCTCGTCTCCCCTCGGCGCTCCTGAAGACGCATTTCAATTTTAATCGACACCGAGTCGGTTGGTTTTCTCCTTCTGCTCCTCTCTTTCACCCGTCCTCCTTCTGCTGCTGCTGCTTCTCGTCGAGCACTTGTGGGCTCGATTGCTTTCTCTCTCTCTCGCTTTCTCTCTCTTTCGCTCTCGTCGGAAAAACGGAACTCCCCGAACTCCCCGGACTAATCCGGAATCCAGCTCGCACAACGCTGCTCCTCGCCCTCGGAACAGATCAATGCCCTGAGCGGGGTCCTGCACACTCTAGCCGCTCTTTTGCCCACCCACCCTTGCCTGAGTGGGCAGGTAGGTCGCACACACACGCGTATGTTGGGGGCGCTTTTTTGGGTAAAGTAAACGTGGCCGTGGCTCGGGTTTTTTTTTGTCGGTCGGAATAATGCAAATGAGGAGCAGGAGAAGGAGGAGGAGGAGCAAGCAGCAAGCAGCAACTGCTCCAACGGCCCTGTCAATTGAAGTGTCAATTTGCCCCCCCCCCACTCCCGTGGTCCTCTTCACCGGGGTTCACCGGGTGAAAGGGCGACAAACGGATTTCCTGGCGCGTAGAGCTTGCACGGCTGCAGCTGGCACCTGATCCCCCTCCCCCACACTCCCATGGGGCCCCTGGGTACGTCGTCAAAACCATCTTCTTATCCTTGGCAGCGTGGCAAAAACCCGGCGATATGAGCTGGATGTAAAGCATATTTTACACGCCTACCTTTGCCATCACCAGCAATATGTTCGTGTGTCTGTGTGTGTGTGTGTGTATGTGTGTGTGCGCCCGCGTGGGTTGCGTAGCGCTTCACCGGAAAATGTTTTCCGATATTCTTCTCCCCCCCCCCCCCCCCCAACCCCAAATCCCTGGAGGCCGTGGGTTAGAATCATTTGCGAGTCAACGAGACACACCGAGATCAGCAGCGCCTGATGAGGTGCTGCGCGCCCTGGTACCGGTGCGCTGGCTGCTGCTATCTTGTACGCTTGAATCGCTACACCGCCTCCCGGAACACCGCGTGCGCAAAAGCTAGAACGCGTTTCGGTTACAGGCAGCAGCAGCAGCAGCAGCAGCAGGAAAAAAAAACATATCACGTTGAACAGAACAGTGTTCCTGCCTTGTACGGGGACGGGCTGCGGCTTTACACCATGAGATTATCCCGAGTCAGAATGTGCGTATTGCAGTGATTCCTGTGATATCGGCGTCAGATTATCCGCTGTACCGTGGAGCTGTGTCTGTCTGTGTGTGTGTGAGATTAGCAAGCGCCTTTGGAGAAGCTTCGTGTGGCGAAAGAGGCTGTACCGTAGAGCCCCAAGAAACATTTGCTAGCGATAGAACTGTCACCTTTTTTTTTGTTTTTGATACCGATTTTGAACCTTTGACAATCGAAATCGCGCGAAAAATTTGCGGAATTTGCTTGCAAAATATGCCAAAAAACCTGTACGAGTTCTGGACACCCTGCGCAATAGGTCACATCGCGAAACGAACGCGTCACATTTTGCCTTCGGAGAGAAAGATCGATGCAACATACTCGTTAGTTTGTTTTGTATTATTTTGTAAGCTAACGTTTGCATTAAAAAAAAAAGAGACAAAATTTGAATGGTGATAAGAAAAAAAACTAAGACAGATAATTGAGATTTATAAACTGCATTTGGAAGGTAATTTTATCACCTTTTACAAAAAAATCTGATTGCGCCAATCCGAGCACCCTTCCTGGTAGTTAGCTGGAGTTTTCGACATTGAAGGTCGAAAACGCTCTAGCACACTTGTTTTTCAGATATTTCTGTGCGTTTTCGATCAATTCCGTTCTCCGCCACACAGTTGTTGCAATAGATGCTACGATTTAGGGTTGGACTGAATTTTTGTTGTCCATTAGTTCCCATTTCCGGCACGGCGGACTACCTTTCTTTGAATTGCACAAATGTCAGCACGGAATGGCTTCACTGTTTTCACCATCACTTTTAGAGTTCAGCTGATAGAGGTTTACAATTTTTTTTTTTTCAAGTAAACTGATAAAATTACCTTTCCAAATGCAGTTTACACATTGGAATTATCTGTCTTAGTTTTTTTTCTTATCTTCATTCAAATTTTGTTTCTTTTTTTAATGTAAACGTTATTATTGTGCCCAAAATTTGTTTTTTTCTTCGCACATCACCTCAACTGCACATCACCGCCCGTTGCACATCATCTTCATTTCGGGTGGTTTTTACCACATTTCTGTAACACTTTTTGTTTTGAGATTCCCTTTTGATAGCTGTCCAATACAACATCGAAAATCCAGGAAATTTAGTAGATTGATACGTTTTTCCTATCGAAATCGGTCTATACGAAATCGAAACACCATACTCCTGCTGTAAGGAGCAGCTTAGCTTAGCTTTAATCATGCCAGGATATCCGCCCAGGATCTTCGGCGGGGCACGGTTTGAATTTTGGCACGTGTTTAATTTGGTATTTTGAGTAAGCGTTTGCGACATTTCAAGAATTTGGACCCTTTTTGTTTTTTTTTGTTTTGAAAAGAATTTTGGTTTCGCCTCACCGCGTTCCATTCGCACGACCTAACCGTTGACTTTGGTGTTCTTTAGTGTACAGTTTGGACAAAACACTACACTTTTTTTTCACTAAAGAAACGGGATTACGTATTAGAAGACTTAACTATTAACTGTTGAAAAATGGATTACGTGTTAGTGCGATTAAAACGCTTTGCCTGCCCGGGGCAGTGCTTAAAAGTTTAGACAGTCCGGAGTTGGTCTAACTGGTACAACAGGCTTTACCAGTACATCAACACTCAAGGTGATAAAATTGAGCAAAGCAGCTGGTATTCAATTTTTTCAAAATCAAACAAAAATGGTCAATTCTCAAGGATGGTTTCACAACAATTTGTTTGGCCCCAAAAAATCTCATGAATATGAAAGCTAGATAATACGCTGAACAATGGATTTTTCGGGGAATATTTCTTGTTCGCGATGCGTTGAGAGATGACAAATTATATGTCGTGTTGGAATTACAAAAAAAAACAGGTTAACTTTCTTAACGCGCAAAGTGCAGCAACGCAAAAAGGACGAGGCCTTGGACAACCCCTTGCCTTACCCCAGGTGACCTCAGGAATCTCTTTTTCCGCGTTCCACGTCGTCATCACTGGCGAGATGATGACGATGGTGATGGTGATGCTGATGAATATTTGTAATTAAATTCAACAAATCCTCCAAGTCGCCCAGGTCGTCGTCCAAGTCCAACTGACTTGACTGTTTGCATCGCGGTTTGATCCCCTCAACCGAATTGGTGTGTTTCCGGTGATTACCGACGGGTCCGGGGAGTTGCGATGCGTTTTGAGCGGGCCCGAGCAAGCCCGAAAATCAAATCTGATCCTCGCTTCCGCGCTGACCCCGACCGACCCCTTTTTCCGCCCTTTCCGCCGAAAATTTACGAATTAATGTAGCCGGTGGTGGTGGAGGAGGATACCCTTCCCCCTTCCCCCTTCCCCCTGCCCTCCCCTCGGGAGTGCGAAAATCAAATTAAATACATTTTAGACAATTTTCCGCTTCCCGTTAGGCGACGACTCCTGAGGCTTTTGATAGGGGTTTGACCTCGCGCGTGCCGTTGGGAATGGGGAGCGGGGGGAGTTCCGGTGCGTGCGGCCTAACCAGATTTTGCTTCGGTCCGGTCCACGGTCCGGTCCGGTTCGAGTCCGTCCGGTTCGACGCGTCCCTTAACGAGAGGAGATTCAATTAATGCTCTACCGGCAACCGGGGCTATCCTGGGCGAAACCAAGCGGCCCGCTGTGTGTGTGTGTGTGTGTGTGTGTGTTCTTCTGCTACTGCTCCGAAGGTTCTGCTACCTTGCTCTTGCTCGTTGTGGTCGTGAAACTAATGAGCCACGTCGCTAGAATCCCACATCCCACAACGTGCACGTGCGTGTGTGTGTGTGTGGGCGTGTGTGTGTGTGTGGTTTGACCCTTGCCACAATATGGAATCATAAAACGTGACCGATGACTTCATCTGATTTGGGACCCCGAAATTCTCCTTACACTCTCCTCTTACCAACCCTCCCTACCACCCCGTCATCCACATACACCACTTCATCTTGTGCGGTATTGTACACCTTGGGAGAACAAAAGCGTCAAGCCAGAAGCCAGAGGAGGGTGGAGGGGGTCTGTTTTTGCAGCCGAGCTTGCCCGAGAAATCCTATCTTGGCGTGCGGGTGTCGTCTTACCCCCGGGGGTGGCCAACAGCGTGTGCTGATCCACCAGGTAGCATAATCTGCTCCCCCTCTCCTCCTTCTGCCCTGCCATAGCATGTAGTTAAACCCTATTTAGCTCACTTCCCATCACTCCTGCTCACCTACTCCACCTTCTTCTTCTTCTTCTACTTCTTCTTCTTCTTTTTCTTCTTCTTCTGCTGCTGCTGCTCGGCGATCGCCAACGAGACCGGCGAGACCGAAAGGCAGCGAGAATCGAAAACGCTGAAAGGCAGGCATGTGGCCGCAGTTCCGCGCTTGGTGTATGTGTGTGTGTGTGAGAGAGAGAGAAAGAGAGCGTGGTGGCGTGGTTTGGAATGGAACGCATGGAATGTGACACCACGATGGTGGCGACGCATCCCGGAATGCTCTCTGCTCTTCTTCTTCTTCTTCTCCTTGGATGCCTGGGCATGCAAGTGGCCCCCAACCCCCCCGGCGGCCGGCGCGGCCATTCCAGTTCCTCGCGCGAGGCGAGCGCAACTGTTGCAAACACGAAGAAGAAGAAGAAGAAGAAGAAGAAGGGCCACTCTTGCCCTTTTCCCCCTTTTGTTTTGGTTTCGGAGTTCAAGCAGCCCAGCTTCCAAGTATCATCGTCAGGTGTAAGGAGGAAGGGGGGGGGGGGGGGGGGGGAAGGGCAATTGACTAGACACGGCTGACACGGGACACCACCACAGCAGGGGGGGGGGGGGAGAGAAGGGGTGGGCTAACCTTGAGCCACGTCCCTTGACGTGGATAAAAAAGCAGCGAATGTGTGTTTTGGCGCATTAGCTCTCCACCTCCATCCCCCTCTCCCTTCATCATCGTCGACTCGTCGACGTGCGGGAAACGTGCTCAGCCGGCCTGGCCGGCTCCGGGTCCGGGTCCGGTTTACGACGTAGCGCGCTCCGACGTACGTGTTTCGGTAAAGGGTGGCTTTGTGCCCCCACACCCCCACCACCCCCACTCCGCTCTTTTATTTTTTCATGTTGCGAATCCTCAGCTCACTATCCGGGTCCGTGGTTTTGCGCAAATCTATTAAAATCTAAAAATAAAGCATTAGTATGGTAGGAGTGGATGACGTGACCGTAAACCTCGAAGCGCTGAGGCGCTGAGGTGTGAACCCTTCCCGGGCCCGGGGACCTACTCTAAAGGCCTAGGGCGAGGCCGAACGAGGACCCTTCCGATAACCTTGATTTAGCATCCCCTGAGAGCCCTTTTCGGGGGGGTGCTTATCCCCGATTTTTACACTTTTACACTCCAAAAGCCAAAAGGGGAAGGCAACAACAACGAAAAAAAATGGGGGCGCACGGTGGTGGGGTGTTCGAATATCTGGGGAAAAAAAGGGAAGCACCTTTTGCGTGATTAGAGTGTGACCGGAAAAGGGCTGCACACACACACACACACACACATACACGTACGCACAACCCTTTGTCCCTTTGTCTTAGCTAAGCGAAACAAAAGTAGCTCAATTTCACGTACATAGCTTGCTCATTTTCGTTTAAGGGTGTTTCTACACACACACACACACACACACACACACACGTGGATTCAACGACAAACGCAGCAAGAACAAACCCCTTTCTGCAGTTGACAACATACTGGGCTACAATCTGCGCTCTAGCTGTCAAACGCACATGCGATTCCCAACCACACGATTTACGGTTACGGGTGAAAATCATTAGCGCAAATCACCTGAGGCGAGCAACAAGCTCAAGCTCAGTTTTCGCTTATCTTACCGTGCCCCTGTTGGCTGGCTGTGTGAGAAATAGAAAACTCTTTTCCAAATTCCATACCGCCCCAGAACTTTCACGTTCGAGCGTAGAACGACACGACAAACTCTGCACAGAGAACAGAGAACAGGGAGCACCGGAGCCGAAAACGATGCTAACATTACCTGGGGCTTGACCTTGAACAAACGGCACGGCGGTTCGGCAACAACAGAGCAACAAGACGATGCCGATGTTTTTTTGTTTTGTTTTGTTTTGAGGGATTGGAAAATGTTGAGCTAGTTTGAGCAAAAGATTTCTCGCAAGAACTTTCTAATGTGTCGCCTGGAAGCAGCGTGTTGCAGCGACTGTGTGTGTGTGTGTGTGTGTGTGTGTGAAGCGGGAATAAAACTTCTGTGAGGAATGTCATCTGTTTTGCCCCCAAAAATGGTCCAAGTCCAGTTTTTTGTGGGGAGTAAAACGGGGCATGTTGTTCGACAGCAGCAGAGGTAAATTCAGCCGGATGCTGAGCTGATCTCAAAACGAATTTGTACCATGAAACTGAGCTACTTGTTTTATTTTTTATTTGTTTTTTTTTTTCTTTTGGTTTAGGTTTTGTTACGCTTAACCAAGAACAAGACAAACGGCCACAGGGCTAGGGGCGTCAAAGGATTCGGGGGATCAGGGGCCAGGGGAGGGGGATGGTCGGAACATTTGTTGTTACGGAGGCGGTGGGTTTTTGGCTTCCTTGAATTCAACAGTCAAACACCCACTCAGAAAGCATTTGGCCCGGGGCGGATTTGGGGAATTAATTTTGCCTTTATTCGCTCCCCTGCCCTGTCCCTTACCCTCTCTCTGTATCTCTCTCTCTCTCTCTCTCTCTCTCTCTCTCTCTCTCTCTCTCTATCTCTTTCTTTTTCTCTCTCTCTCTCTTTCTTTTCCTTCAATAAAAAAGGATACCACTGGCTTGGGACTGAATTCGTGTGTTTACAGTACAGTGGTTGATACCTTGGCTAGATGCTAGGAGCTGGCCGGGGGTCGAGAGGGGTGGAGAAAGCGAAACCAACACGCCTAACTGTAACCGCCATTGTGTTGTTGTTGTTTGTTTGTTGGGACAGGGTGACACTAGGTGGCGAGAAGGTGCCTGCTGCTTCTATTTGTTGACGAGGGTGTTTGGCACCCCCGCCCCCCCGGGTGGAGCCCGATAGGTGAGGTACTTAAATAAGGGAGTGGGGTTTAGGGGGAGACCGGTTGGGATTGAGTGGATTGACCACAAGAAAACTCTTAGCACTTTCCACCTGACTTGGTTCATCATTTCCCATTTAACACCCCCTCCCCGGGGGGGGGTGGCATCATCCCTCTACCCCCCTTGGCTCCGTGGCTCTCTCTCACTCTCTGGGGCGAGAGGGTTGGCTAGCAAAAAGGAAGGAAGAAGAGAAGGAAGGTGGTTGCCAAGCCAACCCGATGGATGAAAGGGAAGGAGGGGAAATGAGGGGATGTGAGGGAGAGGGATGGAGGTAGGTGAGCAGAGTGCGGTGAGCAGGAGAAGGTGTTCATAACGAGCCGAAACATGACACCATCAATTAAGCTGTCTCTTCGGTGATCATGCCTCCCCCCCCCCCCCCCCTTTCGACACAACATCGCACCCTCTCCCCCACCGCGTTCTTGTTGGAGGCTTGTTGTCTGCTGCTGGAAGCGGACGGGTGGACCCCATTAGAAGCTCCGGCAATGACGGCGTCGGCGACGGCGATGATTGTGTTGCGTTACGTTGTGCTCTCGGAGTCGAAGGGGGAGGGGGGTGGAGGAGGGGGAGGTTTGCCCCGATGTCGATCACCGTAAAATAAGCAAAGACGTCCGTGTACACACACACACACACACACACACACACACACACACACAAACGCATAGTTAGAGCAAGCTCAGGTGAGCAGCTGTCAGTGGTACGGTTCGTGCGCCAGGCTCTCTGATGCGGATAAACAAATCCCTTCCCCTAAAACGGGGAAGGCTGGGGGGGGGGGGGAGTGGGGTAGAGCGGTACGCGGCGTGCTCACCCGCTCGATAGACAGGCGAGCGAATTGTGGTGAATTGGAGGTGCTAGCGGACGTGGGGGTTTTAAATGCGAAGCGAAATAGAGACGCGCGCGCGACGCGGTAATGCGCGAATCCAACGCTACAAAGTTAGCGACGTGCGCGCCAGCCAGCCAGCTAGAGCTAGAGCACTCTCCGCAGCTCTCTGTGGTCAGATCTGCCGCCGCCGCCACCGCCACCACGTTGCTGTTGCTGCGTTGTTTCCCTTTTGTTTTGTTTGGCTGCTGCTACGTTCAGACGCACGGCGCTCGGTCCGTAAAAGTATAGCGATATGATTTGGATTTTTGCTGACCGCTGGCCGGCGGTGGCGGTGGCGGTGGCGGTGGCGGCGTGGCGGCGATTCCGGGTCGGTGGTGGTGCGTAGGAGCAAGGCAGCAGCAGCAGACTTGAGACCGTGGCCGTGCCGGAATTTGCCGGAAGGTCAATTCCGCGGTCTTACCTGGGCGGCTTTGTGACTGTGTGTGTGTGTGTCTGCGTGTGGCCAAAAACCGGAACGGCGACGCGTGAGTAGGCGACGGTCCGCTCAGTGGTCCGCTCGGTGGCCTCGTCAATCAGCGCGCGCACACTGAGAAGTACTCCTCAGAACTTCTAGTGTCTAGGCCGCCGAAGGACTACTACCGACGCCTAATACGCGGACTATCACGGATCATTCGAATCGCGCGCACAACACGACAGGTGCCGACGACATGCCGCCACCACTACCAGCACCACCACCACCGCAATGCCCAGAGCTTTGGCCCAGAAAAACCAGAATGGAGTCCAGTCATTCCCTTTTGGCCCGAAGCCTGAAGGTGTGGAGGAGGAGATGGATGAGGAGGCACCATTACCTACCAGCGCTGATTGCTCTCCTCCTCCTTCTCCTCCTCCTCCTCCTCCTTCGCGGTTTTGTCTGCGCCGACGACATTGGAATGCAACAGAGAGTGCAGAGAGACAGAGCCCGTGAGGGACAAAGGGTTATAGAGCTCAAAACCGATTTCACGACGACGGCGACGGCGACTCATGGTGGTAATCATAATGATAATGAATAAGAGACAAGGAAAACCACAGTCAGCAGTGAGGGGAGATACACACACACACAGACACGCACGCATACCAGGCAGGGGACTTCGGGACTGCTAATTGGCACACCACGTATTTTGGAACGCATTTCTGCTCCCCCTTCCCCTTTACAGCCACCTCGTCGTGTGTGTGTGTGTGTGTGTGTGTGTGTGTGAGTGCGAACTGCGCAATTCGATTGATTCAAACGATTACACATGATGATGATGATGATGATGATGATAGTGTTTGATTGTCTATAGCAACCACGGCTGGCCTAGGACGCTGGTCGCAGGATAAAAGAGAGAGAGAGAGAGAGAGGTGCATAGAGGTGGTGTATTGTGCGAGGAGGCAAGAACCCCGCCCCCACATCCCCCTCAAATTCCCCCGAATCCTCGAATCGATCAGATTGAGCCTTGTACCTTCAAACCGGTGCTGAGCTACTGCGCTTTTAGGGGCGGCCTGTATTCCCGGGAGAGGGGGAGTGGAGGGTGCGGGGAGGACTACTGCGACGAGCCGAGATAGCTGCGATGATTCAGCGCATTCGAACGTCGAGTTCGAGTTCGAGTCGAGGATTTTTTCGACGCCCCCTAATACACGCGGCCCCATGGCCAGGACCGGGGTCACGGCAGCCCTTGCTCTGAGGTTTGGCTTTGGGCTTTTTGTCCGACCTGCCTGGTCGGCCCCTGGATGGGGGGGGGGCTATTAGCACAAAGCTTGCCGGAGCAACGACGCCACAAGCCATCCAAAAAAAAAAGCACAGCTCGCGCTCCGTGGATTGTTTTTGTTTTTTGTTTTGTTTAGTTTTTTTTTGTTTTTGATTTGCTGCTTGCTGCCTTTTTGTTTTTTTCGGGGAAGGTCGTCCGCCATCTTCGAGACGCCATCGTACGGATCATCGTCGTCGAGCGTCGAGTCAGCGTTTCGCTCAGCTCAACCATTCAGCATTCCAGCAATCCGCGGATCGCATCACGACTCGCGGGGCTGACAACCGGCACTGCCGCTAATACTACTACATTCTGTCAAGAAAGTACCGGGAATAGTCGATTCAAATCCGACTGGGATGTCGGGTCAAGTAAACATCTTTTGCCTAGGTTAGTACGACTGTCCTCAATTATTGTGCAACGTTTGAACGGAATCCTTCAATTCGTTTGTTTAATTTTTTAAGTAAGTCAATGTCAGTAGTGAGCGACGATCCGTTATCAAGGGTGACGACGTTGGACAAAGCATTTGCTTAAAGTTTTGTTTTGCAAATGAAATGCCGTTCGTTGAAAAGGTTGCAAAAGACCTTTGGCAATCGAAATCTATCGAAAACTTGTGATTACGAGCGGTACAATGCCTTCCGAAGTGGTTGGACCGATGTCACCGGTTTGCCTGGTTGTTCTGGTCGTTCGTTAACGTTCTCAACTGATGAAAATAACGATAAAGTGAAAGATATGATGTTCGAAAATCATCATTACAGCTTGAGAGAGTTGGTTCATGAACTAAACATATCGGTTCGTAACATTTTGATTGATTTTTTTTGGCATGAAACGTGTTGCAGCGGGACTCGTTCCAAAAGAAGCTATTTTTTTATTTTTTTGTTTGCTATTTTTCGATCTAAAACTAAAAAAACTAGCATCGAACAACTACCGTATTAACCAGAATTAGTTCCCTGTGACTTTTTCGTTTTCCCCAAAAATTTATCTTGTCCCTTCGCGGTATCTGTTTTGAGTCGATTTAAGCCATAAAACAAAAATCGCCGCTCGCTACTGACATCGACTTACTGAAAAAACAAAAAAAACTGCTGTAAACAAACGGGTTGACGGATTCCGCTCAAATTTTGCACAATAATTAAGGACAGTTGTACCAACCTAGGAAAAAAAAATTTACTGGATCCGACAACCCAGTCAGATTTAAATCGACTATTCCCGGTACTTTCTTGACAGAATACTACTACTCTCGGCTCGGACCTGGAGACGGGAGCGGGTATCTGGGTTGCTGGTGAAGGGCAACAGCCGGTTGGCCAACGGGGAACAAATGTTCGGCACAAAAGTGCCATTTTGGACGCACACAAGCTCATGGCCGGAGGGGATGGTGGTCGGGCAGGTGACGACGACGACGACAAAACGTCACGCGACCCACAGACGGTGTATCGAAGCTCTCTCTCTCTCTCTCTCTCTCTGTGGGGCCGCTGTCGGGGCCGCGCATGATTAGAAGATATTCGCCAGGTCCCCGAATCCGTGCCTTTGCCTTGCGAACGCCAGTAAACACTTCGGTAAACTTCCATTAGCATAATTCGCGATACGTGCATGTGTCAATCTTGCTCTCTCTCCAGCAACGGGGACGCGCGCGAGCACGTCTGTGTGTGTTTGTGTGTGTGTATGCCTTCAACACGTCAGCAGCAGCAGCAAGCGCCGCCGTGCTCGGTCGGTCGGTCGCGCGTTGTTCAGAAACATTAACGAACCGGAGAGCGCCGGGCGTCGGGCGCCTGGGCGAGAGCCTGGCACGAATTTAAATTGGATTTCTCAATCTCAACCCCCCGCGTCCGCCATCCGGCTCGCGTCCAGCATCCCGGTGGAGAAGGAGGATGAGGGCTGTTGACGAAGCAATAGACAAGAGAAACCAAAAAAAAAACGAAGACAACACCCTCCTGCATATAGGACGGAGGAGATACAGCATACTTACGAATGGGCGTATGTACGGTGTACCTTTCCACGTGGCCACCACACATCTTTTTCGTCGACCTTACCGCCGAGTCAGCCACTCACTCACTCAGTCAGTCAGTCAGTCAGTAAGCGCTGATGTTACTTTTCGTTGTTCTTGTTGTTGTGTAGGGCACGTGTCGCGGGCGACCACCGGAGCCACCGGAACGGTAGGAAACGGGCCAGAAGCAGCTATAAAAGCGGCCAGCAGCCAACTCACCTGGCCCCCATGCGTTGACAATTGCGTTAAGACCGGCTGGCAAAAAAAAACAAAAAAAAGGAAGCCGCAGCCTCCTACCATTTGCTCCAGATCGAGCTCCAGCTTCTGTCGCTGTCGCTGACTCAAGGAGTCGATTTGGAATTGAATTGCCCAACCACTCCGCCCCCCGCCCCAGTACCCAGAAGCGAAACAGATCCCTTAAACACCCCCAACCCCCATCCCCTTCTCTTGGGTGCCAAACCAAATTTCATTGTTACCCCGGGGACTGTACGGAGACTGTGCTTCCTTTTTAATTACGCTCTCGGTGTGGGTGTGAGTGTGAGTGTGGGTGTGTGAAGGCGGTGATGCCGATACTCTACCAACCACCCACCCTCTGTATAGATTTCAGCGTCGGATCGACGGTTCGGTTTTTTTTCTTTTCCTTTTGGTGGAAAGTCTTTAATCACCAGACCCGCCCCGGGTCCCGGGGTTTGAAGAGAAATGTGAGAACAGCATTGCGGCCAGCTGCCCATGCGGCGGCATGCGGCGGATACTGAGCCAGCGAGCCGAGATGTAACGAAGATGAGAAGACCAAATCAATAATGTCCAACCGCGCGCCCGTCGGGCCTGTAATCGATATCGATATCGAGGAGAGGAGAAGCCGACGGCATGCCGCGCCGGGTGTGAGCTGGCAAATAAACCAATAAAGCGTCTGAATTGAAAGTCCTTTTCTACCTTTTGCGAGCCTTTGCACCGGGGGCCCCCCGCTTTTTTTTTTGCGGCGAATACCGCGAAGTCTCCTATTTGAAGTGTGGTATTAGAGTCGCGCGTTCGCGGTATTAGTGGTGCATTCCTTCCAAGCAGATTAGTTAGTTTCATCACCAGCTTCCCTAGCCGCACGAGATGATGCTCCCCCCCCCCCCCGTAATGGTGCGCAAACTTGGAGAATATGTAAATCATGAAAAACACTGACTCATCATCAGCCTCACTCAACTGCTGCTGCTGCTACTGGGGAGGGGGGAGGGGGCTGGTATTGTTTCGCACGTGCACGAAGGGGACAAAAGTTTCAAGAGAGAGAGAGAGAGAGAGAAAGAAAAGATGCTCACAGCTAAAGACTAAGGCAGCTAAGGCGACGACTCCACGCGGCGAGGGCATCGGGAGGGAGGAATTATAATGTCGAAATTATGAAGCGAAAAAAAGAGAGATAGCGAGAAAGAGAGAGAGAGAGAGAGAGAGAGAGAGAGCAAGTGAAGAACCTATGTAGCAGATAGCAGGTTGAAGCCCTGAGTTGTGCGAAGAGCCCGCCAGCGCCAGCGCCAGCGCCAGCGCCAGCGCCAGCGCGAAGTAAAAAGTAAACAAAAATCAAGATAAACCATGAACCCCAAGCCCTGGAAGCGTTCGACTTCGAGGAGTTTGTTTGGAGAGGACCAAACCGCTGGGTTCGCATGGGCACCACTAAACCGCCAGGTCCACCTCCTCCTCCTCCTCATCCTCCGACACACATGCACACACATACACGCGCGCGCACAAGTACCTCAAGGATTCGCTTCCGGCGGTGGTGGTGGTGGTGGTGGTGCCCGGTGGTTGGGGGCCGACCGTCAACGCCGCGCGCAGGGACCAAGGACCAAGCGAAACATAAATCATCTGACCCTTATCGGGTCGCTTGTCTCGAGCTCGACCCCCTACTACTACTATAGCAAGTGATTCCAAGTGCCTCTACTACTACTCCTCCTCTGCTCAGTCTCTTTCGCCACCTCTCTCTCTCTTTCTCTCTTTTTCTCTCTTTCTCTCTCTATCTCTTTTTTTCACCCATATGGAAATATTCTTGTGTCTTTCTCGCTTCACACCCACACACACACAGACACAGACAATGCCAACCCCAAAGTAACTTCTGGCGCATGTTTGGCGCCGTCCTCCACCTGTGCAGGGCCATGCAATCCATGCAGAGATCAGAGGCAGGTTATTAGAATGCCGAGCAAAACTAAGACAAGTTGTGAGAGGGAGGGAGCCATACTACCATGTATTACCACCATCATCGTACTGGTACTGCTCCCAATGAGCGCATGTCGGGGGGGAAGGGGCGCAAATGGGCCATAAATTAGCAGCAAAAACTTACGGAGTTACGGAACTAAAATGCTGTTATCAACTAAGCACACTTTGCCAGCCTACACACACCGCGACGCCAACGCCAGCGACCCTCACACTTTCACTTCACTGGCTTCGGTCGTTCTGGCACTGGTGGCTGGCTGGCTGGCTGGCTGGCAGGCTGGGGTCGAGCTGACAGCTGCACACTCACCTCACAGGTCTTCTTGGTAAAACAAAACCCAGAGAAAGAGAAAGGGAGCGAATGTGTTGGTGTATGTGTGCATGTTTTTGACTTTCATTCCAACAAATCACTCCAATCAGAACCCCTATTGTGATCAGGGTTAAAGGAGAGTATGGCCAAAGGGAGGAGGAGGAGGAGGAGGTGGCTCATATTCCATATCGGCTTGGTCCTTGATGGTTCCCTGGACCTGGACCCGGTGTATAACACCACTGCAATTACTGGGGAACGTGTGGCCTGTGGCCAGTGTGGCATCCTTTTGCTCTAGGCTGTGCGCGTGTGTGTGCGTGTGTGTGTGTGTGGTGGGATCAAAACCGAATGCGCACACAACAACCGATCAACCGATCCGATCCGATCCGGTCACTATTGTGCAGACAAAGGGTGAGAGATGTGATAACTGCATCAAGTTCCATGATTCTTGATTTCCACACAGTCCAACCCTCCAACCCAACAGATGTGTACGCGTACGTGTGTGTATGTGTGTTTATGAGCGAGCGAATGTATGTTGGACCGACCGACCGACCGACCGAGGATGAAGTGGCAAGTCGTTCAGGCAAGTGCCTGCTGCCGCTTACTGAACGCAATTTACGAACGCTGAACATGATTGAGAGTGTATTGAGTGTTGATGGTTTGATGTGGATTTCGCTGGAGCGTGTTAGGAGATGCGTGCTGCGTGGTGCTGGTGGTTCTGACAGGCAGAGAGGTCCGTTGGTGTGATTTGGTGTCCGTACGAGGCGATTGCCACCACCACCACCACCTACCAAGCGAAGGATATAAAAAACGAAAATCAAATACACCAAGTCAAGCAGTGCGCAAAACATTCCGGGCCTGACATGGTGTGTGTGGTTGTCGACTGATATCACTCACTCATGGCGAGCCCCCCGGCCGGCTCGACAAAGGCCACCGTCGCTGCCGGCGCCATTCTGTATACTAGTTCTGTCTATGTAGTGCTTGACGGCGCTGCTGCTGCTGCTGCTGCTGTCATATCGAGTTGATCATCGGTAAAGCAACCACTCACGCGACCACTTTAGAAGGTCCGGGCATTAGAAGAAGAAGAAGAAGAAGAAGAAGAAGAAGAAGAAGAAAAAGGAAAAGAAAAAGAAGGAGGAGGAGGCACCTAAAATCACTAGTAATGAAAAAACGAAGAGAGAAAAAAATGGAAGCAGATGTAAAAAGAGAAAAAAACACACACAGAGAAGCAAGAAAACGATGTGCCAAAGGCACCCCAAAAACCCAACCTTGCAACCTTCCAGGAGAAGACGACCTTCCAACGATACGCCCAAATCATCTTGCTGCTGCTGCTGCTGCTGCTGCTGCTGCTAGTGCTGTGGCTGGCTAGATTGCCGGTGCCGGTCCCGGGGGCGGATCCCTTTCCTGCGTAAATTTGTCGTTATCTGTCGCCTCGACCCGGCCCCGGACTCCCGCTTCTCCTTCTGCTTGCTTCATCCCCCTCCTCTGCCCCCCGCCCACGCACCGGACCACCGGAACAGTTCTACTAGTAAATCAAAGATAATTGAAAGCAAATCGAGCAAAGCAACCGGCTTCAAGCTGCCAGAGCTTCAGCTGCCAGGCGCCTACACTTGCTCGTATCCTAGCAACCGCCTGCTTTCCCTCTCTCTTTCTTTATATCTCTCTCTCTCTCTCGCTTTCGCTCTCTCGCTCTCGCTCTCTCTCGCTCTCTTTGCTTGATCTCTCTATCGCTCTCACTAACCTATACTTAATCATCGCATTTTTCTGTCCCCACAAACCGTGCAGCTGCTGCCGTTCCGACAGAGACTACAGACAGAGTCTTCCTGCTGGGTGCGTTTGTGTTTATGTAAGTGTGTTGCAGTGCAGCTAGAGCAAGAGCTTCCCGGCAGGAGCACCACCAGCCGCGTGTGAATGTGTGGATTGTGTTGGCGGGTTGTGTTGTGTTGTGTGTGATTGTCGTGCCGTGCCGTGCCGTGCTGCCTGCTGCTGCTCACTGGCTACTACAAGTCTGTCGACAGTGCTACTGACCGGTGCTAGACACTGCTTGAATGGCTGACGGAACGGGCTCGGTTTGCGTAAACAAATTGCCGCTGCCGCTGCCGCCGCCGCCGCCGTCGCTGCTGCTGCTGCTGCTGCTGTCGCTGCCGCTTTCGCCGGTACTACGACCGCAAGATGGCTAGGATCTACCAGACGGCCAGATTTGGAAAGCTGTTTCACAAATGGATTAAGGGTAAGTATAGCAAATCCCTCACCCCACTCCCCCTTCTGCTTTTTCGTTATCGTATCAATCGCGACGACAATCGCAACGGTGCTGGCTGACTGGCTGGCAGGCCATG
Source organism: Anopheles darlingi (assembly GCF_943734745.1). Taxonomy (NCBI): domain Eukaryota; kingdom Metazoa; phylum Arthropoda; class Insecta; order Diptera; family Culicidae; genus Anopheles; species Anopheles darlingi. Next base: position 9,086,916 of record NC_064873.1, read on the forward strand.
CACGGTCGGTTCTTCCGGTCGGCTCACCCGGACACTTGGCGTTTAAGCTTTAGCCTCTCTCTCCTCAGCCTATTGTGTCGCGAATGTGCGAATGCCCGTGCGTCAGCGCGATTCCGCATCGGTTCACTCCGATGCCGATTCCGGCACACAAGCACAATGGCCATCGCGCGGTGTCCTCACTCCATTGCCGCCATTGCTGAACATGTGATGGCACACCGACCCCCCCGCCCTAAATTGTCTTCTGCATCATTAGGCACACCCGGGAGACGTTCTAGTGACCTTCACTAGACTCCCATCCGCTCGCCGAGAGTCCGGCCCGGTGCTGCTCCGCGTTGTGGCCAAGCAGAACACGAACCTACTACGTTCAGCCCCATTTTCGGAGGGGGGTATGGCTCGAATACTTAAAGGCAGACCACCACCATCGAGGCCTGATTACCATCGAGGACGTTCCTCCTGTCAAACTGCGTTTGTAGTCGTTTGCTGCCGCTGGTGCGCGTGTTTCAAGTGGAAAAATATATGGCCCGTGAAGGCGAAGGCGAAGGCGAAGGCGAAGGCGAAGGCGAAGGAAAAACCAACGACAAAATACCAATTCCAACCAACGACGCCATCAGCTCTTGGGGTCACCGTCAAATAAGGAAGGGGTTTGGGGAAAGAAGCAGAAGAAGCAGAAGAATTAGAAGAAGAGGAGAAGGAAGAGAAGGAAAATCGGGAAACACGCCATAGACGCCGCCCAACACTCACACAGCTGCTGCTGCTGCTGCTACTAAAAAGCCCCGAAAGATTCTGTGGGTGCGGCGTTTGTCGCCTCATCCACGATAGACGAAAGTAGCAGCAGCAGCAGCAGCAGCAGCAGCTATCAATATTTATAGATCCGCTCCTAGAGCGGTGCGCCACACAAGGTGGCTCTACACACAAAGGCGTAAAGCTATCAACCACGACCATCAGCCCAACAGCGCTGCAGCGAGCTCCCATGCTGCTCACGACACCCGATGTGTCCGTCCCTTCCCACCCAGGGTGTGTGTGGTGGGTGCACGGGCCTGGAAAATGATTACTTTCAGCTCCAGCCCCAGTCGTATCGTTATACTCTCCGCATTGGGGAGACCTGGTGGTGGTCCTTGCCCTGCAGCACGGACGGGAGGAGGGGGTGGGTGGGTGCAAATTGATTAAAATAACCTCCCCAATTACGGGGCAGCCAGGACGGCGCACTGGCTTGCGGTTTGGCGCAAAGGAGAAGAAGAGCAACTTTTGCGAGCAAACCTCATCTCCGAGCCCGACGGAGACAACGCACAGAATTTTAATGCAATGTTTTATAATTGATCGACTTCTGCACCACCCCCGTTCAATCGTGCCCCAGACCCCCCAGAGAGAGAGAGAGGGTGTGTTTTTGATGGAGTAGCACCGACCGACTGTTCCAAAAAAAAAACACGAAAAACAAACTATATTGGGCATATCAAATGTAGCCTTTTTTGCGGACCGAAACTTTCTTCAAACGATCCCGAACTCCGAGAACTCCGTGCACTCTCTCTTCTCTCTCTCTCTCTCTCTCTCTCTCTCTCTCTCTCTCTCTTTTGCTCTCTCTCTCTTTTGCTCTCTCTCTCTCATGGTGGTAGAGCTTGTGGAAAGGGGAATTAATTTTTTACCAACCAACCTCTCGGACCTCATGTCAGTGTACGTGCGCTCGGGAGGGGAGATGGGGGGGTGTTATACAATCGTCACTGCCACCACCAGCAACCAGCTCTCCGAAAGGGGCACCCGCACCGTTTCCTATATTGACACACAAGATTTCTTAGTGGAAGTCTCGGCCCCAGACGGGAACGTAGGAGTTTTGGGTACGGGCATAAATAATATATTAATTCGCTTGCGCTACTTGTCCAACCATCACCAGCAGGCCCAGGGCGGGGGCCAAACGGATTCTTCTTCCAATCTTGAGTACTTGTATATTGCCCCCGAATCTACCACCCCCCTCCTCCCTGGGGACCACTGCAGCGCACCATGAAACCTGCGCACCGCCACCGTTTTGATTTTGAGCAGGTTTATGGAAATGAAGGCCACGACACGCGACGTCCACGGCGTTGGCGTTTCGGCTGCTGATGCTGCTGCTGCTGCTGCTGCTGCTGCTGGGCTGAAGGTGAAGTCGTATCGTTTTGCCACCCCGGTGCCGCCGCTACCCCGCTGCTTTGGGCAACTTCCTTTTGGGGCGTGGGACCTGGGCGGGCGAGAATCGGTCAGTAAAAGGGGCTAATCATGCTGGGTGAGCCGGGCAGGCCGGGACAGTGGAACGTTTGGAGCCGATGCTTCATTCTATAGATCTCCAACACCGCCGACGACTTCTGCAACTTCATCAAGGGGGTTGGGGGTGGGGGAAGGTTGAGGGCCTAAAAACTGCCCAGCAGCAGCAGTACTGGCGACTCGCATAGCAACGAACGGAAAATGTGGCACGGTAAAAAAAAAACGGCACAAAAGTTATAATTGAGATCAAAACGGGCGAACGCGGGAGGAGTGAGGGGAGGGGGGAGGGGGTGGGAGTCTGCGCGGCGACGACGACAACGGCGACGACGACAACGACGACGACGAAGAGGACTTTAAGGGCATCAGCATCGGGCAATCGGGCAATGAGTGCCAAGTGGATGAGATGAGAACACATTTGACCATTTGCTTTGCGAACACATCCGGCGGGGTGGGGGTGGGGGTTGTACAGCAAAGAATCCCTCCGGTGGCCAAAAGCACCACTTTTACATCCCATCTCTGTTCTGTCACTTCAACATGGGTGTGTGTATGTGTTTTTTTTTACTATAACCTAGTGCCTACACACACCCGCAGTGCTATCGCCTCGGCGCCTCGGTGCACTACCCTTTTTAGAATCGAGACTTTTCATTTCATCGACCTGTACTCTGCCTGTCTTCGGGCGCGTGTCGGGCGCTGGGTGTTGTGTTGTGTGTGAGAGAGTGTGTGTTGTCGGTTTGTTTGAGTTGTCGGTTTGTTATTCGTTTGAGTTTTTCTAATTTAACGACACGACAAAGACTCGACTGTTGATGGCCCTCAGCTCGCTCTAGCAGCGCAGTCCCCCACTGTTAAACTGCTATTCTACTGAGCTACACACTGAGCTGTGGTTTGTGGAATCGTACCAGGTGTACACGGTGGCAACGTGAAAGTGACACACTTAACTTTTGTCCTAAAATGGAAACTATGTAATTTTTCAAGTATTTCTTATTTTTAACACAATGTTCTATTGCTATAGTTTCAATTTGATTGATTCATCTCAATTCTTTCGCATTTGTTTTTTTTTATTAGAGCCCCTAATTGCTTTCCAAATCTTTTGCCAGCCGCACGGAAAACTTCCTTCGGCAGTTTGTCTCAAATTTTTACAAATCTTTTTTAAACGTATTAAAGTCATATTCTTTGCGTCAACCAGCTTCCCTAGCAAGTATCCCCATACTAAGAAATCGAGTGGGTTTAAATCTGAAGACGATACCGGCCGTTCCGATGAGCTTACAAAACATGGCAAATTTTGCGCTCACCATATGTGAACAGTCAATGCCTTAGGCGCAGGTGTTGAACCCTGTTGGAAACAAATATAAAGAAAAAAGACCTTATATTTTCTACGCACAAGGATTCAAATGGAGCTTGATAACGAATTCCAAATAATATTTTTTGTGGATTTTTATGCCTTTATCAACAAAAAACAGTGGTAGTTTTCTTTCTTTTAATATGGCGCCCCGTACCATCACATATGAGCCATTTTGATATCGCTCCGCACCATTTTTATCGGTTGGAATGCCGCGAAAAGATACACTATGCACGGAATCCTTTTGCTTGTTCAAAGTTGCCTCCAAAGTCTTTTGTTGCCGTCTGAAAAAAATAGGTTGTGAGCAGCGTGCGTCTTCAGGAGCATCCGAGATCTAGCGAACTTGTCGGCGAGGTTTTTGAGAGACAACCCATGAATCCTTTGCTTCTTGAAAGGACTATATCTAAGGTCCTTTTTATTGTATTTTGCATGCAGGTGTGACTCATTTTCATACCATGCGCCATTTTTCTTTCCGATCGTTCCGGATTTCGTCGTATACGATCGTTATTGGCATTAATGGTCGTTAGAGTTCGTACAATCCGTTTTTCCCCGGTTTCTATTTGGGGACAACCATATCACTATCTTTGAATCGTTTGATGGTTCTGTACGCGCATAATCTGCTCAAAATTCAGAAGTAACAGCTTTCCTCTTATTTGAATGTTGGTGAGGTTTTGAAGATACAACATTCTGATTTGTTCTCTACAAGAATCCATTACAATTTTTGGGTAAACAACACTCAAACTCAACAGTAAAAATACGGCTTTTTCAAACTGTAAACCAAGAGCTGTCCGAATTAGTACAGGGGGCCCTGGAGTAAGTGTGTCACTTTTACGTTGCTACCCTGTATAACCTTAAATACGCTGTTCTTTTTTTGTCGAAAAACAAAACACATTTTTTAAGCTAGAAAGCCAAAACAAGTAATTTATCCAGAGTATTCTCCACATCCGCTAGCTACACATTTTTCCCACCTTTTGGTTTCACGTTTGGCGAAAACCAAACCAAAAGAATTCTTCATTTCACTCGTCAAGTCATTTTCCGGGGCCTATCGTTCAATTAATGGGTTACCGATTTTCCTAATTTCTTAACCATTTCCATGACCTGTAAAACGGTATGTTTGAAAACGGTTGGTTTAGTAACTCGTAACTGGTGGGCAATTATTTAATTCGCCGTTGGGCATTATTTTTATCCAAAAGCGTCTTCAATTCGTGGTGACCATTTTTGAACTGGCGAAAACAATCTCTGCTTGTAATTTCCGGTAGTGCTCTGTTCCCGTAGCCCTCTATGCAAGCATTTTATTGGATTCGGCAGCCAATTTATTGAAATGTAAGCAAAAAGTTGAGCATATATCCCGCATAGGCTCTTTTTCTGGCACAAAACTAGACATAATGATGGGCAAGGAAAAATAAATGTTTTTGCATAGATACCACTTGTGATGTGCACTGATTTGCGTACCACAGGTGTCAAACCGCTACGAAACGCTCAAATTGCTCGACATTTGACAAATCTACACCACCATCTATAAGCAAACAAGGTTTAAGGGATTTAAGGGTTATACACCCGTTAACTCGGTTTTGAAACATTTAACAACCTTACCCACTCGTTTCCATGTGTCAATGTGTGGGTGTGTGTGCGTGTGTGTGTGCGGATGGGTGGACTGGCTGCTCGCCACGGACTGATCGACGAGGACTCTACGCGGATGGGCCGAGGAGTAACGTGGTACCCACGGTTGTGGCTTAATGAATAAATGAATACTATTGCTGGCAGTGCCCATAGTGCTCGTTGTACCGGGCTAGTGTTGAGGCTCAAGGATGTGGTGCATTTGTCGGTGCAGTGCAGTCGGCAGGCAGGCAGGCAATCGGGGGCAAAGGAAAGGGGCAATTCAACAGCAATTACCTTTTGCGGCCTTCTTCAGTCAGCAAAGCAGCCAGTTGCCCGGGGAAGGAAGATGGGGGTGGGGGTGGGAGAGAGGTTCGAGTGCTGCCACCATAATTCCTCTCTAACTCTATTTCCTCTCTTTCTCTCTCTCTCTCATCCCAAGGGGGAACAGCCCTTCCCTTTTGTAATCCTCCTGTGTGTGTGCTCCCGTGCTTGCATTTGTCCATTGAATGTGCCGAAGCCGCCGTTTGAAACGCTGCAACAGTCTCGGCCTGGATGATGCTCCGGGAACCTCGGAGTCGACGGAACCGGAGCTAGCCACCAGGCGAGCACACCAGGCGATCGATTATTTTTCAATTCGATTTCCCCCCAACCCTCGCTTTTGCTTGCGTCCGAGAAACCGTCCCGGGCATCCGGCCCGGGAATATGGTGCTCTCTCTCTCTCTCTCTCTCTCTCTCTCTCTCTCTCTCTCTCTCTCTCTCTCTCTCTCTCTCTCTCTCTCTCTCTCTCTCTCTCTCTCCCGGTGAATGGTGCGATACGCCGCCAACAGCAGCAATCAATGATGCTGAACTGCTTCGTTTGTTGCTTGCTTGCTGACTGGGTTGGGAAAGGGGGGGGGGGGGCCTGTGCGTCCTGAGGGTGCCGCTGAGGTTTTGTGGCTTCAAGGATAATGAAGCAGTTCACAGCTTGCGCGGGTTGTTGTGTTGCTTGGCCGGGAGGGAAGGAAGGGTGCGTTTACGCGCGCCGCACACTAAACACGAGACACGCGTCATGTCCTTGTGGTGTATGGGGGGTGGGGAGGGGATGGCGGCTTCTGCTGAATATACCCGGGATTCACCAAGCGGCGTGGCCTGGCGTGGAGTGTCGTCACCATCGGCGAACGAGGCGTGCTTTAAACGACCGGTCGTAATTCGTTTACGCCTTATGAATGCGGGTTTAAGTGTTGAAAAGAGAGGAAGGAAGGAAGGGAGGGAGGGAGGGATTGGAGGACGGTTGCTACACGGTTTCACACTCTTACAGCACACACACACACACACATACATGCGCAAAGCAGAGGCTAGAGCGGTCCCATTTGGGTCTCCCTTTTTGCCGACAATGCCGAGTCAGCAGCAGCAGCAGCCTTTAGTAGTCGAGTTGTTCACTTTAAGCGTCCAGCTGTAACGTTTGCTACCTGTGCGATACGTACTGATGCTGTTCTCCCGTTTATTACTCTCGTCTCTTCCCCCCGAAAACCCCACAGGAGAAGGCCACGATGCCACCAACAGCAGCAACAGCGCGACGACAACCAGCCTAGCGAACACGAGCAACACAACAACCACAGCAGCAGCAGGAGCAGCAGTCCTCTGGTCGTCGTGCTCATCGTCGAGGGACGTCACTGTCGTCATTGCCCGACGTCATCAGCAGCAGCACCATCAGTGCAGCAGCCAGCAGCAGTCACTACGACAGTTGCGGCGACAAAGAAGCAACACCAGCAACAGTAGTGCCCATCAGCGCAACGGCCAACGGCCGCCGCAAACCACCCCAGTGCCGGCGGCGACGGCACTCGATTCTGGCGCGGTGGTCACCACCGGCGCGGATACTAGCACACCGGCTGCTCGTACTACTACTACTGCTACTACTACTACTACTACTACTACCACTACTACCACTACTACTACTACCGCCACTCGAACAGCGATAGCTGCTGCACCGGCTGCCGTTGCTGCCGTTGCTGTTGCTGCTGTTGCTGCTGCTGCTGCTGCTTCGGCCTCGCTAACGGCACCGGCACCGGCTGCTATACTACTCGTCCCCATCATCACCACCATCACCACCACCATCACCAGTACCGGCACCAGCGGCACCGGCACCAGCGGCAGCAAATCCGAGCGCGATGAACGAGACGGAGTGCGCCAATCTGCTCGCGTCCGTCCAGTGGACCGATCCGACCAACCTGGTCTCGCTGGCGGTGCTGGCGTTCATCAACGTGCTGGTCATCGTGGGCAACTGTCTGGTGATTGCGGCCGTGCTCTGCTCGCACAAGCTTAGGAGTGTTACCAATTTTTTCATCGTTAGTCTAGCTGTTGCTGATTTATTAGTCGGATTAGCTGTATTGCCATTTTCGGCTACCTGGGAGGTATTTAAGGTAGGTCCGGTCTCACTCTACCGCTGTCAACGGAAGCGAACGGAAGTGAGGGAAGCGCTGACCGCAGCGGCGAGGGGCTAAAGGGTTAATCACAACCTGCAGAGAGCGCGCGCGAGAGAGAGAGAGAGACAAGCTGTGGCGCTTCCGATGCACACTGCACGTCTGCTGTCGTCCGTACGGTGCTGGTCTTTCACTTTTGCGACCCGGGCGGTGCATCGCTGTGCTGGCTGGCACTTGGAGTCCACAGCAGCCCCTAACAGACTTCGACTACGACCCTCGTAGTCCTAACACGATATTTTCGATTTCTCACCCCCCACCAATTAAGCTCACCATTGCTGGGCTGTCCGTAAGTGACGCGCACACACACACACACACACACACACACACACACACACACACACACAGTGAGGCGCGCTGGCGCTGGAAAAGTGCGGTGCAGCCACGCGAACCATGCCGCGCTTTAAAGCCGTTGAACCAACGGGCGGACGCTCCAATCTAAATTGAAATGTATTTAAATGTCGCACAAAAATCGACAGCGGCGCCTAGTGTACCTCTGCCACTGCCTCTGCAAGGTCAGCGTTGGTCGTGGGACGCGTGGGATCACACACACACACACACACACACCTGAGCAAAGGCTCCTTCGATAGACGGCACGGTGAACACCAACCAACTAATCGCTCAACCGCATTTGCGGATAGATGAAAGCTCTTCGCTGCTCAAACGTGTTGGCATGATTTTGATGCACGTCCTTTCACACACACACACACACGCGCGCTCTTTCGAGAGTCCTTTTACTCCCACGTTGCTGGGTTTTTTTCTTTTTGCTCCTGTTGCTGTGATAATCACGGACCTGATGATGGAAACCTAGTATAGTAGCGCCACCATAGACGAGACAGCCGTCGAGTCTTGTTCATTGGCATTGTTGGCAAATAACGCTGC